>NC_133656.1:60735746-61054961 GCF_009905375.1 Apium graveolens
AGATTAGTGTACCCAAGCTTAGCCACAACACAGTTTCCCAACAAACGGTGGTTGTTAATAAGTAATACAGCTCAATTCCAGTTTTATCCTCCCAAAAGGATGTTACTATTGAAACAAGCTCCCAACCAGGAGCACATGCCAAGAGGGTTAGGGACACAAGCTCACCACAGACTTATGCCAGAAAGAAAAGATCTAAAACCCTTGGGGATGCACAGGGAACACACACAGTGCAAACTGGAGCTAAAGACTCAGTCACTGCACCATCTCAAAGTCAGATTGATATGGCTCCAACAAATATGGAGTCACAGCCAAAATCATTGATAATTGAAGCACCTGAAACACCAAATTCACCCTCACACTCACTGGATGTAGACATGATTCATACATCACTTCCAAATTCTCCATCTTTAACTCTATTGGAGAAGCCAAAAATCCAAGCAAGTGAGCATCATCTTTTAGATGATTTGTTGGCTCACTTGCCAATTCTTTCTGATTCTATTGAGATATCTGTGCCCAAATTTTCATCAATCTGCACAGAGTCTACAATAGTCTCCACTCCAAACTCATTCATTTCTTCTATCCCGGTGGATATTGTTCATCCGTCGAGTAGTGATTGCATCCCGATGTGTTGTGTATATGTTATGTACTTGATGATTTCATGAACAAAATAACTTGGTAGATTTTACTTAGTGAAATTATGTAGCACTCGATGGATAAGATTTATAGTCCCGACGGATGACTCATTATAGTCCCGACGGATGATGACTTATTATCCATCGAGTGAGTAGCTTATGTAACAATAAGTCTGTAGCACATTTCTGTATACACATTATTTAGAATCTGTAGTAGTACTTAAGTCATGTTGACTTTAGTTAGATACGCAAAATAGGTTGATTAATTGTACATAGATGATGTCTTGTAATTCTGTATAAGTGAAATGAAGTCAAGTGCCTGATTGCTACCCGATGAATAAACTACAATGAATTCGACGGATGATCAACAACCCGATGGATGATCAATAACTCGACGGATGATCAATAACTCGACGGATGATCATGAACCCGACGAATAAAGAATTCAAATATCTGTTGACAGTGACAACACAGTCACATGCGTCGAGTGGATGCAAAAGAAATGTGGTAGCCTATTCAACTGGGTTTTCGAGAACAAAGAAGCATTTCCATTTCCATGCTATTATGAAGATATTCAAAGATGCTGGAATAGAGTAATGAAGTAGCATTGTAATAGACTAGATAGTTTTTATTTTATTATCCTGTCTTATTACTCTGTAATCTTGGTAATATATAAACCAAGAAGTAGCAACTAAGAACCTATCTAAGATACAAGCATAGAAACATTTGTAAGAAGAATTCTTAGCATTTTTCTGTATTCTTAGTTATTTAAAATTTGTAAGTAGCTGTGAGTATTTTGCACACAGAGTTCTCTCAATATATATTATATATCTCTGGTGGAATCATTCAAATCCACCAGAAAGTTTTTAAAGACTATTGTCCTTAATTACTTGTGTTTTGATTCATTTAAATAACTATTCCGCATTGTGCTAATCAATTCACACTTATATATATTCGAGTTAGAACATTTTTATTTCAAGAAAAAGTTTAAAGAATTCCATTCAACCCCCCTTCTGTAATTCTTGCCATATTGTTAAGGGACTAACAATTGGTATCAGAGCAAGCTCTTAACTTACAAAGAGTTTAAAGATCAAAACAATACAGCAAGATGAACAAGAAGGATGTTGGAGTCAATATCCCTTTTATGGATAAAGATAATTAACATCATTGGAAGGTGAAGATGCATCTTCATTTGCTTTCTCAAGATGAGGCCTATGTTGACTGCATAGAAAGAGGCCCTCATGTTCCAATGAGAGCTGCAACAGGAAACGGGCCATCAGTCCCCAAGCCAAGGCATGAATGGTCTGATCCTGATATTGAACAAGTCAGGAAGGATAAAAAGGCCATGAATATCCTGTTTAATGGAGTTGATGGTGATATGTTCGACAACATTATCAACTGCAAAACTGCCAAGGATGTTTGGGATACAATACAGGTCATCTGTGATGGCACTGAGCAAGTTAGAGATGAAGGGTTTTAGCACATAAACGCAGCGAAAACGTAAATTTAATCTTAAAAAAAAATGAAACCCTCCGCAGGATCCATGCGAAAAAATAATATTTAATTCGTAGTTCAGTGTGTTTACCTTAAGAAGGTTTACGTTAATGAAAAGATGGAGGTCTTTAATAGCGATCCAAGAACGATGAAGAGAGATCCTTAGCAGCTGCTCCTCAAGTGTGAAACACTCCACCGGTATCCACCAAGAAAACGATGTAATGAAGGAGGAGGAGATGGAGAGAATTAGGGTTTTGTAAATTTTTTTTGGTTGAGGCAAAAATAGGGTTTATAATAGTATATTTATAGGCAAAATTTTCAGCTGAAAATTTTCCCATAAAATATTATTATTATTAACCCTTTATTATTCTCACTAATAATTAAAACACCTTTTAATTATTAATCCTTTTTCTAAACTCTTTAGAAATAATTCTCTCACTTGATTTAATTTCTAAAAATTAAATTCTTAATTAATAATATTAAGAACCTTTTCTTAATTAATTTATAATCAATTAAATCTCATTTAATCAATTATTAAATTTGCCAATTAATTATTTATTTCATAAATAAATAATTATCAGCCATTATTAATTAATTCCTCCACCATTAAATCATTCTCTTTTATGGTGTGACACTGTAGGTTCAATATTAAGCCGGTAGTAGAAATAAATAATAATAAAACTATTTTATCATTATTTATATAAATTCTCTAATTCATTAAATATGATTAATTAATTAATCATATTTATTCTACATCGTGAGGAATACTTCTCAGCATATCGCGACTATCCGGATAATACGAATTCACTGCTTAGAATACCAAGAACCTATTCAGTGAGTAGTTACCGTACAATTAATTCCTTCTACCCTGCAATGTCACGATTAAATACAAGGCATGGAACTTGTGTCAAGCCTATCTTATTTAATCACTTGCTTTCCCATTCACTATGCTTAGTTCTATTTAATATAAATTAGAAACTCCTTTCTAATTTCATTCACTCTGGCCAGAGATTCCTGAACTAACATAAGTGGATCAGCATTGAACATTCTCTTCCTACACTGGAAGGGGTAGATCCTTTATTGATCATACACTATCTTCGTGTACAAATTCCTATACCCAGTAGAGCCCTTATAATTGTCCTTGAGACTAAGAACTAAACCAAAGCATAGTTCAGTGTACACAAGATGACTGTGATGACCTCAAGTCTAAGGATACTTGTACAACTATCACTATGTGAACAACTGCTGACACGTGAGTGAACTCCATCAGTTGTTCAGCTGTGTGAGTCATGTTCAGTGAACTTATTCTATAATAAGCACCTACATACTAGCTATAGTGTCACCACACAAATGTCTATGAGAACAGACATCCTTCATAATGAAGCAAACATAGTATGTACCGATCTTTGCCGATTATTAATTACCAGTTAGTAATCCTACGACCAAGAACTATTTAAGTTTAGAGTTATCATCTTTTAGGTCTCATTATTATGATCTCATCACAATCCATAAAAAGCTTTACTCTAAACTGTGGTATATCTTATTTAAACATTTAAATAGATAGAGCACACAATAAAAACAAAACAAGCCTTTTATTAATATCAATGAAATCAAAACAGATTACATAAAAGTTATTCCTAAATCCTCATACATGATTGGACTTAGGACATATCTCTTTCAATCTGCCACTTGTACTAAAGCCAATCACTCTGGTATCTAATACCCATCTTGTCTTTATGACGATCAAAGTGACTCTGAGAAAGTGGCTTTGTGAGTGGGTCTGCTACGTTGTTATGTGTGTCAACTCTCTCGACGTTGACATCTCCTCTTTCAACAATCTCCCTAATCAGATGAAAGTGCCGCATGACATGTTTGGAATTTCTATGAGACCTAGGTTCCTTGGCTTGTGCTATTGCTGCGTTGTTATCACAATACAACACAATAGGCTCTTCAACGCTAGGAACAACTCCCAACTCAGAAACAAATTTCCTAATCCAAACGGCTTCTTTTGCATCCTCAGTTGCAGCTATATATTCTGCTTCCGCTGTGGAGTCAGCCGTTGTAGACTGTTTGGAACTCTTCCAACTAATCGCACCACCATTCAGAGTAAACACGTACCCTGACATGGATTTGCTATCACTTTTTGATTGAAAACTAGAGTCAGTATAACCCTCTATTTTCAACTCAGATTCACCACCAAAAATAAGAAAAATGTCCTGAGTCCTTCGCAAGTACTTAAGGATGTTTTTCACTGCTTTCTAGTGGTCTTCACCTGGATTGGACTGATATCTGCTCGTCACACTAATTGAATAAGCAACATCAGGCCTTGTACACAACATCGCGTACATGATAGATCCTATTGCTGAAGCATAAGGAATCTTACTCATACACTCTCTTTCCTTAGGTGTCTTAGGAGACATTTTTTTGGAAAGGGACATTCCATGGCTCATCGGTATGAGACCTCTTTTGGAGTTTTCCATGCTAAACCTTTTAAGCACTTTCTGGATGTATGTACCCTGGGTAAGACCTATCATTCTTCTAGATCTATCTCTATAGATCTTCATACCGAGAATGTAGGATGCTTCTCCCAAGTCCTTCATGGTGAAGTTATTTGATAGCCATACTTTGACTGATTGTAGCATCGGTATATCATTTCCTATAAGAAATGTTACCGCGCTCCCACTAACCTTCTTGTAGACACATGGTTCATCTATGTTTTTGATTAAACTAAACTCTTTAATTGTCTCATCAAAATGGATGTTCCATCTACGAGAAGCTTACCTTAAACCATATATGGTTCGCAGCAGCTTACACACTAGGTGTTCATTTCCCTTGGAAAGAAAACCCTCTGGCTGTGTCAATCAAAGTCAATTCATTGCCTTTGTTTGAATCCTTTTGCCACGAGCCTGGCCTTATAAGTCTCCACCTGGCCATCTACTCCAATATTTCTTTTGTATACCCACTTGCACCAAATAGGCTTAACACATTCAGGCACCTCAACCAGAGTCCATACTTGGTTGGTATACATAGATTCCATTTCGGATTTCATGGCACTATGCCATTTCTCTGAGTCAACACTACTCATAGCCTCATTATAGGTCACAGGGTTGTCATCATCAATGACAACTCATTGTCATTCTCAATGACAAGGCCATAATACCTCTCAGGTTGGCGAGACACTCTCCCTGTCCTACGAATGGGCTGTTCCACAGAAGGTTGTTCAGTCTGAACAGGTGTTTCCACTTGATCCGTAGTAGTTTGTACTTCTTGAACTTCATCAAGTTCAATTTTGCTCCCACTGTTTCCTTCAAGGATAAACTCCTTTTCCAAGAAGGTAGCACGTCTGGAGACAAACACCCGATGATCGGTGTAAAAGTAATACCCCAAAGTCTCTTTAAGGTAACCCATAAAATTACATTTTACGGATCGAGATTCCAGTTATCTAGGTCAACTTTCTTGACATAAGCTGGACATCCCCAAATCTTAACGTGTTTAAGACTCAGTTTCCTTTCTTCCCATATCTCATATGGTATTTGAGGAACAGATTTGGAAGGCACCTTATTCAGTAAATATGCTGAGGTTTCCAATGCATAACCCCATAGGAATACTAGAAGATTCACATAGCTCATCATGGACCGAACCATGTCTAACAAAGTTCGATTTCTCCTTTCAGATACCCCATTTAACTGTGGAGTATATGGAGGAGTCCACTGGGAGACTATACCATTTTCTTTGAGATAATCTAGAAACTCTCCATTCAAGTATTCACCACCTCGATCTGATTGAAGAGTTATAATACTGTGTTTGGTTTATTTCCCCACTTCATGTTTATATTCTTTGAACTTTTCAAAGGCTTCAGACTTGTGTTTCATCAAATACACATATCCGAATCTAGATCTATCATCTATGAAAGTAATGAAGTACGAAAATCCACCCATGGCTTGCGTAGACATTGGTCCACATAAATCTGTGTGTACCAATCCTAGCAAATCTGCAGCCCTCTCTCCATGTCCACTAAATGGAGATTTGGTCATTTTACCCAGTAGACAAGACTCGCATGTAGGATATGATTCAAAATCAAAGGGGTCAAGTAACCCTTCCTTATGCAATGTCCGTAGTCTATTTTCACTCATATGACCTAGCCTACAGTGCCATAAATAAGTCATATTTTCATCATCTCGTTTTCTTTTATTAGTTTGTTCAATCTGAAGTAAATCATGCTCTACGTCACATACATACAGACCATTATTTAAAATGCCACGTCCAAAAAGAACATTATCTCTAAGTATAGAACATTCATTATTCTTAATAATAAATGAAAACCATCCACATCCAACATAGGAATAGAAACAATATTCCTCACAATAGAGGGAACGTAATAACAATTATTCAAAATAATAGTCTTGCCCGTAGGCATATGTAAACTAAATGATCTTACAGATATGGCCGCAACCCTTGCTCCATTGCCAATATGTAAAATCACCTCATCTTTTTCAAGAGTCCTACTTCCCTTTAGTCCTTGCAACGAATTGCAAATATGAGAATGACAGGCGGTATCTAATACCCAAGTAGAAATTTGACCTAGTGACATATTAACTTTGATCATGAATATGCCTGAATCAGAAGTTTCTTACTACCCTTCTTCTTCTTCAATTCTGCAAGGTAAACCTTGCAGTTCCTCTTCCAGTGTCCCAACTTGTTACAGTGAAAACAAACAGGTAAACTAGGACCAGTCAACTTGTGAGCATCTAGTATGCTCCGGAGTGATAGTGCAGAAGACATGACGAATATAGTAAATCTGTAAATGATAAACACATAACAACACTTTACAAATATTCAATTTCATTTTAAAACACTATATAAATCGGGTCTTTATTCATAAGTGTCTCCCACTAGTTTATCTAATTTTTTCAACCCCCTAAGTGAAAATTAAGCATTCATAATGCTAGTGGGAATAGGGATCCTACATTCCATCACACAAACTTGGCTGTGGCACGAAACGTCATGTGATGTTCAATAGGCAAACAACTCTTGTCAATTACATCTTATGTTATTCCCTAATATAAGTTTAGCCTCTTGAATAAATGAGTCTTGACTGTGGCACGACAAACTCAATATTCTAAGTTAAGTCTAACCCAACATTTCATACAATTGAATCAGTCTCCAACGACCCACGGCTGTAGCACGTACCGACTTTTAGATTCTAATTCAATGTACACATTTCTATGTAATAGACAAGTATTTCTTATTTCGAAATCAAAGCCCTCGGCTGTAGCACGAAAAGATAATGATTTAAAAATAAGAACCACTTTCTACCATGTTGGAAGGCTATGACCGACACAAGCCCGTTGTGTCATTGGCCAATTACTACTTGATATCATTTAATTTTAGAGGGATTATATTACGTTACAATCATAATCATATTACAAAGAGATTCTTCCTTTTAAATTAAATATTTCAAATCAATAATCGATAATCAGATGATTCTCAGATCGGGTGGAGCATTGTCAAGAGGCGTCACTTAATAACCATTTCTTACAGATAGAAATCTGTTGTTGACAGAATCATCCTTTCTCTCAATATTGAAAATTCATATTCAATTACGTGTTTCATAAACACAAGAATCTCATGATCGTATTCATAATATTTATTGTTAAGGCAAGAAACGATTCCTATTCTAGATTTTCTAGAGCACGCCTTATATTGATTTAAGTTCACCTAAATCTATCATCGCATGGTAAACATAGGCATATATCTCATATATAAAATTAAATAAACAAGTAAATGTAAAGTGCAATAAAGTAAATGTGTTTGGTTATGGCCCCATCCTATGTGATCTTTATCAAGCTCATGATAAAGATCAAGTTCAATCTAATATGGTGATGGAAATAAATACAACTACTTATTACATAAGTCTTCTTGTATGCCTCGTCTTCTTCTTTGTATCGCCTCCATTGGATAGCCTTCTTGAGTCTTCAATTACATTACATGATTGAAAGTAAAACTAATCTAATGAACTTACAAGAATAACTCGAGTTACATTCGAGATTTATGATTACAAAGATTGACGACATGCAAGTCGTATTTAAAACCAAAACCAAAACCAAAACCAAAACCAAAACCATTACACTAAGGTCGAAAGGCCATAACCATCCACCATACTCATACAACACATAAAAGCATGTTAAAACACATAATCTGATCTTAACATATCATATTATCCATGATCTAATCATAAAAAGAAAATATGACAAAAATCAGAAAAATCAGAATCAAATCAGAAAAACAAGAATCATTGTTTACGGGCAGTAAACGACGTCAAATGCCTTACAGATGAGTCGTTGATAGCTTTTTCTATCAGTTTTGTTTAGACGTTCGTTTACCTATGGAATAGGGTATTCGTTTGCGTAAATCGGACACCAGACCCAGATTTCAGCAAATCTGCAGCAGCCAATTCAGAATCCGTATCTAATATGATTCTCATAATTAGAACAAACATAAATCATGTATATATCAGTATATATACAGATTACATAATCATCTTATGATTATACAACTCACATGAATATCATATATTCAAAACCATACATATATAAGCATATTATATCAACATCAAATCATGGCGAATCACGTACATGCTCATATATCGAAAACAGTTAAACACATAAACGAATTAAAAACTTTTCGCAAGTAGCTCTGATGCCATTGAAGGGTTTTAGCACATAAACGCAGCAAAAACGTAAATTTAATCTTAAAAAAAACTGAAACCCTCCGCAGGATCCATGCGAAAAAATAATATTTAATTCGTAGTTCAGTGTGTTTACCTTAAGAAGGTTTACGTTAATGAAAAGATGGAGGTCTTTAATAGCGATCCAAGAACGATGAACGGAGATCCTTAGCAGCTGCTCCTCAAGTGTGAAGCACTCCACCGGTATCCACCAAGAAAACGATGTAATGAAGGAGGAGGAGATGGAGAGAATTAGGGTTTTGTAAATTTTTTTTGGTTGAGGCAAAAATAGGGTTTATAATAGTATATTTATAGGCAAAATTTTCAGCTGAAAATTTTCCCATAAAATATTATTATTATTAACCCTTTATTATTCTCACTAATAATTAAAACACCTTTTAATTATTAATCCTTTTTCTAAACTCTTTAGAAATAATTCTCTCACTTGATTTAATTTCCAAAAATTAAATTCTTAATTAATAATATTAAGAACCTTTTCTTAATTAATTTATAATCAATTAAATCTTATTTAATCAATTATTAAATTTGCCAATTAATTATTTATTTCATAAATAAATAATTATCAGCCATTATTAATTAATTCCTCCACCATTAAATCATTCTCTTTTATGGTGTAACACTGTAGGTTTAATATTAAGCCGGTAGTAGAAATAAATAATAATAAAACTATTTTATCATTATTTATATAAATTCTTTAATTCATTAAATATGATTAATTAATTAATCATATTTGTTCTACATCGTGAGGGATACTTCTCAGCATATCGCGACTATCCGGATAATACGAATTCACTGCTTAAAATACCAAGAACCTATTCAGTGAGTAGTTACCGTACAATTAATTCCTTCTACCCTGCAATGTCATGATTAATTACAAGGCATGGAATTTGTGTTAAGCCTATCTTATTTAATCACTTGCTTTCCCATTCACTATGCTTAGTTCTATTTAATGTAAATTAGAAACTCCTTTCTAATTTCATTCACTCTGGCCAGAGATTCCTGAACTAACATAAGTGGATCAGCATTGAACATTCTCTTCCTACACTGGAAGGGGTAGATCCTTTATTGATCATACATTATCTTCGTGTACAAATTCTTATACCCAGTAGAGCCCTTATAATTGTCCCTTGAGACTAAGAACTAAACCAAAGCATAGTTCATTGTACACAAGATGACTATGATGACCTCAAGTCTAAGGATACTTGTACAACTATCACTATGTGAACAACTGCTGACACGTGAGTGAACTCCATCAGTTGTTCAGCTGTGTGAGTCATGTTCAGTGAACTTATTCTATAATAAGCACCTACATACTAGCTATAGTGTCACCACACAAATGTCTATGAGAACAGACATCCTTCATAATGAAGCAAACATAGTATGTACCGATCTTTGCGGATTATTAATTACCAGTTAGTAATCCTACGACCAAGAACTATTTAAGTTTAGAGTTATCATCTTTTAGGTCTCATTATTATGATCTCATCACAATCCATAAAAAGCTTTACTCTAAACTGTGGTATATCTTATTTAAACATTTAAATAGATAGAGCACACAATAAAAACAAAACAAGCCTTTTATTAATATCAATGAAATCAAAACAGATTACATAAAAGTTATTCCTAAATCGTCATACATGATTGGACTTTGGACATATCTCTTTCAAGAGAAAATAAGATGCAGCTCCTGATTCAGCAATATGAGCATTTTCATAATGGAGAGAGGAAAGAAGAAAGGAGGATCCATTGCACTAGTTGCTGAGTTGGAAAAAGAGAAAGAAGTGAAGATGGAAGCTGTTGAGTCAACTTCAAGGATCTGTGAAAACAAGGGAAAGGGGCTTGCAGTAGAAAGTGAAGATTCTTTGAGCCAAGATGACATAAAGGACATTGATGAACACCTAGCATTTCTTTCCAGGAGATTTTCCAAACTCAAGAAGAACTTTGGAGCAGCCAAGCCAAATAGAAACATGGTGGATAAATCAAAATTCAAATGTTTCAAATGTGGCTTGGCAGGGCATTTTTCCAGTGAGTGTAGGAAGTCAGATTCCAGCAAGAAAAAGTTTGAGCATGTGGATTATAAGCAAATATACTTTGAACTGCTCAAACAAAAGAAAGGGCTTTCATTACACAAGAAAATGACTGGGTAGCAGATGGTCTGGATGAAGATGAAGATGTCAGTTATGTTGATCTAGCACTAATGGCCAAGTCTGATGAAACAGAAACAAGTTCTTCAAGTAATCAGGTAATTACTACAAACCTTGCACATTTATCTAAAGCTGAGTGTAATGATGCTATAAATGACATGTCTACAGAGTTCTATCATTTGCGTGTTACACTTAAGTCTCTTACTAAAGAAAATATTAAAATCAAAGAAAACAATTTGTTTTTAAGTGAGAGGAATAATGTGCTTGAGTCTCAGTTCATTGATTTTGAAAAGTTAAGAATTGAGTGTAAGATTGCCAAAGAGGAATTAACTGAGTCCTTGAAGAAAGAAGAAATTTTGAAGAAGCAACTCGAGCGTGAACAGGAGGTGATTAAGGCATGGAAAACATCCAGGGATGTCCATGCTCAAATCACCAAAGTTCAAGGACTTGAGTCTTTCTGCGATGAAGCTTGGAAAAAGAACAAAGAGAAACTAGAACCAAATTTGGTGGAAGGAGTGCTAACAGATGTAGACTCAACGGATGATGAGGATCATCCGTCGGATAACAAAAAGGGTTATCCGTCGAATGATGAAAATCCTCATCCGTCAGTTTTTAGCAAGCCTATCAGTAAACCCAAACTTGTTAAGCTGAATGAGAAGTATGGGTCTGTTTCCAAGAACTTTGTTTCAGGAGAATCGAGTCAAGTTAAGAAAGGGAAAAAGGCTAATGTTGGTCACATGACTGTCAAACAGTTTAGTGACAGACTTGAAAAGATTGAGGTAAAAACAGAGGCTAAAAAGAAAAATAATAGAAATATTAAAGTAGGGATTAACAAACACAATAACTATACATCTGATAAATATGCTCATAGAAAAATCCGTGTCAAGTATGGTAGTGTAAATCATTTGTCCGTTAACTGCAAATCTGCCATACTTTCATGTCTGTGCCACCTCACTTTCCTAACATGAATGTCATGCCTCCCATGCCTATGAATGCTATATCTACACAGAATATGAATGCACAGTTTGCTAACATGCCATTTGCACCTAATCCTTATTATGCTGCATTTAGTATGCCATAAATGCCATTTATTATGACTTACTGGAATAACATGCCATTCCCTGTTGATTATAATATGCATGATAATTCTGTTGCAATGAATGGTTTCAAAGGCCCAACTCAAATGACCAAGGATTAATCTGATATCCCCAAGTCAAATGAGATAAAGCCTAAGAAACAGAAAAAGAAAGCTAACAAGGCAGGACCCAAGGAAACTTGGGTACCAAAATCAACTTGATTTTATTTTGATGTGTGCAGGGAAACAGAAAGAATCTTTGGTACTTGGATAGTGGTTGTTCAAGACACATGACTGGTGATTCTACCCTGCTCACAGAGTTTAAGGAGAGAGTTGGCCCAAGTATTACTTTTGGAGATGACAGTAAGGGTTATACTGTGGGATATGGCTTGATTTCAAAGGACAATGTCATCATTGAGGAGGTTGCCTTAGTGGATGGTCTCAAACATAATTTGTTGAGTATCAGCCAGCTTTGTGATAAAGGCAACTCAGTAACTTTCAACTCAGAAGCATATGTTGTGACTAATAAAAGAAGCAACAAAGTGGTTCTTACTGGTGTGAGAAAAGGAAATGTGTACCTAGCTGATTTCAACTCATCTAATGCAGAATCTATTACTTGTCTTCTCAGTAAAGCAAGTCAGGATGAAAGTTGGCTATGGCACAAGAAGCTATCCCATTTAAACTTCAAGACCATGAATGAGCTAGTAAAGAAAGAACTGGTTAGAGGCATTCCTCTAGTGGAGTTTTCTAAGGATGGATTGTGTGATACCTACCAAAAAGGGAAGCAGATTAAAACATCATTCAGGAAGAAACTTAATTCAACAATTGAAGAACCTTTGCAACTGCTACACATGGATTTGTTTGGACCAGTCAATGTGTTGTCCATTTCTAGGAAAAGATTTTGCCTAGTAATTGTAGATGATTTTTCAAAGTTCTCTTGGACATAATTCCAAAAGTCTAAAGATGAGGCTAGTGAAATCATCATCAATCACATAAGGCAAGTCAATAATCATCCTGATTTCAAAGTCAGAAGAATCAGGAGTGACAATGGAACTGAGTTCAAGAATTCTGTCATGAGAGCATTTTGTGAGGAAAATGGGATTCTGCATGAATTTTCAGCAGCAAGAACTCCACAACAGAATGGAGTAGTGGGAAGAAAGAACATATCACTTATTGAAGCTGCAATGACAATGTTTGAAGAATCTAAACTGCCAACATATTTATGGGCTGAAGCTGTTAATACTGCATGCTGCACTCAGAATATTTCTTTGGTTAATCAAGCAAGATGCATGACCTTCTATCAATTGTTCAAGAATAAGAAGCCAACTCTAAATTTTCTTCATGTCTTTGGCTGCAAATGCTATATTCTGAGAAATCAAATTGATCAAAATTGGAAGTTCGATGCTAAAGCAGATGAAGGAATTTTTGTTGGATATGCTGTTGGTAAAGCATATAGAATCTACAATCTAAGAACCAACATTGTTGTGGAATCAATATATGTTGTGTTTGATAATAAAAATATTGAAGGACTACAAGATGGAGATTACCTTGAGAGCCTTAAATTCGATAATGTGGAGATGGTTAGTGATGACAGTGATAATGAAAGTGATCAAGAAACTGTTTCTAAGGATAATGCAGAAAAATCTACTACAAATGAAGCACAAAACTCAACATCTGTCGAGTTACATAATGCTTAATCCGTTGGGAGGCAATCTGCGTTATCCGTCGGGAGATAACCAGCTTCATCTGTCGGTACTCAAAATTCACTATCCGTCGGGTTATCAAGAGAAACTGGAAATCAAGATAGATCACCTATAGAAAGTTCCCCTTTCTCAAATCAAAGATCCACAAACTCAGGGGGAGTTTCTAATAGTCAAAACTCAATCACACATTAAGACATCAATGAGGCCTCTTCATCTAGAGCTAATCTACCTCAACAAAGAAAATGGACAAAAGATCACCCCTTTGAGCTCATAATTGGTGATGTATCCTCTAGAGTTCAAACAAGGAGAGCAACTCAAGAAGAATGTCTATACATCAAATTTCTTTCCAAGGAAGAACCAAAGAAGGTAGAAGAAGCTTTGTTGGATCCTGATTGGATTTTAGCTATGCAGGAGGAGCTAAACCAATTTGAAAGGAATAATTTATGGAAGCTGGTGCCCAAGCCTAAAGGAAAGAATCCAATAGACACCAAATGGGTATTCAGAAACAAGATGGATGAAAATGGCATATTAGTCAGGAACAAAGCTAGATTGGTTGCTAAGGGCTATTGTCAACAAGAAGTAATAGATTTTGATGAAACGTTTGCTCCTGTTGCAAGACTTGAAGCCATCAGAATCTTCTTAGCCTATGCAGCCCATGCCAATTTCAAGGTCTATCAAATGGATGTCAAAAGTGCCTTTCTGAATGGAGATTTGGAGGAGGAAGTCTATGTCAGTCAACATCCTGGTTTTGAAGATCCAAATTTTCCAGAACATGTCTATTATCTTTTGAAAGCACTTTATGGACTGAAGCAAGCACCTAGAGCCTGGTATGACACTTTATCAAAGTTCCTTTTGGAAAATCACTTCACAAGAGGTACTATAGATAAAACTTTATTTTTCAGAAATGTTAATGGCTCTAGTATACTTGTTCAAATTTATGTAGATGATATTATTTTTGGCTCTACAGATGAGAAACTTTGCAAAAAGTTTGCCAAATTGATGCAAAGTAAGTATGAAATGAGTATGATGGGAGAACTGACTTACTTTCTTGGTTTACAAGTTAAGCAAGTTAGTGATGGAATATTCATTTGTCAAACTAAATACATTTTTGATCTTTTAAAGAAGTTTGATCTACTGGATTGCACATCTGCAAAAACTCCCATGGCCACTGCAACTTAGCTTGAACTAAACACTACTGAAAAGTCTGTGGATATTTCAAGTTATAGGGGCATGGTTGGCTCACTTCTGTACTTAACAGCTAGTAGGCCAGATATAATGTTTGCTACATGTTTATGTGCTAGATTTCAGGCTGATCCTAGAGAATCTCACTTGATAGCAATTAAGAGAATTTTCAGATATCTCAAGGGAACACCAAATCTTGGCATTTGGTACCCTAGAGATTCTGGTTTTGATCTGACTAGTTATTCATATGCAGATTATGCAGGTTGTAGAATTGATAGAAAAAGTACAACAGGAACCTGTCAATTTCTAGGAAACAAGCTTGTGTCCTGGTTCAGTAAAAAGCAAAATTCAGTTTCTACTTCTATAGCTGAAGCTGAATATATTGTTGCTGGGAGTTGCTATGCACATATTTTATGGATGAAAAATCAATTGCTAGACTATGGTTTGTGTTAGGTCCCAATGTGTTTGTAGAAGGGGGGTTGAATACAAACAGTACCAAATAATCGAATAAATGCGGAATAAAAAATGTGAAACAAAATTCAAGTTAAATAAAAATATTATTAAACTTGAAAGGTGTTACAACAACTGTATCGATTACAAGGTATTAATCTCAAATCAATTATCACAAATCTAGAATAAATTCGACATGAACTTTTTCTATTTTTGCAATAATTAGAATCAAATGCTAAACGCGATTTGAGATTAAGTTCTAGGGATTTTGATCCGCTAGATTGTTACACAAGAACAAGATAAATAATTCTAGTGGTTTGGATTTAACATTAACAAACTAGAATTTTGATCTTGATGTAAGCAGAGAAGAAAATAAAATGTTTCAAGGCGGCTGCTTTCTTTTCTTTGTTCTTGAATGTGTTCTGTATGATTGAGATCATTGAGTTGAATGACTTCTACTTCTATTTATCAACAGCCGAATTAATTGAATTGGAATGACAATCCTTTAAGCTTGTATGACAATCGGTGATACTATCCTTTTGAGCTAGCAAGACAATCGTTTGAACCAGCATGACTATCGGTAGGACAATCTTTTGAACTGGCATGACAATCGGTATGACAATCCAGATTGTCATGCTAGTTCATTTTCAATTGTCTTGCTGATTTAAGATTGAATTTAATCCAATTAAACTTCTGAAAATTCCTAAAATTAATTCTGAATTAATTAATCAATTAATTTAATTAATCAATAAATTAATCTTTGCAGATATAATTTATTTTCTTAATTAAATTATATGACTTAATTAATTAATAGAGAATTAATATTAACCCTGAGCAACATCCATTCTTCTGAATATCTTCTGAAAATCACTGAGAATTATGAATCAATTCCACCACTTCAACGTTGACACTCGATGTACTGTCTGGTTCATGAGTGACTAACTTCCGTGACGTTTCTTCATGTCTTGACTTTGACACTTTGATTTTCTTCAGATTAAATCCTTGTAATTAATTGATACCCTGGCGAGATCTCTGTCACTTGATTAAATCCACGATCTTGATTTATATCACTGAGGCATGATCAACTTCTTGAACTTCTTCCAGTGAATTAACTCCTCAAGTCTGTAGATGAACCTTGTTTCTGAATCCTTTGACAGATATTACTTTGCGAGATCTCTCTGACGGTAGATCCACTATTTACTTATTACATTCTTATTTGAGTTGAGTTGAATCCTCGAATATACAAATAGGCTATGACATATGACTTACAATCTCCCCCTATTTGTTTGTTAGACAATAACACACAAATACCTAGAGGATAACTCAACTAACAAATAAGAAAAAGATATAAACATACATGCAAAGTAAATAGTAGAAAAGTTCTGGACTAGATTTAACATTTTCCAGATTCCAAGTAGATGTTCCTCTAGACTGAACATATCTTCAAGTAGTTCCATCTTCATTTGTACAACCACATTTCCTGTTGAGAAGCCTATATCTCTTGCTTCTCCCGCTATGAGAATCAACTGATTAAAGAAGATCACCTTCGTTTACCACCTCTCCCGTACAATAGGATCCGCAGATAAAAACCAATGGTACTCCCCTAACAGCTTCTCTCCTTACTAGGAAATCACCTTGTGTTTACCACCTCTCCCGTACAATAGGATCCGTAGTTAGAAACAACAATGGTGTGGTGTAGTGTACATTTTTAGGATCTTTTTCTTCCTCCCTGCTATTTCTCCCCCTTAGTTGAGGAATCCTCCAAACTATTACTTAAGCTTTTATCTCCCCCTTAAAGAAGGAATGTATGCCGTCGTCTGAAGGAGTTCTCATATTTCACTTGGTTGGAAAAGAAATAACAAGTGTTTCTCTTTCTTCCTCACTGTGAGTGTGTGATTGTGTTTTAGTGTACCTCACATGTGTTTCACTCTTCTCTCCACTCGTGTTTACACTCATTCTCACAAGTGTATCACTCTTCTCTCATAGCTCCATAATCCAGCTGTACCTGCAAGGAAAATCACCTTAGCCATCCTTAAGGAGGTCACAGGTGGTGCAATGGGAGTTCACAAATCCCCATCCCTGTTAAACTCGTCAGATGAATCTGAGTCATAATCTACAAGTTGCTAGTTTCCCTTTTAGGGTTGCAGATTTGAATTCTGGGAAGGTAAACAATGATCCAAAGAATTTAGCATAAAGATCAAAGTTCCCTTCTAATGTCTGTGAAGACATTTCCTTGTGACTTATCAGGTAATATCTGAATCATTGTCAACAAGTTGCCGATCTGCACCTATGTCAGATCCACTATCCGCAGATGCATCCAGGGGATTTAAGCCTGGGGAGGTAGATACTGACCACTGACATATGGCTTTTGGATCAGTATCCTCTCCTAACACCTGTAAAGGCAATTGGTCCACTAACGAACCTTGAACAATCGAATCTGACCTTAAAATGGTCGAAACTCTTGTTTTCCTCAACTCATCCTTTGTGTGTGTAACCTCTCCTTGTGCATCAATAATTGTTTATATTTGAAGTGGTGACACTACATCGGATACCTTGGCTGACAGGCAAAATTCAATAGACGCACCCTGTTGAGAGAATAAATCTAGTAACTGTTTTTGTGCCTTTTCAGCCATTACATCTTTTTGAGAAGATGTATGGGGGCTAGCAGTTGTCTCGGTTTAAATATTACTCATCTATGTAGGAGACAGAGCTACTGGGTTGACTACAGAACCTTCCTTATGTGGTGCACTAAGGAACTATCTCCCTCACGCTCATTCATACTATATTTAGTGGTAAGAGAGTGTTGGTTGGTTCTGTTTCTGTGTTTGTCTTTACAGTCTGGGATAGACGTTGTGGGTTTTCAACCTCATGACTGTCAATGAAAGAAAGTCATTGGAGACTGAACCTGTAACACAGAACATATGGTAATAGAGAGAAAATGATTTACAATAGTGATTTCAAAATATTTTACATGAAATAAGAAATCACTAATGTAGAAAGAAGTTTGATTTTGTTTTTCAATATGAATGAGTTTTTGATAAAACATTGATCACTTAGGGTAAAGTCTAAGTAATTCTCATTCATGTCAAAAGCTTACAAATATCTGCAACATAATGTTAACAAGATATCATTGACCGATACTTGTCAAGTACTTTAGATACTAATTGTTATGTTGCATAAACAATATATCACTGCACATATAAAACAATATGATTGTGCCTAATGATAAGAGAGTTAAAAATATGACGACTCTACTAGTTCATATTAAACAATAACTTCAGTTAGAGTGCCATACCATGTTCTTGACGATTGCTTGAGTAGTACACTAGTTCATACCAACCTGAAGTGAGATTGTGAAGAAGAGATTGCATAGTCCAATAGATCTGCAGCTGCAAAGTCCATGAACTGTGGTGCATTGACTTCCTCTTTTGACTCACCAACCAGGAGTACACTTGTACACATCTTACTAGAGTCCAATTCCAAGTGTAATGTGCAGAAGGTGCGTGATAAGTCATAATATTCTCAAGTCTCGTCACTGGTGCTATATGTTAGATGATGCTTCCTGATAATAACCTAGCACACTATACAAAATTTTCAATGATAACATTCCCTGCTTGCAAACAGCCATATCCCTCAGATAAACCTTTGCTGTTATCTCCAAAGGTAACCAGGGGGCCAGCTTTCTCAATCCTCATTTGATAGCAGGGCTCTATCTCCGGTCATATGTCTTGATGATCCACTGTCAAGAATCCATACTACCGGTTACACCTGTTTAATGCCCTGCACTTCAAATGGATTAGACCTTCTTCGGAACCCAAACTTGGTTGGGCCCGGCATACTTGTAGAATTGTCCTTTGTCAGGCAAAACAACATTTTTAATTTTAATGGTCTCAACTTTCTCAATGACTGAACATTTGACCTTGTAAACAGCCTTAACAAATTTCTGTTTAAGCTTAGGCACAAATATCTCCTTTCTAGCCTTAGAAGGACTAGCAGTCTTAGACCTATCATGTTTCTTGTTATTCACACGCTGACGAGGAGTAGTCTTATCATTAGACACATGCTTACCATTAAAATAAGCATACATCATATTAAAAGCACAAGACATACAATTAGCAACACTACATGCTTTATGAGAGTGATTAACAGCAGGTAATTTATGCATGGTAGACATGGCATTATTGTTATCCAACTCATGTGTGTCTGAGTTAGTCTCAGTTGCTTTCACAACTTTGACTGGAACTTTCGACTCACTTGACTTGGAAACAATCTTCTCATAAGCATGATCCTCAGCACGTATTTCTTCTTGAATAACAGAAGAGGTCGCATCAAATGGTTCAGCAATTGATGCTTTATAGAGGGGTTCATCAACACCCTTAAGCACATATGGTACTTCCCTCCCTTTAGCACAGACACGAGGAGGGGAGTTTATGCCTAATTCTTCAATAGCAACATTGTAATCATAACCTATTCCAGATGTTTGATTAACAGATTGCTTACTGTAGAACTCTTTAGCCTTCGAACAAGAATTGAAGTAGGCTCTAACCTTAGTCTCAAGACCGGTGATCTTGTCTTTGAGAATAGTTTCGAGTTTTCTATAACAGTCAACTCTATTCTCTAGAAAAGATACCTGTTCTTTTAATTTGTCTTGATTAATGTGCACAAGTCTTAATTCATTGACCTCTTTCTCAAGGTCTGTGATCTGTAAACTTAACAGTTCATTATCACGACGTGCACAATCTAAGTTACCTCTTAGATGATAAACCATTTCAGCATCAGAAAGTTTTACCTCTATTCTTGATGATGAAGCTTTTCCATCAATAGCCATAAGAGCAAGATTTCCTTCTTCTTCATCTTCACTGTCAGTATCATCCCAGCTTCTTTCCTTTTCCAGATAAGCCCTTTCAGAGTTCTTTCTTACTTGCTTTGGCTTCCTACATTCTGTGGCAGAGTGTCCCAACTCATTGCAGTTATAGCATCTAATGGTGCTTCGATCAACCATCCCTGTTTTATACCCACCACTGCTGGTGTTAGAGGATGAAGATCCACCTTTCTGGAATTTGTTGTAGTTGGACTTGTACTTAAGCTTGGGATTCCTCCTGAATCTGACATTAGAGAATCTCTTGACAATTTGGGCCATTGATTCATCTTCCAATTGCTCCAGCTCTTCCAAGGAATAAAAATCATCACTTGATTGATTTGTAGTAGGAGGATCATATTCTGCTACTAACTCATTTTCCTCACCCTTGGAAAACTGTACCATTCTTTCTAACTGTTGAGATTGTTGTTATTGTTGACCTCCAGCTACAAGTGCAGTAGATGTGCTGACCATTCTATCCTTCCCGTAGACTTCCTTCTGTTGAATCTGCTCCAACTCATAGGTTTTTAACACTCCATAGAGCCTGTCCAAAGAAATCTCACTCAGATCTCTAGCTTCTCTAATGGCAGTGATTCTATGTTCAAGATGAGCTGGCAGTGTTAAAAGGAACTTTTTGTTGACCTCCCTGATTGAATAATACTTTCCATTGATGTTCAGGTTGTTGATCAACGCATTGTACCTCTCAAACACTTCAGTAATTCCTTCTCCTGGATTTGATTTGAAATGTTCATATTCAGAGGTTAGGATTTCCAACTTGTTCTCCCTAACTTCCTCTGTGCCTTCATTAATTACCTCAATAGTTTCCCACATGTGTTTAGAATTTTTACAGTTCATCACATGTTTGTTCATCAAGGGATCAAGGGAATCAATTAATATTAATTGAAGGCTGGCATCCAAGGAGGCTTCTTCCTTCTCAGCAGGAGTAAAATCTTCGAGCTCTTTTGGATAGGTTCTAGCTTTAGTAGTCACCACACCATCTATTATTACCTCCGGTTCAATAACCATCGGAGTTTTTATACCCTTCTTTAACAAGTTTGAATATTTGGGATTTGCAACTTGTAAAAATAAGAGCATCTTCTTCTTCCACATAATATAATTCTCATTATCAAATTGTGGAATTTTAACGGTTCCAACTTTATGTGAAGTCATTATGAATTTTTGAATGAATAAAAATTCAAAGAGTTGAAAAATCACAAAAGTCTAGGATCTTGATTTGTTCGTTAATCAGAAGGCTCTGATACCAATTGTTAGGTCCCAATGTGTTTGTAGAAGGGGGGTTGAATACAAACAGTACCAAATAATCGAATAAATGCGGAATAAAAAATGTGAAACAAAATTCAAGTTAAATAAAAATATTATTAAACTTGAAAGGTGTTACAACAACTGTATCGATTACAAGGTATTAATCTCAAATCAATTATCACAAATCTAGAATAAATTCGACATGAACTTTTTCTATTTTTGCAATAATTAGAATCAAATGCTAAACGCGATTTGAGATTAAGTTCTAGGGATTTTGATCCGCTAGATTGTTACACAAGAACAAGATAAATAATTCTAGTGGTTTGGATTTAACATTAACAAACTAGAATTTTGATCTTGATGTAAGCAGAGAAGAAAATAAAATGTTTCAAGGCGGCTGCTTTCTTTTCTTTGTTCTTGAATGTGTTCTGTATGATTGAGATCATTGAGTTGAATGACTTCTACTTCTATTTATCAACAGCCGAATTAATTGAATTGGAATGATAATCCTTTAAGCTTGTATGACAATCGGTGAGACTATCCTTTTGAGCTAGCAAGACAATCGTTTGAACCAGCATGACTATCGGTAGGACAATCTTTTGAACTGGCATGACAATCGGTATGACAATCCAGATTGTCATGCTAGTTCATTTTCAATTGTCTTGCTGATTTAAGATTGAATTTAATCCAATTAAACTTCTGAAAATTCCTAAAATTAATTCTGAATTAATTAATCAATTAATTTAATTAATCAATAAATTAATCTTTGCAGATATAATTTATTTTCTTAATTAAATTATATGACTTAATTAATTAATAGAGAATTAATATTAACCCTGAGCAGCATCCATTCTTCTGAATATCTTCTGAAAATCACTGAGAATTATGAATCAATTCCACCACTTCAACGTTGACACTCGATGTACTGTCTGGTTCATGAGTGACTAACTTCCGTGACGTTTCTTCATGTCTTGACTTTGACACTTTGATTTTCTTCAGATTAAATCCTTGTAATTAATTGATACCCTGGCGAGATCTCTGTCACTTGATTAAATCCACGATCTTGATTTATATCACTGAGGCATGATCAACTTCTTGAACTTCTTCCAGTGAATTAACTCCTCAAGTCTGTAGATGAACCTTGTTTCTGAATCCTTTGACAGATATTACTTTGCGAGATCTCTCTGACGGTAGATCCACTATTTACTTATTACATTCTTATTTGAGTTGAGTTGAATCCTCGAATATACAAATAGGCTATGACATATGACTTACAGTTTGCAAGTTGAAAGGATTCCTATTTTATGTGATAACACAAGTGCAATTGCCATCACTAAAAATCCAGTACAACATTCAAGGACAAAGCACATAGATATAAAGTACCATTTCATAAGGGAACATGTAATGAATGGTACTGTGGAACTACATTTTGTTCCAAGTGAGAAGCAGCTTGCAGATATATTTACCAAGCCAGTGGATGAATCCACCTTTTCAAGGTTGGTAAGTGAGTTGGGTATGCTCAATTATTCCTAAATCCTTATGAGATAATTTGCAAGTTGTAATGCAGCCATAAATTTAATTGATTTTTCAGTCTTGGATGAAATTTTGGCTAAGTCAAAATTTACATCTCGATGGATGATCTTTATCCATCGAGTTTGATCATCCGTCGGTATATTATTTGCTAATAAAAATCAATTATTTTTCTGGAATATTTTATGACTCGACGGATAACAGTCTATGCTCATCCGTCGAATTGTCTTAATCTCAGCCGTTAATTCCCTGTACATTATCCATCGAGTACACTTACAGTTTGTAAGGATAACATGACGGATAATGGGTGGAATTTTTACAGTTTATTTTTTTAAACGGCTATTTTAGGCAATTTCTATGGGTTACTTTACTTTACTTTATTATTTTTTTAACAGTTATTTTTGAGATAGTATAAAAGCTTATTTCATTTCAATTGCTTTTCTTTTATCATTCTCAATTCAACTGCTCAAATTTCATTCTCTCAAATCACTTACTCTCTTTCTCTTCAAGCTCTTATTCTCTAACAATGGCACCTATTGTAAAGATTATGTCTCAAACTGGGTTCATTTATGAGAAGAACAATTTCACTACATTGGTGAACAAGGGTATTCAGCAATCTGGTGACTATCACAAGATGATGGACTTTGTGAAGAATTGCAAGCTCAGCTATGCCATGCTGGAATCACCCAAAATCTTCTGGAAGTTGTTGAAGAGATGTGGACCACTGCTACCTATAACTCAACATATAAGACAATCACACTCACCATTAAAGGTAAAGAGTTCTGTATCAATAGTGATGTTATAAAAGCATGTTTCAAGATTCCTGATGACACTGTGACCTCACCACACACTGACACTGACATAATCAATATGCTTAATTCCATGAACTATGCTCTTTCTACTTCTAAGTTAAGTGACATTAGGAGAATGGGTCTTAGGAAAGAATGGAGTTTTATGTGTGATGTAGTGACAAAGGTCTTTTCAAGTTAGGTCAGTAATTTTGATTCAGTAAATATATCCATGCTTAATATGCTCTACATGCTAATTACAGATAAATTCTATAATTTTAGTGACCTTGTTTTAATTGAGTTGGGTTTTAAATTAGGAGAGTTAAATAAAAGAGGTAAAAATGTGTATTATGCTAGATTCTTTATGATGTTAGCTAAGCACCTCTGTGAAGAGATTGTGCTTGAGAACCCAAACAATAAATTAGATTGTTGGGTTCAAGAGAGAAGGCTCATTGCAGATTTGAACAGGACCAATCATCACAAGGATTTGCCATTATTTTATTTTCTTGTAATGCAAGCACCTCAGGTAAATGAGGTAAGTTCATCTATCTCTACCACTATTCCAACCTCCCTAATTTCTTTGAGTTCTAGTATGGCTACGCAACCGTGTCAATGACCAAACAGTTGCCTACCCAAGCCACCAAACCTGCAATTATTTCAAAATCCAAATCTAAGAAAGCCCCCGCTGGTATCTCTCAAAAGATGCCAGTTGCAAAATCCACTAAAACCAAAGAGGGGAGTGTGAAGGAGGGTAAGATAGGTGAGGGAAGAGATGAATATAAAAGAAACCCTAAGGATAAGGTTGGAGAGTTGAGTGGATCCCAGCCTAGCCACACTGCAGTTTCCCAACAAACTGCAGTGCTTAAAAAGGATAAAAGCTCATTTCGAGCTGCATCCTCCCAAAAGGATGTAGTTATTGAACAAAGCTCTCAACCAAGAGCACAGGCCAAGAGGGTTATTAACACAAACTCACCCCAAACTTAAGCCAGAAAGAAGAAGTCTAAAATCCTTGGGGATGTATAGGGTACACACACTGTGCAAACTGGTGCAAAAGACACAGTCACTACACCTTCACAAATTCAGTTTGATGTGGCTCCAATAAATGTGGAGTCACAGCCAAAATCTCTAGTCATAGAAGCACCTCAAACACCAAACTCACCAAAAAATTCTCTGGATGTGGATATGATAAACACATCAATTCCTGATTCCCCTTCTTTAACTCTGTTGGGGAAGCCAAAATCTAGTGCAAGTGAGCATCATCTTTTAGATGATTTGTTGGCTCACTTGCCAATTCTTTCAGGAACTGTTGTATCATCTGTGCCCAAAATATCTTCAATCAGCACAAAGTCAACAATAGTTTCTTTTCCCAGTTCATTCATTTCTACTCTCTCGATGGATATTTCTCATCCGTCAAGTAGTGATTGTATCCCGACGGATAAGCTTAACAGCAGTTATCCGTCGGATAGCAACACTACTCACTCGATGGATATCACTCATCCGTCGAGTATCTCTGCACAACTTCAAACTTCATTTATTTCAATTGCAGAAGATTTAGTGGTTGTACAGTCACTCTTAGGATTGAGAGAGAAGAGTGTTTTGAGTGTGAGTCTGGGTTGCTCCCAGGAAAAAGGAGAGGAAATGAGTGAAACTATACAATCCATTTCTTCAGGATTGGCAAAAGAAAGTTAGAGGAGTCCCACCTTAGTAGGTGAAGGTGAGGGTGTGAGGGCGGGGAGCCAGGGTGAGACCCTGATGTAACAAAAGAGTGAAAACGAGAGAAATGAAGGTACTAGAGCTATAAGGATGGATGTCACTGCTAGTGAGTTAATGAATGTCCAGGATGCAGACAGGGATGGACTATCTCAGCATCCTAAAGCTGTTATAGATTCCACCTCCCTTGATGCTGAGGCATTTACTCACCCTGTTCCAGCTTATCAACTTCTAGTTAAACAGGGCAATGACAATGCAGAAAAGATGCTAAATTTGGTGCATACCACACAGTCTATGATGAGAGCCAAGGATGCCATCACAGATTTGCCTTCTACAGCTGGTGATGTGGACTATGAGACTGGTAGCTCAGCTGATTTCTTTGGTGATGAAAGTAGGGATAGTGAAGATGAGGCAATAGACAAAGGGGGAGAAGTAGGTTCAAGTTCAAGATCAGGTATGCCATCATGGGCATTTTCAAAGTACTGTGATGAGCATTACTTCAAGACAACCCTAATCCAGCTAATAAATCAGACAAATACTTCCCTTCAAACCACTACTAATGCCAGCACCAAGAAGCTCCTTCAAGCACACCTAGCCTCCTTGCAACTTCAACAAATCCAAGTCTTCCAACATGCTAGGAATGTAAACACCATGAAGGGTGATATTGAGGAGATGAAGAAAGCCATTTCAGACAAGATAGATTCTAAACTTCCAGAAGCTACAATGCTTGACATCAAGAGGCAATTAAGGAAAAATTCTGATCTTTCAACCAAGATAGATACCTTGGACACAAGAATGTCAGCCATGGAAGCATCTTTAACAGCCATTCATCTTCATCAAGCTCAACAGAAGATTTACTTCAAAAATTGGTGGCTGCTCAAACCTCCTCCTCTACTCAACTTGATGATAACAAAAAGGGGGAGAAAGGACCAAGTGAGGGGGAGAGGCTTCAGATTCAAATCAGTAAAGTAATTGTGCCTTCAATTACTATCTCAAAGCCACCAGTTACAGATAGTATAGATCTGATCAATGCAGCAGCAGCCAACATAAGAGCAGCTGATAAGGAGAAGTTGAGTTTAGTCAACTGGGAGAAGATTGATGAGGAAATACAAAAGAAGTTTGAACTAGTCAAGGAGCCAGTTAAGTCAGCCATCCATCACTCTCAAGTCAAGCAAATTAGTGTGAATGAGATGAGCATGAACTATCTGGAAAGAGGACAGTCATCCTGCATCAAATCTCCAAAGGTTGAAATAATTCTGAAAACAAGGGCAAACTATTCAAAATTATCATTGAAGAACTCTTTGGATACTGTGTATGAGACACCTAAGCCTGATGAAAAGAAGCTTCTATCAAGGTCAATTGCTTTCTACAAAGATCCAGCTGATTAAGCTTCAAAAAGAAGAATTGCTAAAATTTTCAGGAATGGAAAAGAAATTTGTGTGGGGGATGGACATCCTCAATTTGCTCAAGCAAAGAGAGAATAAAAGGCTAGATTGAAGCAGGAAAAGAAGCAAGCTGCTCTGGATGCTAAAAAGACTAAATAAAAGAAAGAGCAAATTGCTATCTTGGCCAAGCTACATGCTGTAAATTCATCACAACAAATTCCTTCCCAGCCATCTGAAGTTATTGAATCAAAGAAGCAAGTTGAACAACAGAAGAAATCTCCAAGAATTAAGGAATTGGCTAAAAGAACTAAAAGGAAACTGTACATAGTTGATAAGGAATTGGAGAATCAGTTTCCCGAGAAATCCACTCCAACTACAACTCAAGCATCAAAACCCTTTGTGGTATTTGACGATATTAAAGTGGTGGGTCCTTACAGGAACATCCATGGTGAACCTATAGTGCCTAAGGATAAACCAGTAGAATGGGAGAACATATCAATTCCTGACTTCTATTTGCCAATCCTTAACAAGCCAAAGAGAACAAAGTCAAGAGCAGTCAAGAAAGTGAAGCTGTCTCCTCTCAAATCCAAATCAGTAGTCAAAGCTCAATCTAAAGTCAATAGGGGAGATTACATGTACTTGTGTGACATCAAAGAATTTTCTGATCTAAACCTCTATCTAGATGAACTAGATGAAGTGAGAGGAATTGATGCATACAGAAACTTACCTGAAAGGTTAGTGTTCAAGTACAAAGGAGGAAAGGAGATTCAGTGGCCACTTTATAGGATCCTTCAAGAAATCCAAACTGTACTGATTAAAGTTTATTCATCCTTCAAGAAGAACTTTGGGTTCAATATTACTCCATGAACTAAGGAGTATTAGAGCTAAAGATGCACTCTCAAAGACTCTAATCATCCCTTACATAGGGAGAAGAGTGCATCTAAGGCCCTACTGGCTGATAGAGTTCATGGATGACAAAGGAGTGAGAAGATTTTTCAGATTAGAAGACCAATTGAGCATCTCCAGCAATGAGACTCTTTTGGAAATGCAAGGAAAGCTAAATCTATCAGAATCTGATGAACTGGAATTCCACAGGCAGCTCCAAAATCAGATTGAGGAAAACAACAGTAAGCTTGTAAAGAGATCCAGACCTTCAAGGAACTAGATAAATCTGCTCAGGCTAGGGGAGCATCTTGAAAATGACTGTGAGCAAAACTTTATACATTTTGTTAATTGAAGCACTTTTCAGTATTATCTACTTTCTTTTAAAGTTGTATTTTTAGGATGTTTTGTTATCATCAAGTATCTCTTAATTTATGGCTACAATTCCAGTAGACATAAATTGGGGGAGATTGTTGTGTATATGTTGTGTACTTGATGATTTCATGAACAAAACATCTTGGTAGATTTTACTTAGTGAAATTATGTAGCACTCGACGGATAAGATTTATAGTCCCGACGGATGACTCATTATAGTCCCGACGGATGATGACTTATCATCTATCGAGTGAGTAGATTATGTAATAATAAGTCTGTAGCACATTTCTGTATACACATTGTTTAGAATCTATTGTAGTACTTAAGTCATGTTGACTTTAGTTAGATATGTAGAATAGGTTGATTAATTATACATAGATGATGTCTTGTAATTCTGTATAAGTGAAATGATGTCAAGTGCCTGATTGCTACCCGACGGATAAACTACAATGAATTCTACGGATGATCAACAACCCGACAGATGATCAATAACTCGACGGATGATCAATAACTCGACGGATGATCATGAACCCGATGGATAAAGAATTCAAATATCTGTTGACAGTGACAACACAGTCACATGCGTCGAGTGGATGCAAAAGGAATGTGGTAGCCTATTCAACTGGTTTTTCGAGAACAAAGAAGCATTGCCATTTCTATGCTATTATGAAGATATTCAAAGATGCTGGAATAGAGTAATGAAGTAGCATTGTAATAGACTAGATAGTTTTTGTTTTATTATCCTGTTTTATTACTTTGTAATCTTGGTAATATATAAACCAAGAAGTAGCAACTAAGAAACTATCTGAAATACAAGCAGAGAAATATTTGTAAGCAGAATTCTTAGCATTTCTCTGTATTCTTAGTTATTCAATATTTGTAAGCAGCTGTGAGCATTTTGCACACAGAGTTCTCTCGATATATATTATATATCTCTGGTGGAATCATTCAAATCCACCAGAAAGTTTTTAAAGACTCTTGTCCTTAATTACTTGTGTTTTGATTCATTTAAATAACTATTCCGCATTATGCTAATCAATTCACACTTATATATAAATTCGAGTTAGAACATTTTTATTTCAAGAAAAAGTTTCAAGAATTCCATTCAACTCCCCTTCTGTAATTCTTGCCATATTGTTAAGGGACTAACACTGCGGATGTGCCTAACAACAGTCATCCGTCGGCTAGCCAAACTACTATCCCGATGGATGTTCCTCATCCGTCGGTACTCTCTGCACAACTTCAAATCCCATCAATTGTCACAAGTGCAGATGACCTAGTAGTAGTACAATCACTCTTAGGACTGAGGGCATGGAGTGAATTGAGTGAGAGGCTGGGTTGCTCCCAGGCAAAAGGAGAGGAAATGAGTGACTAATGCAGACCATTTCTTCAGGTCTGGATAAAGTGAGTGAGGGGAGTCCCACCTTAGATGGTGAAGGTGAGGGTGTGAGGGTGGGAAGCCAAGGGGAGCCCTTGATGCAAAACCAGAGAGAAAATGAGAGAAATGCAGGTACAGGAGAAATAAGGATGAACATCATTGTTAGTGAGTCAATGAATGTCAATGATGCAGACACAGATAAACCATCTCAGCATGATCAAGCTGTCATAGATTTCATCTCTTTGGATGCTGAGACATTTACTCATCCTGTTCCAGCATATCAACTTTTGGCTGGACAGGGTAATGAAAATGCAGAAAAGATGCTGAACTAAGTGCATACTACTCAATCAATGCAAAGAGTAAATGATGCCATCACAACCATGCCACCTAGAGCTAGTGATGATGTTGACTATGGTACTGGTGAATCTGCAGATTTCTTTGGAGATGATGGTGATGATAGTGAATAACTCATGGACATAAGGGGAGAAGAAGGCCCCAGCTCCAGATCTGGCCTGCCTTCCTGGGTATTTTCCAAGAAATGTGATGTTCAACACTTCAAGACCACTCTCATCCATCAAATTCAAGAGACACATAATTCTCTTCAATCCACTACAAATGCTAGCACCCGGAAGCTCTTACAGGCACATCTCAACTCTCTACAATTACATCAAATTCAAGTTCTTCAACACAATCAGGATGTCACTTCTATCAAAACTGAAATTGACCAAGTAAAGAAGGATGTCTCTGAAAGATTGGATGCTAAACTTTCAGATGCCACAATGCTTGATATTAAAAGACATCTAAAGAAGAATTCTGATCTTGTCACTAAAGTGGATTCCCTGGATGCAAGGCTAACTGCAATAAAAGCATCTCTCACAGGTATCCAGCTATATCAAGCACAACAAACTCAGTTGCTGCAAAAGCTGGTGGCTGCACAAACTTCTACCTCCACTCTACTTGATGATAACAAAAAGGGGTAGAAAGATTCAACAATCTAAGTCAATCAAGCAGAGCCAACCAGTGAGGGGGAATATGTGATAAATGTTCAAATTAGTCAAGTAATTGTTCCAGAAATTACTCTGCCAAAGCCACCAGTATTGGACAACATTGATCTGATCCAAATAGCAGCTACTAAACTTAATTCAAAGTCAAATCCCAAGATGCTTGATGTTTCAGCTGTTGAGAAGGAACTAGATGAGAAATGGAAGACAATTGATGCATCTATTCAGGAGAAATTTGGTCAGTTATAGAAGCCAGACAAGACCTTTCATCACCATTCTCAAGTCAAACACATCTAAGTGCATGGAATGAGTCTAGGCAACTTGGAGAAAGGCCAAACTTCTTGCATCAAATCTCCAAAGACAAATCTGGTCTTGAAGCCTAAAAGAAACTACTCAAAGTTTTCAGATAAAAATCTTGTGGATCTTGTGTTTGAGACACCTAGGCCAGATGAGAAGAAGCTATTGGCTAGATCATTTGTATTTTTCAAAGATCCAACTGATTCAGCACTTAAAAGAAGGATTTCCAAAATCTACAGAAATGGTAAGGAAATCTGTGTGGTGGCTGGACACCCTCAGTTTGTAGAAGCTAAGAAGGAAGGGAAGGAAAGAATCAGGCAAGAAAGGAAGCAGGATACCTTAGATGCTAAGAAGCTCAAACAAAAGAATGAGCAAGCTGCTATCTTGGCCAAACTTCAAGCTGTGAAGACTATAACTGAGATCTCTGCACAACCATCTGTGATTACTGAACCTCAAGATCAGAAAATGCATCAGGAACCACAACAGAAAAGAAGATTCAGATACAAGCTCCATTCCAAAAGGAAATTGGACTTTAGTGATGAGGAACTGGAAGACTACATTCCTAAAAAGGCTACAACTTCAACTCATACATCCAAGCCCTCAGTGGTACATGAAGAATTCAAGGCGGATCCAATTAAGAATTTTTATGGTGAGCCTATAATTCCAAAGGATGAGCCAGTGGACCGGGATAGTCTGCCAACGCCTGAACTAAATTTACCTATCTTCAACAAGCCAAAGAAAATAAAGATAAGAGCAATTAAGAAAAGCAAGCCTGCAACTCTCAGAACCAAGACCTTAACCAAATCTAAATCTACAGTCAACAAGGAAGATCTTTAATATATCTGTGATATCTAGGAGTTTTCAAATTTAAATCTCTACTTGAATGAACTTGAAGAAGTAAGAGGAATTGATGCTCACAGACATCTTCCTGAAAGATTTGTGTTTAAGTACAAGGCAGGGAAAGAAATCACATGGCCTCTTCACAGAATTCTAGAAGAAAGCTGTTTTGTACTAGTAAAGATCTACTCATTTTTCAAAAAGAACTTTGGATTTAATGTGACTGCAAGGAGATTGGTTCTAAAGAAGATTAAAGAGCTAAGGATTAATAAAGCCAAAGATGCACTTCCAAAAACTCTATCAATTCCCTTCACAGGAAAGAGAGTGCATTTGAGGCCTTAGTGGCTGATGGAATTCATGGATGATAAGGGAGTTAGAAGATTTTTCAGACTGGATGACCAATTGAGTATCTCTAGAAATGAGACTCTATTGGAAATGCAAGAAATGCTGGAATCATCTGAAGTTGATGAACTTGAATTTCACAGACAACTCCAGAATCAAATAGAGGAAAAAAACAAGAAGCTTGGGAAGAAATCCAGACAATCAAGAAAATAGAATTATCTGCTCAGACTAGAGGAGCACCTTGAAAATGATTGTGAGAACTCTTTGTACACTTTGCTTTGTTCAGTTTTCAATAAATTTTTTAGAACTTATCAATTTTATCTACTACTTTTTAATCTGTATTTTTTTGGGTGTTTTGTTATCATCAAGTTTCTCCTAATTTATGGCTACAATTCCAGTAGACATAAATTGGGGGAGATTGTTAGGAATATGTTGTGAACTTGATGATAAGTTAAACAAAACACCTTAGTAGATTTAACTTAGTGAATTTTATAGCACTCGACGGATGATCTAATATAGTCCCGACGGATGAACTTTATAGTCCCGACGGATGACAAATTGACATCCATCGAGTGAGTAGCTTATGTAACAAATAAGTAATGTAACACATTTGTGCAAGCAACAATGTGTAGACTATGTAGGAGTATATACATCATGTTGACTACTAGTTGATATACATAATAAGGTGACTAATTGTAAATATAAGATGTCTTGTAATTATGTATAAATGAAATAGAGTCAAGTGACAGAAAAGGCTCCCGACAGATGATCTACAAGACTCCCGACGGATGATCAACATAGTACCCGACGGATGACAACCATAGTCCCGACGGATGATCAAATTCAAATAGCTGTTGACAATGACAACACAGTCACATGTGTTGGGTGTTTGCAAAAGGAATGTGGCAGTCTGTTAAGCAGGATTTCGAGCGCAAAGAAGCATTACCATTTCCATGCAATTGTGAAGATATTCAAAGATGCTGGAATAGAGTAGTGAAGCAGCATGGAATTAGACTAGATATATTTTGTTTTATTATCTTGTCTTATTGTCATGTAAACTTGGTGATATATAAACTAAGTGTAGCAAATAGAACAATTAACTAAGCAAGCTTATTTTCAGAGAAACATATCAAGCTATATTCTGTAAGTATTTCTCTGAAGTTTAGTTGTTCAAATTTGTAAGCAGCTGTGAGCTATTCAAAGCTTCACAGAGTTCTCAATTTGATATATATATATATATATATATATATATATATCTGGTGGATACTTTCAAATCCACCAAAAAGTTTTAAAAACTTGTGTTTTTATTACTTAGTATTTTGATTTTTATCACTCTTTTATCCGCACCATTGCTAATCAAACACTGTTATATTTATCAAGTTAGAACATTCTTTAAATTTGAAAAAGTAGCCATAATTACATTCAACCTCCCCTTCTGTAATTCTTGTTGTATTGTTAGGGAATAACAATTAGTGATATTGTTCCACGTAATGTACTATTTAAAAAATGTCAAATATCTTGAAGAAAATAAGATGTATCTTTATTTAAATATATTTGATATAGTAAATAAAAAATTGATTTATAATAGTCAAATTACCCAAATTTTCACCAAATATTAAAATTCATCACAACTTAATCTTAGAATTGTCAATTTGAGTTAGTCTTGTTATTTTATTTTTTATTACTTTTAAAAATAAAAATTATATATCAAAGTAAATTAAATATATTTTGCATTAAAATATTATTTTTTCAAAACTACTTTCAAAGATATAATATATTAAAATTTTAGTCAAATTTTATTTGATTTGAAGGTGAAAAGTCAAAGCTCGAGAAATAACTAAGAACAAATAAAGATTTAAAAAATGTTACATTAAATCAGAAAAAATTGATCACTATATAATATTTTATGGTCTCTAAGGCCATCTCCAACAGTTGTGATCCAAAAGTTCAAATTTGGATCACCAACTGATCCAAATACTGATCCAAATTTCTGACCAACTCCAACAGCGTGATCCAAATATTTGATCCAAATTACTTTTTACATATAATAATATATTAATATAATATTAAGCAATTTTATCTTAAATTTATCATTTATTCATTATTAACAATTTATATAACATTTCATAAATTAATTAAATCAAAAGAATTAATACACATAAAAATATTAAAATTGTGCACTTAATTTACGAAAAACACATTTATTGCAATAATTAACATACAAAATATCATTGATACACACTAATTTAACGAATTAGTATATTCTTCCACAAATGCTCAATGTGCAATATGTGTCTCTTTATGGGAATTTGTTCGTGGTGAACATATGAGAATTATGGAAAAAAAGACTAAAAAACAGGGATTAACAACTCAAAATCAACTCAAAATCAAGGAAATGAAGATGAAGGTTAAGGATCTCAAAATAATATGAACATCTATCGACAATATTTTGATTATCTCGGAGGAAACATAAATAGTTTGTCCGACTAAATCAAAATTTTATGTTTTCTAGTATAGTTTTCGAGTCATTTTGTGTGTTGTAATTTCTTGTATGCATTTTATGTACTTTTTATTTTATGCACTGTACTTCTATTTAAATTTTAATGAAATTTGTTAACTATTTATTATATTCTGTTATTAATTATATAATTAAAAAAATCAAAAATCAATTTAAAATCTCATAAACTACAAATAACAAAACTATTATTTTATATTAAACCAAGTGATCCAAATTTGGATCATTATTGAAATGAAATTTAAGATAATCTTCCCCAAATTTGGATATTTGGATCAATGTTGGATTTGTCCTAAGAATTTAAAGGCATCTAAAAAATATTCTTAAAAAGAATAGTATACCTTTTGAAGCAACGGTGCAAGTAGTATTATATTAATTCTAATACTATAAACTTTAACATATTCAGAAAAAATAATAACATTCCTGTAATCATTTTATACCATCTTTGTTGTACTTTAAAATATACGATTTTCCCGATTTTACTTTTACACTTCCACAATAAACTAATATTTCATATTAATTCAAATAAATTTTAAAAAATTTCAACTATAAAACCTAATTTAATGCTTCCACAATGGGCTAATATGTGATATGTTAATATAAACAAAATTTTAGAACTCCACCTAACCTAAGAGTTAGCATATATATAAAAATTGTTTGGTATATTTCAAAAATTTACCGTGTGTGAAACACGAGCTATATTACTAGTATAAAATATAATTTTATATCTTATTTTTTATTATTTTTCTCAATATAAATTTAAATATTAAATTTTTATTCAGAATATTTTTTTTAAAATATAATTTATAAAATTATATTAAATAAGAGTCTTAAACTGCTTACTGAAACATCCCTCTCAAATATAAAGAATTGAGAGAGGGCGGAGGCAATATATATTTGTAAATGCTAGAAACTTTGTCCATTCAGATTATGTTCTTAATTTTGTACCAATGAAAAATTTTTGAGGCATAAAAAGAGCAGTTTCATATTAACATAAGTGAGTAACACATCATTATTAAATTTCTGCATTCAACACCAATTATCTTAGTCTTTTTACTAATTTCTCAAATTCGTTCGTCTAGCTGTATGAGAGTCTAGTGTGTTTTGATACACACCATTATTAAAATTGTGCATTGGACACTGATTATCTTAGTCTTTTTACTAATTTCTCAAATTCGTTCATGTAGCTGTACGAGAGGCTAGTGTGTTTTGATACTTAGATATAAAAAAAATTATGTTATTAATTCATCGATAATTGATATGACATGTATGCTCAATTTTTCGTATACATCTGAAAAATGATGTATTTATGATGCTCAATCCTACACTGCATGGTTAGATTATTTTTATGAAAATAGCATTTCAGAAAAACAAAAAATGATGAGCTATTTTTTTGTACGTGTTGATTTAGTTTTGATTATTTTTGGGAGTATGTAAGATTTGTTTTGGCGCTGAAGAAAAAGAAAAGAAGGCAGAAAGTATGGTGAAAAATCAGACGGAAAACTAAGACAGGTCCATATAAATACACAAGTAGTTTATTTATATCCAAGCAGAATGAAACAAGTGTAATAACCTCATTCACATAACTGATTCTAACTGCCAATCCACTTTCCTTTTTTCACTTTCCCCTTGTCTTTGAAATTTCACACAGCATGTTCCCCTCTCTCTACTCTTCTACAAACCCTAACCCTAATTCTCTCCATTTCCAATGTCAACACCCACCACCTCCTCTCCAAATCTATCACTTCCCACTTCCCATTTTACCCCTCCTACTTTCCCTTTTTTACACTTGTCACCCCTTCCCTCCAAATTCAAGAAACTCCCATTAACTAAAATCCTCTCTTCTCAAACCCCAAGCCCTCCTTCTTCTGACAAGGCATTTGATATTGTTTCCATTCTTCTTGCGATACCCAATTGGGCTGATAAGAATCAAGAAAGGCGAATGAAGACCAAAAGATTGTTGTATAAGCCTGAGGATTGGGTGCAACATAGGAGTTCTTTAAGGCACATTAGGCATTTGTTGTCCAGTTTGAATTCGAGGGTGGTTTTGTCGTTGGTTCCTCCCGTGATCGCGTTTACGTCGGTTGCCATTGTCGTTGCTACTTATAATTCTGCGGTTTTGTTGCATTGGTTGCCTGAGTTTTTTCCCGTTTTGAGGGCTTCTTCTTTGCCTTATCAGTTGACTGCGCCTGCATTGGCGCTTTTGTTAGTGTTTAGGACTGAGGCTTCGTATTCGAGGTATGAAGAAGGGAGGAAGGCTTGGACTAAGGTCATTTCTGGGACTAATGATTTTGCAAGGCAAGTGATTTCTAGTGTTGATCTTTCGAGTGATGTGTTGGTGAAGAATGCGCTTTTGCAATATATCATGGCATTTCCGGTTGCTCTTAAGGTATAGTATTAGTTATCTTGATTTCTGTTATTCTCCTTATAGTTTTATATATGTTTGTGGGAATATTAGTTTCAAAATATTGCTTTCTTGGTTCTTATCTATTTTCTAGTTAGTTTATAGGTACTAGGGGAGCGGGAGCGAGGCTCCGAACTCATGACCTTGTCATGCCCCTTGGGGGTTGGAGGGTGGGGGACTAGTCAATCTTTGAACCGTCTTTATGTTTCTAGTTGATGTCTAGTTATATATATATATATATATTGCCTCTTTGAAAGAAATGGCTTAGGTATTTTAAAAGTTGCTTAAAGTGATGCACAGTTACACTATATAGTCTTGGAAGTTTTAAATTGGTAAAAGGTTGTATGTTTAGCTTAAACTCTGTTTTTTCCTGTTGCAACTTCTGTTTTTTCATTTTGCTTTGCTGGCTGACTTTAGAAACTTCCTTACAGTAAAATCTGCAGAGACTTATAAGATGGGGCTACATTCTTATGGAAGGCATTGTAATATTAGCACATAAATATCTTGACTTGACAAAGAGTTCTTAATTGGTTATTCTTAATGCAAAAAGTAACCTACAGCTTTTCTTGCAGTGTCATGTGATTCATGGTTCAGATATTGCGCAAGACCTCCAAACTTTGATTGAGCCTGAAGATCTCTCAGTAATTGTCAGTTCAACGCATCGTCCCCGTTGCATTATTGATTTCATCTCGCAAACCCTCCGGATGCTAAATTTGGAGGAGTCAAAGCTAAATGTGCTGGTAATTGCTTATCTGATGTATTTTATGTCTGCCTAATCAAATTAACCAAAGTTTAAACATATGAGCGAATCTGCATCTGAATTTCTTTCCAGTTCCACGGCCTCAATCCACTCCCGCTGAGACAACATCAAGGCCCTTAAATGATTAAGAATAAGAATTCACACCACACCAACCCAAAATATACTAGACATTCTTAATTTTATAAATTCATAGGCTAGTATTGTGAGAAGCATTTGCAGACAAGGTGGTTAAATGGTAACTGAAATGTTGATGCCAATATTCAGTGGTAGAGACTAAGCAAGTCAGCATTGTGGCAGAGATATTCAGTTATTCTTAATTTGATCGGGTGCATCCTGTTGCAGGAATCAAAGATATCTTGCTTTTATGAAGGCATTGGTATCTGTGAACAGCTTATTGGCATTCCCATTCCTCTGTCATACACTCGCTTGACCTCAAGGTTTTTGGTCCTCTGGCATTTTTCACTTCCCATAATACTCTGGGATGATTGCAACTGGATTGTGGTTCCTGCTACCTTTATAAGCGCTGCTTCTTTGTTCTGCATAGAGGAGGTATGTTTCTCTCTCATGTATGAGTCTATTTGTGCATCAGATATCGTTTGCACAGAAAGTATTTCTATATCCACATGCGTTGATCAGTAAATAATATAGCTTATCCCTTGACCTGTCCAATATATTTAATAAAGATAATTTGGCATGGAATAGTTTCCACCACTGTTGTTGCTCAGTCTTGTAGTAAATTCTCTTTTTACTAAGAGATTCCTATCAGGGATTAGTTTTTTAATGTATAATGAATCTTCACAGGTTGGTGTGCTGATTGAGGAGCCTTTCCCGATGCTTCCTCTTGATGAGCTGTTGAAACTGTTACAGAACAACATCCAGGAAGCAATGGAAAATGAACTGATGATTCGCCAACTTATTACGAAAAGAAAGAATCGCTCCAGAAAGCCTTCGCCAAATGGACAACCTACCACCTAGGTTTGAAGTAAGACGATTATCTAAGCTGTTCAAACTTGGTAAGATTGGCTGCACATGATGTACTGGAAGTTACACATCCCATATATAGTAAGTATAAGAGCACTTGTAAAGATGAACTGCATTGCCGTATATGCTCGAAGCTTGTTTTGACCAATGTATATATAACAAACTCTTGCGTCTTTAGATAAAAATGCACTATTAGACCTACCATTTTATGTCGAAATGTAGATCCTACCATATTTTCTGCATTGGACCATTTTTAACAATTTTGTCGGGAATTTCCTCACAAAGGCATGCACATCCACTAATTAGACCTCTTATGAAATGCAGATCAGAAGACACCGTCAATGTGATGGCTAGATGTAAATTTGAATTAAATATTAGAACATAGGCCACAATGACAAGTTACGAAATAAGTTCTTTAAAGATCCCGGAATCAGTAGAATACCGCGCATGAGGCTCCCTCAGTAACATGCCGGAACAAGACTCCCTTATCAGTAGGGTCCTGGAAAAGTCTTAATGAAATATGTCAGACTTTTCATTATATTTTCTATGTTGGGGGTAGACAGTAGACATAGAGATGGAGGTGACCTCCAGTTTTTGAACATGAACAAAATAATTTTTAACTTGTATATTCAGATCTACATTTTTATAGTCCCCTCCCCTTCATCATATTTCACCTTGAAAACCACCAATGTTGTCTCAGTTTTTTCGGGGATTTTGACATTTATTTTGCCTGCATAAACTGCAAACCAAGACGGCAAGACCTATCTGGAAGTGAACTGGAATTTCTGAACGAGTCTTCTAATTAAATTGGAGGGAAACCTTCTTTAGAATGTTAAAAACAAAAAAGATTGTCTGAGCCCAGGTTCGAACTGGGGACCTTTAGTGTGTGAGACTAACGTGATAACCAACTACACCACCCAGACAGCCGTGAAAGATGAGTTTATATTAAAAGATGTCTATGGACAAATTGAGGGACATGGACCCTTAATATCACAATTTGGAAAAAAAATGCATAAAATCTCACGCGTGCAAGCAATGACCTTTTTTTATCACACAAAAGTGCAAGTTTTTTTTTGCGTTTCCATTTTTGAAAAGACAACACATTTTAATTTTGCGTTTCCTTGGAAGTTAAGACCTGAAAACGCATGTTAAATATTCGTTATGTGCAAATGCATGTAATATATTTATTACTCTGAAAATGACAAAATAATATTAAATTAACTGAGGATATAAACACATAGAAAATATGCATTACACTGAAAACACATTAATTATATGTGTTATCGTATAAACGCATTAAAAGCTACGTTAGACAGAATACCACAATTAATTATTTTTATTAAAAAGTCAAATAGGGGTAAACGCACTTGTTACATATTGAGTGCTATGAAATGTAACATAGAGATGGGTGAATGTGTTTCCTAGATTTTTCTTTGTTTTTAAGGTAGTTGGATTATGGTTGAACAAAGCAGATGAGATATGTAAAGATATTATGTTTCACAATCACACAAAGCACACAATATCAAAAACTCACTTAATTGTATTAATTAAGTTTGTCTTGTTACAAATTTGTGTTCTTAAGAAAATAAGAACTCAGCTTCTATTTTGAGAGAATACAAAAAAATCTAGATTTGTTTGTTACTTCTAAATTAAGGACCCGTGCATGGTTTATAGACTAGAAACACGGATTTACAAAACTTGCACTAAAATGTACTAAACCAATTTCTAAAGCAATACTGTCTATTTTCTTTTCGGGTGTTAGCAATTTTTTTGCAGAATCATGCAGGTCTGTGACCACCCATTGTCCAGTGAATCCGGGCCCTTGATCTTGTATTCTTCAAACTGCTTTTGTAGACTTTCCAGTTTGTGAGTGAATTGTTTGTTGACTGATAATCTTGAATCTTGAACTTGTATGTATTCTGAATTTGAGATAGTATGTCGAGATCTCCAATTATTCTATAGAGAAGTGACATATCAATAAGTATAATGACTTATCAATATCTTTGAGTTCTCTATAAGTATATTTGACTTGTCGAGATCTCCAGTTTTTTATATGTGAAATGACTTTTCGATATCTCTGAGATCTCTACATGTAGAAGTGACTTGTCGATATCTCTGAGATCTCTGTATACACCATTCGACTTATCGATATATCTGAGATCTCTATATGAGAAATTGACTTGTCGATATCTCCAGTTCTCTACATCTTCATTTGACTTGTCGATATCTCTGAGACTTCTCTCTAAGTCATTCTGGAATTCTCTACAAGTCATTTTGGGCTTCTCGAATGACTTCTTGATATACCTTGATATGTGACTTGTCGATATCTTGACTTATAACATTTTTCCTAGAACAACATTATTCAACTCCAAGCTTCAACACCTTTTCTCTCAGGCATGATCATGACTTGATCTTCTTTCAGAGTTTATTCCTTAACTTGAAACTATTCACAGAAAAATCCCCCAATCTAATTTACTAAACACTTTTACAGACTTAAGGAATACAATTATAGAATACAAATATTGAGTATCATATAACTTAATCTTAGGGATGTCAATATGACTTAGTCTTATTATTATACTTGCATGTCTTGCACAACAATCTCCCCCTATTTGTGAGATAATTGCTTATTGTTAGGGCGAAATCACGCACTAATATTCACGCAAGTATACGCGTTCGCAAGTAATATAGAATACTTTCTAGTTCGTTCCCTCAGAGACTCAGACTAATTTATTGTCTAATTAAACTCACTCACCAATGTATGATTACTTCTCAATGTTAAGATAACACTTAAAATTGTTGATTAAATATTAACTATAATTAACTACTTAATTAACCACTTAACTAACACTTCAATTTATCAATAATAAAACACTCATGAGATCACAACTTCATTATTACTTCCTTCTATAGCCATTGTTATTACCTTTAGCATGTGACAATGATGATATTAATCAAATAACACGAAACTGATAAAAGCCAACTTTCATTGTACTAATACCATTCTACCAAGCATCCACAATTAAGATAGAAGTTGAATATTCATCAATTATGTTAAGTTCCTATATGTCTACAGAAATTGACAACACAACGATTTAAGCACAAGTTATTCCTTTTTGATTACATAGGGCAAATAAAACTGTTAGAGTTACCCACTAATCATGCACAACGTACATGAACCTATGCTAGCATGGCAAGTTCTAAATCTCAAGATCCACCGTCGCTTCACAAGAGATTAACACCCTATCTTATATGTTCGCGACGCACATAAGACGAATACGCACAACCAATACTAGATATCATGCAATCATCACATACTAAAGTATTAAACAATTAACTAAAGAATTCCATAATAAATCCGTTGCAACCCCATGATCACGATTAGCCCATAATAGAACTTATCGCCATCATGGGTTCATATGAAATCATGATAAACGACACAAGAAAATAATAACTAAACTAATTATATTAAAACAGAGTACGTCACAAGAGTAAATAAGTCAAAGCAAGAAAACTAGCATCCAACGTTACAACGAAACAAGAATCACAAGAATATATGCTTCCTCTTCGTTGCGGTGTGCTAAATCGGTCTTCTTCCTTATCTCCTTCGCTTCTTGCAAAACACAATCTAAAACATAATCTCTTTCATATTCTCTATGAAAACGTCTCAAATCTACTTATATAATAGTCCCATAAAACTCAGATTACATAGAAGTTGGAAGCCAAACAGAAATAATTCAGCTTTTTCCCCGACCCTGCGCGGCCGCTCAGCATTTTTGCGCGGGCGCGCAAGGCTGCTGCGCGGCCGCTCAGCATTGCTGCGCGGGCGCGCAGGACCCTACTGGAAAAATTCCAGGTTTGCTCCGTTTCTTCGCCGTAATCTGCCCGTTCTTTTCCTCTCGCAATGGTGAACACATGCCAAGGCTTATTCTTGATGATTCTTCCTCCGAAATGCAACTAATACCCTGAAATGCATAAACACTAGAAAAACGCATCAAATACACAAAATACTTGATTTCAAGACACCAATTTAAGCCATTTTAAGACGTTCTAAGTGGTATAAAATGCCACTTATCACACCCCCAAACTTAAATCGATGCTTGTCCTCAAGCGTCACAGACTCAAAACAACTAAAAATATGCATGAATGCAATCTATATGAAAATGCAACGATCCCCCTTACTACAATTAACCAACCAAATTGTCATGTCTCAACGAATGCAGTTAGACACTAAAGATCAATAAACTCATGCAAACGGACATACAGCCAGAAACGTGGTGTGTGCAAATGCTTAACAGATATGCTTCGGAACTAGACCAATTACTATGACTAGACTATCCTCAAGGCAATCCTACGATTATACAAAGAATAAAAATTCTAGGCAAAAAGTGATATACAACACTACAAGAACTTTGGAGCTTACTACGGAATCGTGCTTTTTATTTACAACTCAAATGCTTATTTGACCGTGCAATGAGTGAGGTCCACAAAAGACTTATACAATGGTATCCATGTAACGAGCGTTAGGTTAGCGGATCCCCGACTCTAAAAGCCTTAGGTCACTAGGCACAAAGTCCCCTAAGAACTTAATAACTCGAATACCAAAGAACCCACTCTTGATCAATTATGCAATTTTTTTTTTTTTTTTTTTTATAACTCTGAGCAAGTGCGTTTCGCTCCATCTTGCTCAACCCTAGACTACTCGCATAACATGCGAGCCGGCTACTAGCCATTTGACGCCTAGCCACAACTAGCAACAAATTCTATTTTTACTCCATTTTTTTTCTTTTTCATGCCTTTACCACTAAGAACCTATTATCAAATTCTAAGCATAATAAATAGATTATCCTCGAAAATAATCAGATCATAACAACAATCTAGTCCTTAAGCATTCTCTAAGACTTAGTGAAAATACAAGTGCTTCTAGCATGCATATCAACCTACACAACTTAATACACTTTAATGCTATCACTACACTCGCATCAATATCACAATTCAGTCGAAAAATCATTGCAAAAGGGATCATGGTATATGCATGAGCTATATGATATGACAAACAAATAAAGCTATATAAAAAAAAACTATATGACAAAAATTATGCAACTATATGAACTAACTATCATGAATATGCAGCTATATGACACACACAAAATATTCCTTAACTACCACCCCCAAACTTAAAATCTTCACTGTCCCCAGTGAAGGTAGTAGAAAGGAACACAGGGTATACCTACTCGGAGTCATCATCATCATCACCCTCAGTGGGTGGAGTATCAGGCGGCGGGTATGCAGAGTCCTCACCAAAAACTGGCCACTGGATATCAGCTCCAAGGCCTCGAAAAGCAGTCCCTAACGCAAGAGTGAGCTCCTGAGCAAACCTGCTCTGCGTCTCATACATGGCATCCATCCGCCGTGAAAGCCTCCTATACTGGGCATCACCCATCCCAGCACCCTCCTGAGCTCTCGAAGAACTAGCCTCACCACGCCCTGGCCTGGCCATAGTAGCACCTCGTGCTGGACGCCCTCCTGGAAGACGATAACCCAACCCATGCTCCTCAGGCTCACCACCGGTCCACTCCTGCATCCCATTCAGAGTGCCAGAATCTATCGGAGCTGCTGGCAACTGCAACTGCTCATGAGCCGGCCAGTTCACTCCTACTGCTCGGCATAGCTTTGTAACCGTGGATGCATAAGGGATGTTCATATGCTTTGCTCCCCTCAAAAACTTCAGAATTCCTTGGTAGATAAACTCACCAAGGTCCACATAGTATTCCTCATTCAGAATTCCCCACAACAACTGTGCTCTCTCAACTGTGACCTCGTGTGCATGTGAAGAAGGCAAAATATTAGCACATATAAATGCATTCCATGCACGGGCATACCTGTTCATGGCGATCGCCGGAAAGTGACGATACTCATTATTGGCTGGACTGCGGTTCCAAACTGTGCCCGGTCGACAGAGAGTCGCACAAATCAAATCCAAGTCAAAGTCCTCAGCAGTCTTTTCATTCCAGTTCTCCTCCTCGGGCTTCCTCTCTCGCTGTCCAATCACACGGTGAATCGCCGCAGGATGATAATCAACCGTCAGCCCACGAACTACAGAAAACCCATTCTTTTCAGCCTTCACGTTCGCGTAGAACTCGCGAACAACACTCATCGGTACTGCTTCGGGTGACTCACAAAAAGCTTGCAATCATGGGCAACAACTCACCATCCCTCCCTGATGGTAAAAACCTCCTCTCCTTCAGAATCGGCTTCCCCAACAGCCTAGTGTACTCCTCCTCCGCGGCTCTGTCAGTTAACCGAGGCCTTGCAGCAGTACCCCTTGATGAATCAGCAGTAGGAACTGTGCTGCTGCTGTCAATAGTGCGTGCTCTCTTGGGTGCCATTGATTTGTGAATAAAAGTGTGTAAGAATTGATTTTTGATGTTTATGCGAGGGTTTAAGTGTAGGAAGTTTGTGGGAGATATGTGGGATAGGTGTATGTATATATAGGGTGTGGAGTAGGTTAAATTAGATTAGGAGTGGGGTTGAGGGATAAAATCATGGGGTAATGGGAGAAGAATTCGTGGGTTTATGGGCTGTGATGGGTTTTTTGTGTGTTTTTGTTTTTTTTTTTTTTTCCTGAACTGTAAAATTTTTTTCTGGAACTCGACCCCTGCGCGGCCGCTCAGCATTTCTGCGCGGGCGCGCAGCAAGCTGCGCGGCCGCTCAGCATAGCTGCGCGGGCGCGCAGAGGGTCTCTGGAAAAAAAATTTTCAGCCCCTTTTTTCTGATTTTTTTGTGTTTTTGGATAGGTTATTAACTTCTAAGGGATCCTGTAACAACAATTCATGGGTTGCCTCCCACGCAACGCTTTCTTTTTCGTCATTAGCTTGACGTTCCGTACCTTTCTCAAGTAGTCAACAAAATGGCACTAACCACCTCTCGGTTTGCCATGTCCCCATAGTAGTGCTTCAACCGCTGACCGTTAACCTTGAATGCTTGGTCCGAATCATTCTCAAAAATTTCCACCGCTCCATGTGGAAACACAGTTTTGACAATAAAAGGTCCAGACCACCTTGATTTCAACTTCCCAGGAAAAAGTCGGAGCCGAGAGTTGAATAACAGAACTTGTTGCCCTGGCACAAATAACTTAGGATGTAGCTTCCTATCGTGCCACCTCTTCACCTTTTTCTTATACATTTTGTTATTCTCGTACGCTTGAAGTCGAAATTCATCAAGTTCATTAAGCTGAAGCATTCTTTTCTTACCAGCTGCATCTAAATCCAGGTTCAATTTCTTCAATGCCCAGTAGGCCTTATGCTCAAGCTCCGCCGGTAGATGGCATCCCTTACCGTACACCAACTGAAACGGTGACATCCCAAGTGGAGTTTTGTATGCTGTTCTGTAAGCCCAAACAGCTTCATCGAGCTTTAAAGACCAATCCTTCCTTGACGGACAAACAACCTTCTCTAGAATGCGCTTTATCTCTCTGTTAGACACTTCCGCTTGACCATTTGTTTGCGGATGATAGGCAGTAGCTACTCGATGATTCACATTATAATGCTGCATCATAGAAGTGAACTTACGGTTGCAAAAATGCGATCCTTCATCACTTATGATTACCCGAGGTGTTCCAAACCTTGTGAAAATTTGCTTATGAAGAAAATTTAGCACTGCCTTTGCATCATTTGTCGGTAAAGCTTTAACTTCGACCCATTTTGAGACATAATCGACTGCCAGCAAGATGTACTGATTATTGCAAGACGAGATAAAAGGCCCCATGAAATCGATTCCCCATACATCAAAGACCTCGACTTCAAGCATCACATTTAATGGCATCTCATCCTTCCTTGACAAATTTCCCACTCTTTGGCAACGATCACACCTTAACACAAACTGATGAGCATCCTTGAACAAGGTAGGCCAGAAAAAACCTGCTTGCAGAATATGAGCTGCCGTCTTCTCACCTCCATAGTGTCCACCATAAACCGTGGAATGGCAGTCTCGTAATATCCCCTCCGTCTCACAGAACGGGATACATCTCCTGATGATCTGATCAGCTCCCTGTCTAAACAAATATGGTTCATCCCATATATACCACTTCATCTCATGCAGAAACTTCTTCTTTTGAGCGGATGTCAAATTAAGCGGCATTATATTGCTGACAAGATAGTTTACAATATCTGCAAACCATGGTTCTTCCTCCTGAATTGCAAACAACTGCTCATCCGGAAAAGATTCATTGATTAACGTCCTATCTTGTGAAGTAGAATCGGGATTCTCCAACCTAGAGAGATGGTCAACTACTTGATTCTCGGTACCTTTTCTATCTTTGATCTCTAACTCAAATTCCTGAAGTAAAAGCACCCAACGAATGAGTCTCGGCTTCGAATCCTTCTTAGAAACCAGATAGCGAATAGCTGCATGATCAGTGAATACTGTTACTTTCGTACCAAGCAGATAAGATCGAAATTTCTCAAAGCCAAAGACTATAGCCAAAAGCTCCTTCTCAGTAGTGGTATAGTTCAATTGGGCCCCATTTAAAGTCTTACTCGCATAGTAGACCACATGGAAGAGATTTTTCTTGCGCTGTCCCAGAACTGCACCTACCGCATAGTCACTCGCATCACACATCATCTCAAACGGTTCTGTCCAATCTGGTGCTGTAATAACTGGTGTCGTGATCAAACTCTCCTTGAGAGTCTCGAATGCTGCCAAACATTCATCATCAAATTTGAAAGGCACATCTTTCTCAAGTAAATTGCACAACGGCTTAGATATCTTTGAAAAGTCCTTGATGAATCGCCGATAAAAACCCGCATGACCGAGAAAACTACGGATTCCTTTCACCGAATTAGGTGGGGGAAGATTTTCAATGACTCCCACCTTGGCCTTATCCACCTCTAGACCTTTGCTAGAGACCTTATGCCCAAGGATAATGCCTTCACGCACCATAAAATGACATTTCTCCCAATTAAGCACCAAATTAGTTTCCACGCATCTTTTGAGTACGGCGCGCAGATTATTCAAACATTCATCATATGAGTGTCCAAAGACGGAGAAGTCATCCATGAACACTTCGACGTTATTTCCAATCATGTCAGAGAATATAGCCATCATACATCTCTGAAAGGTGGCCGGGGCGCCACATAACCCAAACGAAACTCTACGAAAAGCAAATGTGCCAAATGGACAAGTGAAGGTAGTCTTTTCCTGATCCTCTGGTGCAATACAAATCTGATTATACCCGGAATAACCATCCAGAAGACAAAAATACTCATGTCCCGCCAATCTGTCAAGCATTTGATCAATGAATGGGAGAGGGAAGTGATCCTTCCTTGTGGCTTTGTTCAATTTTCTATAATCCATGCATACTCTCCATCCTGTAACTGTTCGAGTGGGGATGAGCTCATTCTTTTCATTTGCGACCACAGTGATACCTCCTTTCTTAGGTACACATTGCACGGGGCTCACCCACGAGCTGTCAGAAATAGGATAAATGATACCTGCATCTAGCCATTTCAGAATTTCTTTCTTCACCACCTCCTTCATGATCGGGTTCAGTCTTCGCTGCTGTTCCACAGTTGGCTTACTTCCTTCCTCTAGCAGAATTTTATGCATACAATATGAAGGACTTATCCCCTTGATGTCTGCTATGGTCCATCCTATAGCCGATTTGAATTCTCTCAAAATCCTTAAGAGCTTATCTTCCTCACTACCTGAAAGGTCAGCTGAAATAATAACAGGTAACGTAGATGAATCACCTAAAAAAGCATACCTCAAGTGTTCAGGTAATGGTTTAAGCTCCAAGTTAGGTGCTTCCTCTATTGATGGTTTGAGCTTCCCTTCAGCATTCTTAAGGTCAGAAGTACCAAGAGATTCAAATGGTATGTCGAGCTTTCGCTTCCATGGAGAAGCGTTCAGATATTGTAATTGCTCGTTGCTATCTTCATCATCACTGTCAAATTCCCCCACTAAGGCCTTTTCCAATGCATCAGACATTAGCATGTGATCGAGTTCCGACGTAACCGCAGAATCAATCACATCCACTTTTAAGCACTCCTCATCTTCTGTAGGGAATTTCATTGCCTTGAATACGTTGAAGGTCACATCCTGATCTTGGACCCGTATAGTAAGTTCCCCTTTTTGCACATCTATCAAGGTACGACCAGTAGCCAAGAAAGGCCTCCCCAAGATTATGGGAATCTTCTTATCTTCCTCAAAATCCAGAATAACAAAATCTGCAGGAAAGAAGAGCTTATCCACCTTGACAAGCACATCCTCAACTATGCCCCTTGGGTAAGTAATGGAACGGTCAGCCAATTGTAGCGACATATATGTGGGTTTTGGATCAGGCAGATCCAGCTTTTTAAAGATCGGCAAGGGCATCAGATTAATGCTTGCTCCCAAATCACAAAGGCACTTGTCAAAAGTTAGATTGCCAATGGTGCAAGAAATGGTGAAGCTTCCTGGATCTTTCAGTTTTGGTGGTAACTTTTGCTGCAGAACAGCGCTGCATTCTTCCGTGAGAGCAACGGTTTCAAGGTCATCCAGTTTCACCTTCCTTGAAAGAATAGTCTTCATAAACTTCGCATAACTAGGCATTTGTTCCAGAGCCTCAGCGAAAGGTATATTGATGTGAAGTTTCTTGAACACCTCCAGAAACTTCCCGAACTGTCTATCCAGCTTTTGTTGCTGCAATCTCTTAGGAAAAGGTGGTGGAGGATAGAGCTGTTTCTCCCCTGTATTAGCCTCAGGCAGAGTGTGTTCAACAGTAGTCTTCCTTGGTTCCGCCGCTTTCTCCTTTTGCTTAGATTCTTCATCCCTAACTTCAGCTTCGACTTCTTTTGCCTTTTCAGCATCAGCTACTTTTCCAGACCTTAAGGTAATAGCCTTGACTTGCTCTTTGGCTTCCTTCCTGCCTGGTACTTCCGTGTCACTGGGAAGAGTGCCAGGTTGACGATTGAGCACTGCATTGGCTAATTGACCGATTTGATTTTCCAAGGTCTTGATAGAAACCGCCTGACTCTTGCACAACAGCTTAAGTTCCTCAAAATCAGCACTAATAGGTGCAGCTGCACTTCCCTGGTGAGGATATGATTGCCTTATAGCATACTGCTGTGGTTGCTGGAATCCAGATGGGTTAAACTGTTTACTTACTCCTTGCTGATATGGTGGCTGAATAGCATTCTGATTATTCCCCCAGCTGAAATTTGGATGATTTCTGTTGTTAGGATGATAGGTTGCTGGCACAGGCTGCTGTTGTCGCTGATAATTATTCACATACTGAACAGATTCATTGACAAGAGAACACTGATCCGTAGCACGAGAACCTGCACAAAGCTCACAAACCATAGCTATTTGATTAACTCCATACGTAGCCAAAGAATCAACCTTCATTGATAGCGCTTGGAGCTGGGCTGCAATAGCGGTGGCTGCATCAACTTCCAAAATACCTGCTACCTTGCCTGACGTCATCCTCTGAGTTGGGTTTTGATGCTCATTTGCAGCCATCGTCTCGATAAGATTATACGCCTCAGTATAGCTTTTAGCCCATAAGGCGCCTCCAGCTGCTGCATCGAGCATGGGCCGAGATTGGGCCCCCAAACCATTATAAAAACCAGTGATTACCATCCAATCCGGCATTCCATGATGTGGACATTTTCTCAACATTTCCTTGTAGCGTTCCCAAGCCTCGCACATAGATTCTGTAGGTTGCTGCGCAAACTGAGTAAGAGCACTCCTCATAGCAGCAGTCTTTGCCATTGGATAAAACTTCACCAAAAACTTTTGCGCAAGATCTTGCCACGTAGTGATGGACCCAGCTGGTTCAGAATGTAACCAGTCTTTAGCCTTATCCCTCAGTGAGAATGGGAAAAGCCTCAACTTGATAGCCTCATCAGTCACGCCATTATACTTAAAAGTGCTGCAGATCTCGACAAAATTCCTTATGTGCATGTTGGGGTCTTCAGTTGCCGCTCCTCCAAAAGAAACAGAATTCTGCACCATCTGAATAGTGCCCGGCTTGATTTCAAAGGTGTTAGCTTGAATAGCCGGATGAAGGATGCTTGACTGAATGTCATCAATTTTAGGCCGAGAAAAATCCATAAGAGCTGGATCAGCTTGAACAATACGATCTCCCATGTTTACTGGTTCTTTCTGCTCAGTTCCTGAATCCGAATCCTCAAAATCTAATTTCTCCGGTGTATCAAGAACTTCGTCTTTCTCCTCAGCTGTATCTAAGGTCCTCTTGCGAGCACGAGAACGAGTTTGCATAAACGTTTGCTAAAATACCTGAAACACAACCGAAAAGAGTAATTAACTACTACATCCTAATCACTGAGTCCTAATGACCAATGATGGTAAGTACATAAACTAAACAAATACGCCGAGTCCCCGGCAGCGGCGCCAAAAACTTGTTAGGGCGAAATCACGCACTAATATTCACGCAAGTATACACGTTCGCAAGTAATATAGAATACTTTCTAGTTCGTTCCCTCAGAGACTTAGACTAATTTATTGTCTAATTAAACTCACTCACCAATGTATGATTACTTCTCAATGTTAAGATAACACTTAAAATTGTTGATTAAATATTAACTATAATTAACTACTTAATTAACCACTTAACTAACACTTCAATTTATCAATAATAAAACACTCATGAGATCACAACTTCATTATTACTTCCTTCTATAGCCATTGTTATTACCTTTAGCATGTGACAGTGATGATATTAATCAAATAACACGAAACTGATAAAAGCCAACTTTCATTGTACTAATACCATTCTACCAAGCATCCACAATTAAGATAGAAGTTGAATAGTCATCAATTATGTTGAGTTCCTATATGTCTACAGAAATTGACAACACAACGATTTAAGCACAAGTTATTCCTTTTTGATTACATAGGGCAAATAAAACTGTTAGAGTTACCCACTAATCATGCACAACGTACATGAACCTATGCTAGCATGGCAAGTTCTAAATCTCAAGATCCACCGTCGTTTCACAAGAGATTAACACCCTATCTTATATGTTCGCGACGCACATAAGACGAATACGCACAACCAATACTAGATATCATGCAATCATCACATACTAAAGTATTAAACAATTAACTAAAGAATTCCATAATAAATCCGTTGCAACCCCATGATCACGATTAGCCCATAATAGAACTTATCGCCATCATGGGTTCATATGAAATCATGATAAACGACACAAGAAAATAATAACTAAACTAATTATATTAAAACAGAGTACGTCACAAGAGTAAATAAGTCAAAGCAAGAAAACTAGCATCCAACGTTACAACGAAACAAGAATCACAAGAATATATGCTTCCTCTTCGTTGCGGTGTGCTAAATCGGTCTTCTTCCTTATCTCCTTCGCTTCTTGCAAAACACAATCTAAAACATAATCTCTTTCATATTCTCTATGAAAACGTCTCAAATCTACTTATATAATAGTCCCATAAAACTCAGATTACATAGAATTTGGAAGCCAAACAGAAATAGAAGTCTAAAATAATTCAGCTTTTTCCCCGACCCTGCGCGGCCGCTCAGCATTTTTGCGCGGGCGCGCAAGGCTGCTGCGCGGCCGCTCAGCATTGCTGCGCGGGCGCGCAGGACCCTACTGGAAAAATTCCAGGTTTGCTCCGTTTCTTCGCCGTAATCTGCCCGTTCTTTTCCTCTCGCAATGGTGAACACATGCCAAGGCTTATTCTTGATGATTCCTCCTCCGAAATGCAACAAATACCTTGAAATGCATAAACACTAGAAAAACGCATCAAATACACAAAATACTTGATTTCAAGACACCAATTTAAGCCAATTTAAGACGTTCTAAGTGGTATAAAATGCCACTTATCACTTATCACAAATTCATGCATGATAACAAAACTAACCCCAAGCTAAAATCAAATACAATAAATTGACAGATTAAATAAGAATTACACTATTTATGTTATGCAAGACATACCTATACAATAACAAGACTAAGTCACATTGACAATCCTAAGATTAAGTTGTTTGATAATCAATTATATATTCTGTAATTGTATTTCTTGAGTTTGTAAAACTGGTTAATAGATTAGACTGGGGGATTTTTCTGTGAACAGTTACAAGCTAAGGAATAAATTCTGGAAGAAGATCAAGTCATGATCATGCCTCGAAAAAAAGATGTAGAAGCTTGGAGTTAAATAAAGTTGTTTTATGAAAAATGTTCTAAGTCAAGATATCGACAAGTCACAGATCAAGTTATACCGAGAAGTCATTCGAGAAGTTCAAAATGACTTGTAGAGAAGTCCAAAATGGCTTATAGAGAAGTCTCAGAGATATCGACAAGTCAAATGAAGATATAGAGAACTGGAGATACTGACAAGTCATTTCCGCATGTAGAGATCTCCGAGATATCGACATGTCAAATGAAGATGTTGAGAACTAGAGATATCGACAAGTCAATTTCTCATATAGAGATCTCAGAGATATTCATAAGTCAAAGTTGTGTATAAAGAGATCTCAGAAATATCGAAAAGTCATTTATACATGTAGAGATCTAAGACATATCGACAAGTCATTTCACATGTAAAGAACTAGAGACCTCAACAAGTCAAATATACCTATAGAGAACTTAGAGATATCGATAAGTTATTATACTTATCGATATATCACTTCCCTATAGAACTATTGGAGATCTCGACATACTATCTCAAATTCAGAATATAGACAAGTTCAAGATTCAAGATTATCATTCAACAAACAATTCATTCACTGAATTGGAAAGTCTACAAAGAAGCTTAAAGAATACATAATCAAGGGGCAAGATTAATTGGACAAAGGGTGGTCACATACCTCCAAGATTCTGCACAACTTTGCTAACACCAGAAAAGGAAATATACAAGATTGCTTTAGAAATTGGTTTACTACATTTTAGTGCAAGTTTTGTAAACCCGTGCTGCTAGTCTATAAAGCATGCACAGGTCCTTAATTCACAAGTAACAAAACAGATCTAGATTTTTTTGTATTCTCTCAAGAAAGAAGCTGAGTTCTTATTCTTTTAAGAACACAGATTTGTAGCAAGACAAACTTGATTAATATAATTGAGTTTTTAATATATTGTGTTTGTGTGAATTCTATTTAACATAATATCTACATTTCTTAAACTGCATTGTTTAACTAATAATCCATAAAGTTTTAAACCAAGAAAGATCTAAGAAACACATTCACTGTAACGCCCCCAAATCCAGGGTCAGGGGATTTGGTCGTTTAACAACCCAACTAATTAAGGTGCCGCAAAAAAAATCCAGACTTCATAATTTAAAATTTGATAAAACTTTACTGTAATAACCCCAAAATTCTTGAACTTTTAGTAATCCTTATGAATAGTGTTTTGCTGATTATGCTGAATAAGAAAACTTTCCATGCCACACTATGTAGGGGTTCTTCTATTGTTATTCTGAGATCTTATTAGTACTTTATATGGGATATAAGTGTATGTAAAGATCGTCAGAATCCAAATTCGAACACTTTGATTTTTCCCGAAAATCCACCAGATACAGAAAGAATTGAGTATAAGGTAACAGGATAAAAAGTATTTGAATTCAAGGATTATAAGAGAGGATCATAAAAAGGAATTTAATGTATTGAGAAAGGTTAAGGGAACCCAAGTAATAAGATCCCGGGTATGATCCCTCAAACAATAAACGAGAATGAAAGTTAAGCGAACCGTATAACAGATCAGCGGTCATTAGCCAAGTGATTAGGAGTTAATCAAAGAGTTAGTGAAGGGTGATGTCATCTCACCAACAAGAAGAGGACAAGTGTGGGATGATGACATAAGGGGTGACTTAAGCATGACAAAAAAGGAGGGATTAGTTGGTTGATTGTGAACCATTCATTCTTTACCATGGTAAAACGTTAATTAAGCAAAAAAAAGGATGTCAACCAAGCAAAACCAATCAAAAACACAAAACACAAAGTTGACCATCATTTTCCAACAAGAAGCTCTCGGCTTTTCTTCATTTTCAAGGAGAAAAAAATCAAAATCCAAGATCCAAGCATTGTTAAATCATGAGGTAATTATCCAAGGTTCCTTATACATAGATATAGCTATCCCATGAATCTAAGCTTCTCATTCCTTGTAAATCTCTTCCAATAAATCAAGGAAGAAGATGGTGAATAGTAACCTTCAAGAAATAACTTTAGTTTTCTTGATTTTTATGAAAGTTCAAGGTAGCTTAAGCATAGATCAAGGCTTCCATGGGCATTCCAAGGATCTTTCATTGATTAAAAGCTTCAAGGAAGGTATAACTCTAAATTATCTTAGCATTAAGTTGTTTGGTATAAATGATTATGATGATGGAATGATAGATTAAGTGTAGTAGTTGTTTTGTCATGTTGAGATCTTAGTTGTTAAGTGTTTTTGTTGATTTTGGGAGTTAAGAGTAGCACTAGTTGTTCTTGATGATTCATGGTATGATTTGGGCTTGGTTTAAATGGTTTAAAGTGGTTGATGAGTGATATTGTCATATGGTTGTATTGGGATTGATTGGTGATGGTTTGGTGTTGAATTGGTTTGGTAAAATTTTGGGAAATCGCGTAAACATAGCCGTCGTAATGCCCGATTTACCTTAGACTGTTTTTGTTCTTAACATCAGGACCCGAGAACTCACTGTTAAGTTTTGACCACTTCCATGATTAGATAGTTCATGTTACGAGCTTCGTTTTGATATGTGGTTCGTATGAATCTGATGTATGGTTTAGGAGAAACAACCGTTTTAAGTAACGGCGTTTCGCGACCAAACCATTACCCCTCGCCTTACTTTGAAACCTTGGTTAAGGACTTTAAATGACTAATTGGGGTATGAAACAATTATGTTAAGTGGATTAGGCAGTTGGTAAGGTACTCGCGAAAGAATCTCCTTAAAACTCTTAATGGTTAATTTATTAAAAATGGTGGAGCCGAGGGTACTCGAGCGACTTAAGTGAATCGTTAAGCGCGAAAGCGAACGTTAGGGCTTTAAATGGTTAAAGTCTAGTTTCTTAAGCGACCATGGTTTAATTCCAGATTATGTTGTTGTTCATAGGTTACTGGACCCACTCTAAGCTTAATTCTACCCCGGGACACTCAGGCAAGTTTTCTACCCGTTATACTGTTGGTGTGATGTATACATATGTATATGCATTATCTTCTGATAGATGCATGGTGGTTAATTAGCAAATCTTGTGATATATTGGAGCCTGTGATATGGTATATATGCATGTCTGTTTCGTACTCTTGATATATATATTGTTGATTTAATTGCTTATAAGTTGCATAATACCTATGCTAGAGATAAGCAGTGGTTGCGTATACCCTTAGTATAGGGGACCCAAAGGTGAACACTTTCTAAAACCGGGAGTCGATGTTCCCGAGTATATTATATATATATATTTATATATATATATTGATATAGTTTTCAAAACTATTAATCGAATAAGGTTTATTCGATAACTTTATTTTATTTAATGAATATTATTTTGAATATTCATTCGAGGACTTATGACTCCGCTTACTTTATTTAATGAATATTATTTTGAATATTCATTCGAGGGCTTATGACTCCGTTTATTTTATTAATGAATATTTTTGAATATTCATTCGAGGACTTATGACTCCGATTATTTACTAAATAATATTCTTTATTTTATTAAAGAATAATGTGTCGATAATCAAACTTACTTTTGATTATTCAAATAAAGATATTACTTTCGTATAAGTATATCTTTAGTTATTTAATATTCATTTCAAGTATAAGTTTTACAACTTTGACTTCAATTATTTTTATAAAGATTATTCTTTATGGGAATATTATTTAAATAATAATATTCAGATATTTTCTAATATATTGGGACTGATTTATTTTATTAAATCAGCATCACTCCAAACATTCTTAAAATTGTTTTCGAGTCCTCAAAATGATTTTAAAGGTTAGGGCGGATCCCAAAACTCATTTTTATATTTAAGATCCTCCTTTCGAAGGGGATTTAAATACTCGCTCAAAACCTGAGGGATCTGGCTCTGTGGTGTGTTTCATATTCGCAACAAGGTTGCTATTTTGATAAAAGAGTTTTTGATTACTTACCCAACACTCGGGAAGTAAAATTCTTGGAACAAGTTAATCCATTAACAGGTATCGCCTGGGAAATATCGGTGAGTTTTCCTTTCCAACTAGATACGACTTCTTAGTGGAGCCGTATCAACAAGTTTCTACTTGGGGAAAAGGAGAACGAGCTTTACGTTTCAGGGTCATGGATTTCATCTGAACTAGGAGTGGCGTAAGTGGTCGAGTAGCGCCAGCCCAACCTTATTATATTGGCCCAAATGGCCCGGAAGTTCCGCTAAGACGGTCCATTCCTTAGGAGTCCAGTGTTCGGTTGACAAGTAAATCCGACAGGTTCTCCTCTACATGTAGAAAATGGTGGGGTTGCACTACTACGACTGATCATCGTAAGTGGTCTTCCTGGCGTGGCAAACTCCCGTAATGAGTTCATCATCCAATTGGATATTTCTGCAACACTACCCAGAGCACTTCGATAGAAAGGCTACGGTTGGGCGATTGTTGAGTGTTGGCAGGGTCAAGTTTTCAAAATGATGTTTGCATCAAATGAAGTATCTCATAACTTCATTTTATTTTGATGATATTTTAAAGATTGAATTCTATAGAAGTTTTGTCTTGTAGCTTAACCTATGGGATGAACTATTTATACATTGAACGGTGGTAGTTCAAGTAGTATTCGGAAAAGATATAAGTATATTGGAGTATCTTGTAATTTCATCTTTCAAACTTATATCTAGTTAATGATTGTCTTTTGAATGACAAAGGTTTCAGAAAAACGTTGAGACAAGGTTAGATATATGAGATCACCTTGCAACGATATTTTTATACAGTTATAAACTGGGACTCTGTGGATGTTATACATGTCAGAGGATTTCAAATATTGTGAAAAGTATATATATATATATTTATATATATACTGAATATTTTGCGACTTGGTCGCGTTAAGATATCAGCTTGGTTCATTCTTTTGACCAAGACTTTCATGAGTACTATGAGAATGCTCATATATTGTTAATCATTATACATATTATTTTGGTGGGCTTGTTGCTCACCCTTGCTTTCTTCTTTCATCACACAACAACAGATAGAAAAGATGAACAAGACCAGGCTTCCAATTCGCAAGCGGTTAGAAAACGTTCCGCAGTTTTCTGGAAGCGTTGATACCGCCGTAGCTGAGGTAGGAGCTACCAATAGGCTAGGTTTTCAACTATTGATGAACCAGACTTATGTATAATATGAATTGTAATAATGGCAAAGAAATGTAAATTTATTCAGAACCTTCTTGAGGTGTAATGGCTTATTATGTGGAATAAAATGACTTGTGTTATTTTTTTTGGTATTCATCTCTGAGACTATAACTTGTGGAGTGTGTGTATATTGTGGGGTCACAGTACGGAGTAGTTTATTGTTTATTTAGATTGGGTGTTATTAAGGGAAATGGAACTCGTGACAACCCAAATCCCCGACCCCGGATTTGGGGGTGTTACATTTACAACTTCTCAAAAATCCGATAACTTACAATTCTTGAAATAAAATACAACTAAATTATCTAACAATGCAAAGAAACTATAACAAAAATCTAAGAAAAGACCAAACTCCTCAAAATCTGTAATTCACACTCTTCTCAAAAGTAGCCCACCTAAGAAAACATACCTGCCGGGGAAAATAAAGGGAAAAAAAGGACCGGCAGTGAGCTAAAGGCTCATATACAGATATGAAATAACGTATAAGATGAATAAAGATCGGACATGATGCCAATATGAATATAAACCGAATAATGAAACAACCAGTGATGCCAAAAGTCAGGGAAGGTAAAATATCGTGATACATAAATTCACAATATGAATACACAAATAATCTCTAATCAAAATAACTTACTTTTCCAAATAAATTCTTACCACTTACAAACAATGATCATAAATAATATAATCAAAAGTACATATTATAAACTATAATCATACTCGTACACATACTCTTACATAAATTTTCGCAGTTACAAAATAATACACAAAATAGCTTACATACGAACATGGGAGATAATATTACACTTACAGGATGTCCTCATTTTTGGCAATACAGAAATATGTAGTCATCAAAACTTACAGGGTCTTGCATAGCACAAAGCAAATGCTACCCAATATCTTACAGGGGCTTGCACGACAATAAGCACGTGCTACCCAAATGGCCAAATCATACACATACTAGCCATGTCTATACGTGTCCCACAACTTCGGTGACACGCCCATACAATTTAAGTACACCGCATAGGAGTTGCCAAGCACGAGATTATCCACTCGCGACGGATATCTTACAAACTCCCAAGTCATACAAATAACATAAATAACTCAAACTAAATACTCAAAGATCACACACTCAAATATCTTACATCTCCAAAATTATATATAAATTTATCAAAATAACCTCAAAACACTATAACCCAACATCACGAAACAAAATAACATAACAAACCACTAATTATTGATAAGCTCAAATATGATCAGTTTCAAAGAATGTCAAATTAGTGCATAAAGATGAGTTCAACTAAAAATGAAACACGAAAGTCGTAGAAAATTACGTGACTTTTCTAGAATGGTAAGACTCGTAAAAAATGAACAAGTAACGAATTCAGAAAACAAATAAATGCGGACTGCAGAACAGAATCAGCCCCTGATTATAATAGTATTTTAACATTTAAGACATCAAAATCACAGAATTTAGCAACATAATGTAAACGTAAATTGTAGATATCGAAAAGAGCTTTCCAGAATGGTATTGCTCATAATATTTGAAAAAATATTCAATTTACTATGAATTTAAGAAGTTAGAACGTACAAGCACAATTTGACCCACCAGATTTCACAAATTACAGATTTCGAGATACTTATAAGTAAAATTTCAGAAAATGTAAATAACGAAAGAAGAAGATAATCAAATAAGCTTTCCGATGAGTCTCGAATCAAAATAATCCAATAAACAGAGAATTAAATACAAATTTCATAAGAATTTAGATTACTAGAATTCAAGCACAAGAATCCGATGAAGTATAACAAGATTTAGAATATAACGAAAATATCCGTACCCCGAGATCTTAGTTATCGAGAATACTAACAAAGATTTCAGAACCTCAAATCACAAGAACCCAATTTCACAAACGCCAAATTTATAACCCTCCAAAAAGTTTTTGATGTTCATCTCTATATCCATCTATTTTCTCTTTCTCTCTTCTTTGTCCCTCTCTCTTCTCTTCTCCGATCAAAGTAACGCAAATCCTTTTTTTAGCAAACCTTAAATCTTCTCTTCCTTCTTTCTCCTTTTTTTTAATTAAAACCCTCACTTTTTTTATAAAAGCCTTACTATTTTTTTAACTAACTAATACTCTTAAAACAATATTCTAATTATATGAAAAGAATAAACTTACACAAACTATTTTAATTAAAACTCACTAATATTATTGAACAATAAATATCAAATAATCTAATTAAAAAAATCATAAAAATATAGGGATGTTACAGGTCGTCACTATCAAATCTCAATCCAAAATAACCTGTTTAATCAATATACAAATGCTAGCGGAAGATATTTAGCATCTACGACCCCAAACTAATCCAAGATCTTTTAAGGTTACAGTTCTAGAAACAAGAATTCCAAATTCCATAAATAATTTTTCCCCACATTCTTTAAAACTCTTTTCGATATTTCAAATCTCAAGACTAACCCGCCAGTATAACTTCGAAAAGAAGTATACTAGGCCCAACTATAAAATAACACAATTATAATATAATAATATAAATAACTTTTCATAACAGAACTTACACTATCCTGCAACCCTGGACCAACCACCTTCCAAGAGCTTCTTCTTTGCTTTCTCGAATTACGCGGCTAAACAGCGCAAGCTAATCCTCACTGGAGGTTAAATTTAAAAACAGGCAAGTATGGGCGAAAGAAATGCTCAGCAAGTTCATTATAGCTTATATATGGTCGTTTTTGATATAAAACTGACATCCGCAATAATGACGAACATTTTAAAATCATAATTGCTGAAACATAAAATTTATTAAAGAATAGGATAATTGTTTCTCACTGTATTCAAAACTCTTCTTGATATTTTTGAGCGAAATGCTTCAGCAATACTTTGATTCTTGACGAGAATAAAACTCGTAAAACCGTGTTTACGGAAATATCGTAAACAACAATAATATGAAACAATGATTATGGACTGAATCACAAACTTCATTCAAAACCGAACTCTTGATATTAATACTCATTTTGTTGTCATATCAAATTAGATATCAATACGAACTTTGATGCTCACAACATCCCATACTGAAGTCAACATCAATCATCTATACTAACACCACCTTTGATATTTAACAACAAAGTAAGTATCAGCATAAATTAGAGACTGAATCAAAACTGCATTTCACCATTAATCCAAAACAGAAACGATAAATCATTTATCCTATGATTATCAAAAAAATATAATAATTTAGATTGGGATCTTTGACCGATGGACGTACTATCACATGCTGATCAGCCCGTGTGATAGCACAAGGTCATGATTCATGGAAACATGTCCCTAAAACACGAGTACTCAATTAAAAAGGCAATATATTTGCATGTGGCACACATTGTGTCATCATATTTCATATGACACTTAGCAATAGCCCTCCGCTGGACCGTCCGCCCCAGTCACTTACGCATTGATCCATTCTTAAAACCTTTTATTGAAAAGGGGTCATAATAATTGACACCCAAAATAATTTTATTCCCCCATTTACTTGGGTAGGAATATTCACAACCAAATTATATTTCTCAAAATCTAAAACATTTATAAATCCAGTAATTTGATGAGTAAAATCACTTAGCTATTCTGAACATAGAATAGAAGAAGAGTACTTGCATAAACAGAATCATTTAATTCAGCGATATATAAAACATTTATCCATTCTGAAATGAGAATAAGGAAAGTAATACTTATTCAAAATAGATATCACTTGAACAATAAGTGATGATAGGGATACTTGCCTTTGAGATTCATCAGTTAGTCACATTCGCAATGACACATCTATTCTGACATTTTGTCTCAAAACATCACCGTCCTTCTTTTCAACAATTTACTGATATGCTGCTCCTCCGATTGCTAGAAGCCAGATATCCGATACCATTCCATCTCATTCTTTATCCAACGTCTTGTCCTGATCAACTCGAATGATCCGCATCTATAATTAAAAGATGTAACATTAATCGTCTAAACGATAATTACTCGACCAACTGCGCGTCAAAACACTATCGTCTACCTATACGATAGCCCACACATAAAGGAAATAGTCAAACACAAGACTCTTGACTCATGTACGCACGTAATTCACATAACATATAAACACATAATCCACGTATCACATAATTCACATCTCGTATGACTCAGTTCGTTGAAAGGTTCGACTCAGTATGTTTAAAATTGACATCAGGTCAAAATATGATTTATCAATCAATAATCGACTTAGAACGACTCACAAAATAAGAAACCTTTTGATACAAAAGAATTTGTGTCTCGAAAATATTTTTAATGAAAGCAGAATATTTTTCTGAGTCTAGATGCGTTCGTTTCGTATTAAACGGACAAACGGTCTATTTTTTACGAATAAAATAAAAATAAATCAATTAATAATAATTTTAATTGAATATTAAATACCTTTATATAATTTTAAAAGCTCAAAATAATTTTAGAATATTATTTGGTTTAATTATAAATAATTACACTTCATTCAACTATTTATAAATAAAATTAATTAATTAAATGAATTAATCAATTATTTAAATGAATAAATAATTAATCAAAAAAATTTATAAATAATTAAATCAGATTATTATTTTTCAAAATAATAGAAGATAATAATTTAAAATTAAAATAAATATTTTACAAAAATTTTGAAATAACGTTTTTGTAAAACAGACTTTTTCCGGGGTTAGAACCCCTCAAAATCAATTCTAAACAATACAATCCAAGACTCTAATAAAATCAATAAATTTAAAACACACAATAATTTCAATCTGCACATATAAACACGTCCGAAATGAAAAATACGGCAAAAAATGACTTCTATAACAACTTCTGAAATTTATGAAATAAATATATAAACACTAACATGTTATAATATACACAAGTACGAAGACGGAATTTCAAAATTGTTACCCAAAATAAATTCTGATCACCCCGAACAGAATATTTGATGTCCGAAAAATATCTCCAGAAAAATCTGAAATTCATGGCCATAAACATATACACGCTAAAATGTTATGTGGAGTAATCAACGCCGTCAAACTCCTTTTCTATGCCCCAAAAATAAATTAACATGGAAATATGTTACGCAAATTAGCTTCTCAAAATCTTGTAATATATATACCAATACGCAGGTATCGAAACGCTGATCATTTATATATATAAAATAATTGAAATTTGGACGAACGATTTGTAAGATATGAATTTTTGAAAATTAAAAGAATAAATTAGGGCACAGAGAGAGGGAGACAGAAGAGAGAAGAGGTGTAAAGGGGGAGAAAGGAAAACATATCCGGGGGGAGGGAACAGGGGGTGTACGTGGCAGGGCGGGTGGGGGTGGCCACGTTTTTTTTGTTTTTTTTTGTTTTTTTTCCTTTAACTAAAATTTAATATAATATAATTAAAATTAGTCCAAAATTAATTAATAGCGGGGAATAATATTTAATCAAACAAATATAAAATTTGTTTCAAAATTCTAAAAAAATTATGAATATTTCAGAAATGCAAAAATATAAATTATTTGAAAGTATCACGATTTTATAAAAATAAAGGTACGATTTTTGTGGGGTTTGACGTCCCGATAGGGGTCTGGTTCGATAGCTTTTATGAAACCTAAATACTTTCTAAAATTCTCGGAATATTTAAAAATTAATAAAATAAAATTTTCGTAATTTTTAAAGTATTTTTGAAACGCAGATCAAACCCGCATTTTCACGATTTAATGAACAAACGTGCGGGTGAATTTAATTCCAAAAATTTTCCGAAATAATTTTAAAATTCTCAAAATATTCAAAACTCAGGAAAATATAAGTTTCATGATTTTTGAAACATTCTGGGATTTAATACTGAATTTACACTTATATATCAGACCCAAAAATAGATCACTTAGTCGTTAAGTAACTATAAAAATGATACAATTTAATATCAGATTTGGATAATTATCAAAACTGAACTTCTTATAAAACACCCGATGAGAAAATAATGTAAAAATATCCCGTCTCTCGAGAATAGGGGTTTTATTGATCTACCGAAATGATTATCGTATCGAAAATTTTGTGCCGAGACTCGTACGAGTCAAACTATACTCCAGATCGAAAAAGTTAAAACACGGAAAATATTCAGAATAATCAAATTATGTTAGGAAGGAGTTTTCCGAAGAGTTCCGGGTTGTAAAAACGCAAAAACGGTTGAAGTTGGACGGTTCCCGGCTTTATAAAATAGTTTTATAATTACTCAGAAAATAATTATTAAATCTATAAATCCTTAAATATCAATCATCAAATAATTCACCAAAATTCCCATAACAATCACATAATAATTATTTATTGATAAAAATAATTGCACGATATTTCCCGGATATTACAAAACAATTTTAATTTACCAATATCAATAAGATCGGCTTTCAAATAACTTTTAAAAATAATACATTTAAGTAAATATTTTTAGAAATTAACAAAGATCGATATAACACTTAATAATTAGCACACTACCATTTAATAACACCAACTCGTCAAACAGGTATAAAATATCCACCATTTTATTCCTTCTAAATCATAAAATCAAATAAACATATTAAAATAATAATAATAATTCTAAATATATGGGATATTACAATCTACCCCCTTATATGGATTCCGTCCTCAGAATCAACATAAGAGTGCTCTCTGGGGATCTTTTTACCAACTTTCGAATCTTGCATATGTAAATTTTCTCAAAATTTCCAATAACAGTGCAATTCCGTATACCACACAGTTATCACGGGAGCTTCACTCCGCACCATTGTTCCTTCCACATATCATTTGACCAACTTCTTAATAGAATCACTTTCACTGATAGAGAGAGGGAGAAAGAGAAAGATAGTATGAGATAGAGAAATAGAGGAAGAGAAAGAGAGAGAGAAAGAAAATAGTTGACTTCTCTATACACCACTGATATTACAACCGCATTGTAATTCACTGTCATTCTTGGTAATCCCATCACAAAGTCTTACTTTGACTTGACTAGGATAATCCTTGGTTGGCATACCTTCAAATATTCTAATGATGATAAAATAATGAAGTTTTGGAAAGAAAAGGATTTGACATTTAACACAGGTTCCACATATGTGATTATTAAAATATGATGATTTTTGAGTAAAATTTGCTGGAATAAAAGAATAACCGAGAGATCAATATGATCAAAAGTACTTATGTTGCGTGCCTTAGTTAAGACACTTACAAGTGAAGGTAATTAGCCTTTTTGTAATGCATAACACACCATTGAAGGCGTCCCATCTAACTTCTATCACAAAGATAGGGAGTCCTGACGTCCCTTATAAATAAGGTTGTTCATCTCAGTCAGAGTAAAAGAATATGAAAAGAATTCAAATTTAAATGAATAATCAAGGGTTAATAATAAATAACTCTCGAATGCATTCCTTGGATCAAAACTGAATAGATTTCAAAGCTTATATATCTGGAGGAAAATAAAATCCAGAAAACAAGATTCTGGTACAAAACGGCCATGTGATGTCACATACAAATAAAACTATCCACCACATAAGAAAATTGTAAACTTCACTATCACAACTTGACAGAGCTATCAAAACCTGAAAATTGGTTTCATGACAGCGTCTGGCACCTTTAAAATGAAGACATAATTGAAAACAAATTTTAGGGAATACATCCTCTAACAAATACCTCTTTCTGAGAGATGTCAAAATAATTTATAGAAAGAGAAGGTATTTCCAAGGTCTCCATACTTATCTTCTTTATCGATTATTCAAATGACTCGTTATCCGCATCCAAAATCTTCTTTTCCGTATCTTCAATTTATTGGTAATCTCCGTCTTTGTCGACTCATAGTAGCCTCGGAAGATTCCACAACAAACGTTTGCAGCTGCCGGGAATTCTATCTAACCCCACACAATAATCTCAGACGAGTACGGCTATCTTAACTCACTAATTGGAACTATATCCAATAGTCCAACACGAACTCGATATGATCTCTAGCGTCCTTACATAACCATACACACTCTTACACACTCTCATTTCTAGTTTATTATAACCTCAGCTCTGATACCAACCTATAACGCCCCCAAATCCAGGGTCAGGGGATTTGGTCGTCACTATGAAACCTCAATCCAAAATAACTTGTTTAATCAAATACAAATGCCAGCGGAAGATATTTAGCATATACGACCCCAAACTAATTGTTAGGTCCCAGTGTGTTTGTAGAAGGGGGGTTGAATACAAACAGTACCGAATAATCGAATAAATGCGGAATAAAAAATGTGAAACAAAATTCAAGTTAAATAAAAATATTATTAAACTTGAAAGGTGTTACAACAACTGTATCGATTACAAAGAATTAATCTCAAATTAATTATCACAAATTTAGAATAAATTCGACATGAACTTTTTCTATTTTTGCAATAATTAGAATCAAATGCTAAACGCGATTTGAGATTAAGTTCTAGGGATTTTGATCCGCTAGATTGTTACACAAGAGCAAGATAAAGATTTCTAGTGGATTGGATTTAACTTTACAATCTAGAAATTTAATCTTGAAGTATGCAGATGAAAAGATGAAATATTGCTTCATGTTTTTCTTTTCTGCTTTGTTCTTGACTTTTGTGATGTGGATAAAAAGGATGTATTCTGCTTCTGCTTCTTTTAAAACAAACAGCCGAATAGAATGAACTGGCATGACAATCGGTGAGACAATCCAATTGTACTAGCAAGACAATCTGTTGAACTGGAGAGACTTTCGGTATGACTATTGTTTGTACTAGCAAGACAATCTGATTGAACTAGTAAGACAATTCTCTTCCAGTGTAACTTTCGGCAAGACAATTGTTTGTACTAGCATGACTTTCGGTATGACTATCAATTGTCATACCGATTGTCATATTAGTACAATCAGTTTGTCTTGTTGAATTTAAATGAATTTTAATCCAATTTAAATTCTGAAAATTCCTAAAATTAATTCAGAATTAATTAATCAATTAATTCAATTAATAAATAAATTATTCTTCGCAGATATAATTTATTTTCTTAATTAAATTAGATGACTTAATTAATTAATAGAGAATTAATTCTAGTCTTCAACAACACCCATTCTTCTGCAAATCTTCTGAAAATCACTGAAATATATGAATCAATTTCCACCACTTCAATGTTGACACTCGATGTACTGTCTGGTTCATGAGTGACTAACTTCCGTGACGTTTCTTCATGTCTTGACTTTGATACTTTGATTTTCTTCAGATTAAATCCCTGTAATTATCTGATACCCTGACGAGATCTCTGTCACTTGATTAAATCCACAATCTTGATTTATATCACTGAGGCATGATCAATTTCTTGAACTTCTTCCAGTGAATTAATTCCTCAAGTCTGTAGATGAACCTTGTTTCTGAATCCTCTGACAGATGTTACTCTGTGAGATCTCTTTGACGGTAGATCCACTATTTACTTATTACATTCTTATTTGAGTTGAGTTAAATCCTCGAATATACAAATAGGCTATGACATATGCCTTACAATCTCCCCCTATTTGTTTGTTAGACAATAACACACAAATACCTAGAGGATAACTTAACTAACAAATCAGAAAAAGATATAAACAGAAATGCAAAGTAAATAGCAGAAAAGTTCTGGACTAGATTTAACATTTTCCAGATTCCAAATAGATGTTCCTCTAGACTGAACATATCTTCAAGTAGTTTCATCTTCATTTGTACAACCACATTTCCTGTTGAGAAGCCCATATCTCTCTTGCTTCTCCCCCTATGAGAATCAACTGATTAAAGAAGATCACCTTCGTTTAACACCTCTCCCGTACAATAGTATCCGCAGATAAAAACCAATGGTACTCCCCTTTTAGAAAACAGCTTCTTCCCTTACTAGAAAATCACCTTGTGTTTACCACCTCTCCCGTACAATAGGATCCATAGTTACAAACAACAATGGTGTGGTGTAGTGTACATGTAGGATCTTTTTCTTCCTCCCTGCTATTTCTCCCCCTTAGTTGAGGAATCGTCCAAACTATTTCTTAAGCTTTTATCTCCCCCTTAGAGAAGGAATGTATGCCGTTGTCTGAAGGAGTTCTCATATTTCACTTGGTTGGAAAAGAAATAACAAGTAGTTTCTTTTTTCTTCCTCACTGTGAGTGTGTGATTGTGTTTTAGTGTACCTCACATGTGTTTCACTCTTCTCTCCACTCGTGTTTACACTCATTCTCACAAGTGTATCACTCGACTCATAGCTCCAAAAATCAGCTGTACCTGCAAGGAAAATCACCTTAGCCATCCTTAAGGAGGTCACAGGTGGTGCAATGGGAGTTCACAAATCCCCATCCTTGTTAAACTCGTCAGATGAATCTGAGTCATAATCTAAAAGTTGCTAGTTTCCCTTTTAGGGTTCCAGATTTGAATTCTGGGAAGGTAAACAATGATCCAACGAATTTAGCATAAAGATCAAAGTTCCCTTCTAATGTCTGTGAAGATATTTCCTTGTGACTCATCAGGTAATATCTGAATCATTGTCAACAAGTTGCCGATCTGCACCTATGTCAGATCCACTATCCGCATATGCATCCAGGGGATTTAAGCCTGGGGAGGTAGACACTGACCACTGACATATGGCTTTTGGATCAGTATCCTCTCCTAACACCTGTAAAGGCAATTGGTCCATTAACGAACCTTAAACAATCGAATCTGACCTTAAAATGGTCGAAACTCTTGTTTCCTTCAACTCATCCTTTGTGTGTGTAACCTTTCCTTGTGCATTAAGAATTGTTTATATTTGAGGTGGTGATACTACATAGGATACCTTGGCCGACAGGCAAATTTCAATAGACGCACCTGGTTGAGAGAATGAATCTAGTAACTGTTTTTGTGCCTTTTCAGCCATTACATCTTTTTGAGAAGATGTATGGGGGCTAGCAGTTGTCTCGATTTATATACTACTCATCTATGTAGGAGACAAAGCTACTGGGTTGACTACAGAACCTTCCTTATGTGGTGCACTAAGGCACTATCTCCCTCACGCTCATTCATACTACATTTAGTGGTAAGAGAGTGTTGGTTGGTTTTGTTTCTGTGTTTATCTTTACAGTCTGGGATAGACGTTGTGGGTTTTCAACCTCATGACTGTCAATGAAAGAAAGTCATTGGAGACTGAACTTGTATCACAGAACATAGGGCAATATAGAGAGATAAAATGTACTAAAGATCTATAATGAATGAAAATTATACATTTAATCTTTTGAGAGTAATGATGTACAATAGTGATTTCAAAGGATTTTACATGAATTAAGAAATCACTAATGTAGAAAGAAGTTTGATTTACTCCTAAAACTCACTGCACATATTAAACAATATGATTGTGCCTAGTGATTAGAGAGTTATAAATATGACGATTGCTTGAGCAGTACACTAGTTCATACCAACCTGAAGTGAGATTGTGAAGAAGAGATTGCATAGTCCAATAGATCTGCAACTGCAAAGTCCATGAACTGAGGTGTATTGACTTCCTCTTTTGACTCACCAACCAGGAGTACACTTGTACACATCTTACTAGAGTCCAATTCCATGTGTAATATGCATCAGGTGCCTGATATGTCATAATATTCTCAAGTTTCGTCACTGGTGCTATATGTTAGATACTGCTTCCTGATAATAACCTAGCACAATATATAAAATTTTCAATGATAACATTCCCAGCTTGCAAACAGCCATATCCCTCAGATAAATCTTTGCTGTTATCTCCAAAGGTAACTAGGGGGCCAGCTTTCTCAACCACATTTGATAGCAGGGCTCTATCTCCGGTCATATGTCTTGATGATCCACTGTCAAGAATCCACACTACCGGTTACACATGTTTAATGCCCTGCACTACAAATGGATTAGACCTTCTTCGGAACCCAAACTTGGTTGGGCCCGACATACTTGTAGAATTGTCCTTTGTCAGGCAAAACAACATTTTTAACTTTAATGGTCTCAACTTTCTCAATGACTGAACATTTGACCTTGTAAACAGCCTTAACAAATTTCTGTTTAAGCTTAGGCACAAATGTCTCCTTTCTAGCCTTAGAAGGACTAGAAGTCTTAGATCTATCATGCTTCTTGTTATTCACATGCTGACGAGGAGTAGTCTTATCACTAGAAGCATGCTTACCATTAAAATAAGCATACATCAAATTAAAAGCACAAGACATACAATTAGAAACACCACATGCTTTATGAGAGATATTAACAGCAGGCAATTTATGCATGGTAGACATGGCATTTTTGTTATCCAACTCATGTGTGTCTGAGTTAGTCTCAGTTGCTTTTACAACTTTGACTGAAACTTTCGACACACTCGACTTGGAAACAACCTTCTCATTAACATGATCTTCAGCACGTATTTCTTCCTGAATAACAGAAGAGGTCGCATCAAATGCTTCAGCAATTGATGCTTTATAGAGGGGTTCATCAACACCCTTAAGCACATGTGGTACTTCCCTCCCTTTAGCACAGACATGAGGAGGGGAGTTTATGCCTAATTCTCCAATAACAACATTGTAATCATAACCTATTCCAGATGTTTGATTAACAGCTTGCTTACTGTAGAACTCTTTAGCCTTCGAACAAGAATTGAAGTAGGCTCTAACCTTAGTCTCAAGACCGGTGATCTTGTCTTTGAGAATAGTTTCGAGTTTTCTATAACAGTCAACTCTATTCTCTAGAAAAGATACTTGTTCTTTTAACTTGTCTTGATTAATGTGCACAAGTCTTAATTCATTGACCTCTTTCTCAAGGTCTTTGATCTGTAAACTTAACAGTTCATTATCACAACGAGCACAATCTAAGTTACCTCCTAGATGATAAACTAATTCAGCATCAGTATATTTTACCTCTTTTCTTGACGATGAAGCTTTTCCATCAATAGCCATAAGAGCAAGATTCCCTTCTTCTTCATCTTCACTATCAGTATCATCCCAGCTTCTTCCCTTTGCCAGATAAGCCCTTTCAGAGTTACTCTTCTGATTTGAATCATAAGAGTTCTTCCTTACTTGCTTTGGCTTCCTACATTCTGTGGCAAAGTGTCCCAACTCATTGCAGTTATAGCATCTGACGGTGCTCCGATCAACCATCCCTGTTTTTTATCCACCACTGCTGGTGTTAGAGGATGAAGATCCACCTTTCTGGAATTTGTTGTCATTGGACTTGTACTTAAGCTTGGGATTCCTCTTGAATCTGACATTGGAGAATCTTTTGACAATTTGGGCCATTGACTCATCTTCCAATTGCTCCAGCTCTTCCAAGGAATAAAAATCATCACTTGATTGATTTGTAGTAGGAGGATTATATTCTGCTACTAACACATTTTCCTCAGCCTTGGAAAACTGTACCATTCTCTCCGACTGTTGAGATTGTTGTTGTTGTTGACCTTCAGCTACAAGAGCAGTAGATGTGCTGACCATTCTATCTTTCCCGTAGACTTCCTTTTGCTGAATCTGCTCCAACTCATAGGTTTTCAACACACCATAGAGTCTATCCAAAGAAATCTCACTCAGATCTCTAGCTTCTCTAATGGCAGTGATTCTATGTTCAAGATGAGTTGGCAGTGTTAAAAGGAACTTTTTGTTGACCTCCCTGATTGAATAATATTTCCCATTTATGTTCAGGTTGTTGATCAACGCATTGTACCTCTCAAACACTTCAGTAATTCCTTCTCTTGGATTTGATTTAAAATATTCATACTCAGAGGTTAGGATCTCCAACTTGTTCTCCCTAACTTCCTCTGTGCCTTCATTAATCACCTCAATAGTTTCCCACATGTGCTTGGAATTTTTACAGTTCATCACATGTCTGTTCATCAAGGGATCAAGGGAATCAATTAATATTAATTGAAGGCTGGCATCCAATGAGGCTTCTTCTTTTTCAGCAGGAGAAAAATCCTCAGGCTCTTTTGGATAGGTTCTAGCTTTGGTAATCACAACATCATCTACTATCACCTCTGGTTCAATAACCATTGGAGTTGTTGGACCCTTCTTTAACAAGTTCAGATATTTGGGATTTGCAACTTGTAAAAACAAGAGCATCTTCTTCTTCCACATGATATAATTTTCTTTATCAAATAGTGGAATTTTAACGGTTCCAACTTTTTGTGAAGTCATTATGAATTTTTGAATAAATAAAAATTCAAGGAGTTGAAAAATCATAAAAGTCTAGGATCTTGATTTGTTCGTTAATCGGAAGGCTCTAATACCAATTATTAGGTCCCAATGTGTTTGTAGAAGGGGGGTTGAATACAAACAGTACCGAATAATCGAATAAATGCGGAATAAAAAATGTGAAACAAAATTCAAGTTAAATAAAAATATTATTAAACTTGAAAGGTGTTACAACAACTGTATCGATTACAAAGAATTAATCTCAAATTAATTATCACAAATTTAGAATAAATTCGACATGAACTTTTTCTATTTTTGCAATAATTAGAATCAAATGCTAAACGCGATTTGAGATTAAGTTCTAGGGATTTTGATCCTCTAGATTGTTACACAAGAGCAAGATAAAGATTTCTAGTGGATTGGATTTAACTTTACAATCTAGAAATTTAATCTTGAAGTATGCAGATGAAAAGATGAAATATTGCTTCTTGTTTTTCTTTTCTGCTTTATTCTTGACTTTTGTGTTGTGGATAAAAAGGATGTATTCTGCTTCTGCTTCTTTTAAAACAAACAGCCGAATAGAATGAACTGGCATGACAATTGGTGAGACAATCCAATTGTACTAGCAAGACAATCTGTTGAACTAGAGAGACTTTCAGTATGACTATTGTTTGTACTAGCAAGACAATCTGATTGAACTAGCAAGACAATTCTCTTCCAGTGTAACTTTCGGCAAGACAATTGTTTGTACTAGCATGACTTTCGTTATGACTATCAATTGTCATACCGATTGTCATATTAGTACAATCAGTTTGTCTTGTTGAATTTAAATGAATTTTAATCCAATTTAAATTCTGAAAATTCCTAAAATTAATTCAGAATTAATTAATCAATTAATTCAATTAATAAATAAATTATTCTTCGCAGATATAATTTATTTTCTTAATTAAATTAGATGACTTAATTAATTAATAGAGAATTAATTCTAGTCTTCAACAGCACCCATTCTTCTGCAAATCTTCTGAAAATCACTGAAATATATGAATCAATTTCCACCACTTCAATGTTGACACTCGATGTACTGTCTGGTTCATGAGTGACTAACTTCCGTGACGTTTCTTCATGTCTTAACTTTGATACTTTGATTTTCTTCAGTTTAAATCCCTGTAATTATATGATACCCTGACGAGATCTCTGTCACTTGATTAAATCCACAATCTTGATTTATATCACTGAGGTATGATCAATTTCTTGAACTTCTTCCAGTGAATTAATTCCTCAAGTCTGTAGATGAACCTTGTTTCTGAATCCTCTGACAGATGTTACTCTGTGAGATCTCTTTGACGGTAGATCCACTATTTACTTATTACATTCTTATTTGAGTTGAGTTAAATCCTCGAATATACAAATAGGCTATGACATATGCCTTACAATAATCCAAGATCTTTTAAGGTTACAGTTCTAGAAACAAGAATTCCAAATTCCATAAATAATTTTTTTCTCCACTTTCTTTTAAAACTCTTTTCGATATTTCAAATCTCAAGACTAACCCGCCAGTATAACTTCGAAAGGAAGTATACTAGGCCCAACTATAAAATAACACAATTATAATATAATAATATAAATAACTTTTCATAATAGAACTTACACTAGCCCGCAACCCTGGACCAACCACCTTCAAAGAGCTTCTTCTTTGCTTCCTAAAATTACGCGGCTAAACAACGCAAGCTAATCCTCACTGGAGGTTAAATTTAAAAACAGACAAGTATGAGCAAAAGAAATGCTCAACAAGTTCATTATAGATTATATATGGCTGTTTTGATATAAAACTAACATCCGCAATAGCGCCGAACATTTTAAAATCATAATTGCTGAAACCAAAAATTTATTAAAGAATCGGATAACTGTTTCTCACTGTATTCAAAACTCTTCTTGATATATTTAAGCGAAATGCTTCAGCAATACTTTGATTCTTGACGAGAATAAAACTCGTAAAACTGTGTTTATGGAAATATCATAAACAACAATAATATGAAACAATGATTATGGATTGAATCACAAACTTTATTCAAAACCGAACTCTTGATATTAATACTCATTTTATTGTCATATCAAATTAGATATCAATACGAACTTTGATGCTCACAACATCCCATACTGAAGTCAACATCAATCATCTATACTAATACCACCTTTAATATTTAACAATAAAGTAAGTATCATCATAAATCAGAGACTGAATCAAAAATGCATTTCACCATTAATCTAAAACAGAAACTGTTAGGTCACACACACACTGTAGAGGGGGTGAATACAGTGTATAGTACACTCAAATCGAACTTTAAGAACTTAAGTAACAGAAAACAAACTTTATTGAAACAATAAACTCTGTTACAGTATGAAACTGTTACCTCTCAGTGATGAACAAATATCACGAGAGCTGCTAGGGTTACAATGAATAATCTTCTCTAATAATGATAACACTTATAGTGTAAACTCTATATCTGTGTTTATATACTACACAGTTACAAGATAATCGCTAATTGATATGGAATATAATTCTGCTTCCTAAAATATATCAATCAGACATCTTTTCTTCCAAGTATTCCATTCTTCACGGAATTCCTTCTTCATGCATATCTCTTCTTATGTTTATCTTGATCTTCTTTCCTTTAATCAGCTACTGTCCTTATCTGATTGTCCTTCAGCACTTAAGTTCTGATATCTATCTTCTGATGATTATCTCCTGATAACATAAGTACTGATATCCTTAAGTCCTGACTTCCAGTATAAGTACTGATCAACAGTTAAGTACTAATTTATCCTGTTCAAATAAGATCTGAAAGCTAAACATAAAACATATTAGCCATGACATTATCAAATATATCTAACAATCTCCCCCAACTTGTAAATTAACATAATATACAAGTTTAACAGATATTTGATGATGTCAAAAACATTAAGTACAAATGTATGAGAATTAGACTAGATAACTACAACTTATAGTCCTTAAAGCTTTTACCAATTTCAACTTCTGATAACAACTTCAGTCTGTATAAATATCAGAATTTAAGCAGTTGTAGATCTTCGACTTGGCTTCATTAATTTCTTATCTCTCTGATGTCAGGAGTTGTTCTGAGATAGTTCTTCAACAAACATTTCTCAGCATATCTGAGTTCATCAATCATTTTCCTTTTGACATTTTTAAGCTCTGCAGTATCTTCACCAGTTTGAAAGATTGCAGCTCTGAGATCATTGATCTTTGCTTTTCTCAACTCCTGATCTAGTCTTATGACATAAGCTTTGTCAGACTCTAGATTGAATTCAAGTCCCTTAATACCAAGATATGTTCTGATCTGTGCAGTATTAGGCTTCATATCAACAATATCACCATTGTGATCTCTGTACTTTGGAACATATATGCTGTCAGACTTAACAGAATAAAGCCTTTTCTGTCTCTGAATCTGTTCTTTTAAGTAGTTTGCAGCAGTCTCTGTTATTCTGTCATCCACTTGAAGTAAGAAAAGTACATGCTCCAATTCTTCAAAATACTTCAATGGAATGGCATTTTGTCTTATATGATAAACCCTACCATCTGTCATGAAATACAACATGATATATTCTTTTAAGTAGGTATGGTAAACCATCTGTACAGATTCCAGTTGATTCAATCTCTCAGGAGTTGCTCCAATACCTGGTTCACTCAAGGAAGTTGGATCATTGGTAGTGTTGTGTACTCTTCTTTCATCAGCACTTCCCAATCCAGTTTTATCTCTAGCTTCCTTTCTAGTAACTACTCTTTCTTCAAAACCACTTGCAGTAGTCTTCAAAGATTGAGTCTGTTTTGCTTTAGTGAATCCTGGTAGGAGTGTCTTTGATCTATTTTCTGATATCAAGTTAACTTGAGCTCTGTCAGAGGTTACTTGCTTCTTCTGAATATCAGAACTTACAATTTTTTGATTCTGAACAACTTGAGACATGTCAGAGGTTGTTTTAAGAACTTTTCTTGAAGTCAGAGCAAGATCATCTTTTTCATCAGTAATTTCTTCTTCCTCAGGAGGTATATAAACCTTGATAGGTTCACCAACCTTTTCTTTACCCTTGGATCTTGGATCTATCTGTGGTTGTGATCTAGCCAACATTGCTTCAGTATGTGTCCTTTCTTTGATCACAATGCCTTTAATTTTTGGAAGTGACTTTTTACCAGAAGCTTCAGATTTAGATGTGACTTTCTCTGATTTAAGTCTGGCTTCTTCTTCCTTTAAACTTTCCAAGTCCATTCCTGGATTTTCTTGAAGAAATAACTGTCTTGACATTTTCTCATCAAGATCTAGAAGTTCATCAGAACTTATCCTTTTACCAGCAGCAGAACTTATTCTTTTCCCAGTATCAGAACTTGTCCTGTGACTAGCTTGTCTTAATGTAAACCTTCTACCTTGACTATGACCGCTACCCATTCCAGAGTATCCTTGATCATCATTTCCATCATCCTTTCCTTGCAGTGTTTTGTTAGTTTGGCATTTGGACTTAATTACCTTCTCCCCCTTTTTGGCATCAGCAGGTAGTAAAAGAGAGATAAGTAATTCCACTGAGGATTGGATTTCAGTAAGTTGCGATTGCTGAGAAGCTTGATTTGTCAGAATGTCATCAATCTGAGCTTGTTGTTTCTCTTGAGTTTTCTCAATATAAGCAATCATGTCAATGGTAGGTTGAAAGGACTTTTTCTTATCAATTTTCCAAACTTGTTCTTGTTTGATAAAGTTCTCCTGAATCTTGTGTAGCTCTGCATGAGTAGTTGAATGAAGACTTTGTAGATGTTTAATACTCAATGCAGTGACTCTAAGCTGGGTTTTTAAATCATCAGAATTTAACATTTCATCAGCTTTAGTCCAGTGCTCAGCAAGATGTATTGTAGTTGGAACACATGAAACTGAGTTCCATTCCTTAGTCCACTCCTGACCTGCAGGAGTTTCACTCCAAGGTACTGGTGCAGCCCTGGTAACAAACTTCTCTACCAGTTCAGACTTAGGAAGAGTCTGTTGAGGAGTATGTCTTGAAGGACCTGCTTCATCAACATCTACAGTTGGAGCAGCATCACCAGTATCTCCAGCATTTGCAGCATCAGAACTTAAAGAATCAGTATCTTCTGATAAGACAACAGTGTGAGTAGCAATGGAGGCTTCAGCATCCTTTAATTGCTGATCTGATACTAAGTTCTGATCAACAGCCATATCCTGATGCTCACCTAAAGTCTGATCATCAGCATCTTGATGCAGAGAAGGTGTTGTTGATAACTCTGGAGTTTGAACAGCATCAGTAACAGGTGTTGTGGAAGGATTATTTGCTGTTGGAGCTTCTAAGAGAAATACTTCAGACACAACCAAGTGTTGAACATCAATATCAGCACTTGTGCCTGGATCAACAAGAGACACAGATGGTGAATTAGCCTTGTCAGATACAGCTTCCTGAGATGGAGTTGATGGAGAAGAAGTGACTGAAGCAAATTTCTTGTCTTGTGAGATCAGAGATTCCTGATCCCCTTCCTTAGCTGCTTCCTCTTCATCATCTGAAACTGGCCTTTGTGCCCTCTGTTTCTTGTACTTCCTTGTTGATTTGGATTCCTTGGGAGTTTCAGGAACTATCATTCGTCTAAGCCTCTTGAGAAGCCTAGAACCCCCAATTTTAGAATCCTTCTGAGAAACCTCTTTCTCAGCTTCAGTAACAACAGGTTCTCTAGAAGAAACCTATTCCTCAGAATCAGATTCATCTCTCAATACAATCCTCCTGCGCTTTTGAGATGTTTGAGGAACATTCTTTGTCCTCTTTGGCTTGGAAGATGAAGGCTTCACAGTAGGTGCTAAAGACAAAGGTTGAGCAGTCTGTGAAGTGGAGAGATAGGATTTGAGATATGTTCTGAGGGTAGGTTGAGTAGAATGAGAGGTAGGTAATGAGGTTGATGGATTTTGGGTGTTTGGAGTTGGTTGGACATCAGAGTAAACAGATCTATAAGTATCAGGATCAGCACTTATCAGGATCTGTTTTACAGACTTAGGAATCTGTAATGGTCTAACCACTTTTTCTTAGTATCAGCATTTATCAGGTCATTAAAGTATCATTTTGCAACCTTAAAAGGTGGGGTTTGGGTGCTGACTAAATGAGGTTCATCAGTACAGTAAGTGTAAATAAGTTGACAGAATCTAGCAAAATAAACAACATCTCGATCCTCTGTCATCCTATCCCCAATAAAACCAATTAAAGCAGTTGCAAAATCAAAATGAGTTTGATGAATAAGAGCATACCGTATGTGCTGACTCAGAATTGGGATAACATCAAAATTTGAACATTTGTTCCCAAAAGCTTTGGTGATGCAATCAAAGAAGAAACTCCATTCTCTTCTGATATTAGCCCATTTCAACTATCCAAGTTTCATCAGACTCTTTTCATAGCCCAATTCAGCCATTAACTCCCGAAGGGCTGAGTCCTCTGGAATTGAGAAAGTACAATCTTCTGGAAGATGTAAAGCCCTGCGTACTGTACCAGGAGTGACTACAAATGATGAATCACCCACTTGGAAGATAATACTGGGAGTTCCACGTTGACCACCATCATCAAAAAGTCCAGTCCTCCAAAACCTCAGAACTTGTTGGCTTGAAAAGAATTCAGGCTGTGTTAATGCATACCCAACCTCACTATATGCAAGAAGATCTTGCACAAAGTGCAATTCAGATGGAGCTTTGTGTGATCAAGAACTGCAGCATAGTTATTGGGGACAAACTTAGCTCCATCAATGATTAAATCCTTTGGTGCCATGTGAAAAAAAATTGAGATTCAAGTATGCCTGTTAGGTGTTTGAGATAATGTCTGTATGAAAAACCAACGTGAGAAATAAAGAGAAAGAGAGTAAAAGTAAGGAGAGAGATAAAATATGAAGAAAATAAAAGATTAAAGAAATCTTCTTTCTGTTGTACTTATACTCTGAACAAAAATGTTTCCGTTGGACACCTGTCAGACATGCAGTAATAACGGACAGTTACTGGGCTCGAGAAAACAGGAATCATTACTTACCCAGTTGCCTAGTTTCAAGGAAAAACCGTTCCTTTTATCAAGAGAAACAGTTTTAATTCAAAATGTAAACCGTTAGCACTGATTGAATTATTTTTCACTACATCATTGATATTCTGAAAATACATCACATGAAAATGACCAAGATAAATTAGATAAGTAAGTGCTGAAAATGAATCAGAACTTAATATAAAACAAAATTTATACGGTCATCAGAATATCAATCAGGATTTATCAACACAAGATAAAATAACTCAGAGACAAAATCTTGAAGTAAAACAACTTTCATTAATATATCAAGACAATACATTTATGAAATGGAAATTACATCAATACTTATACAAGATTTTCCCTAAGCTTCTAATCCTAACATCAACAGCCTTAGTCCTAGCTAAGAAGCCTGACAAAGCTGATGATGAAGAAAAATAGGAAGAAGACGAGATTAAGTCATCTTCTACTTCCTACTCTCGACAAACAAAATGGCGAGTCGGATGATTCGCTCTTGCTGGCGGAGAGCTTCCAGCCTTTCCTCCTCCAATCGCTCCAGATGGCGATGGTAGTCCATATAGAAGAGCAGAAGGTTTGTCAGTACCTCCTGTGGGACAGAGTCCCATATCTCCTCAGGAATGGCTGTGACATGCCATTCCTGCTGCCACTCGGCACAACTTAGCTCCATATTGAAGGTTTGGTAGTTCAAAAACATGTTGTATCTGACCATTGTGTTTTTGAAAGAAGAAGTATGAAGATAAGTGTGTGAGAAGAATTTGATGGAAAGACTGATGTGAAGTGGCTGCTTATATAGGCAAGAGAATGCCATGAGACACAAAGAAATTGAATGCTGACAGGTAGAATTAATTTTACCTCGTCTCCCTAGACTTTGAAAAAGAATAACATTCATTGGAAAGAGGAATCATGGTTTAAAATGCACAAGAAACAAGAAATAGTGGACTGTTCAAGGACGAATACCATTAATCCTAATCATAGTGACTATTAATCTTCCACTTCAACATATTCTAGTTCGAACTGAGACTGTTATCAGATTTTATTCACAGATAAGCCAAGTAAGGATTAGACTGAGAAATCAGAACTTAGACCTATACCAGAACTTAACAGTCATCAGAACATAATTTCTTAACTCGAAAAAGGAATGCCCATCTTAGTAAATCCTCATACAAGTTTTGAGTTATAGACTTCAGAACTTAATCATCAGAGCGTGTAACTAGAACTTGTCCTCAGAATTTGTGCAATAATGACACAATGACTGTTTATCTAAAATAACATAGACCACCACAGAAATTTTCATCATTCAGATGGAGTGATTAGTGTGTGCGTTAAGCTAAATAACAGACAAAGAGTAAAGTCTGATTCACTTCAGTACATTTTAGAAATAAGGCATAACTAAAATTTTGCTAAAGAGCTGTCATTGTCCTGATATCTACTGATGAATGAGTTCATGCTTGAGTCCACCTCAACTGTTTTGTGCTAATTTTATGCATCTTTTGAAATTCTATTTTACAGTGGCTTCTCAGTGTAAGTGAGTCACGACTGTTCATCAGAATTTATGCTATTATCAGAGTATTTCTCCAGTAATCATAGAGTGTGAAAAGTCACCAAGAAAATATTTTGCTTTTCTAATGCATATTTACTTAATACCAGCAATGCACTTGGGTCGTCCCTTCCACATTTTTACTCTAGATCTCAAAGGAGTACCTGATTTTAATCTTTGATCTTTTTGCTTTTTCTTTTGATAAGTGAGGTTTATCAGCACTTAGTACATTCAGCAGTTTTACTAGTATCAGAACTTAACAGATGAGTAGCATTATTCTAATTTGTGACTTAGTAATAAGATATACAAAGTAAACTTAACTAAGCTCAATTATCAGAATTTGCTAGTGTCATAAGATTTCCACTGAAATAATTACTTCTTACATGGAATCATTTGTTTATTGAAGACTACTAGGTCAGTATCTAGCACATTTATCCTCATAGGATTGAATAGGTACTTGAACAGACATATCACTTATCAGAGTTTAGAAACATATATTAGACAACAGTCAGTACTTAAAGACATTTATCAATTAAGCACAGAATACACAATGAGATTAATTCTGTAAATACTGAGCACAAAGTCTGATAACACAGAACAAGACTAAGCAGATTTAGAGAAAGAACCTGAAACCATTCCAAGTTCATTTACCAATCTTGTAAAAGTAGCTTCACACAGTGGTTTTGTGAAGATATCTGCTAGTTATTGATCTGTGGGAACAAAATGCAATTCTACTGTACCTTCATCCACATGTTCCCTGATGAAGTGGTACCTGATGCTGATGTGCTTTGTCATAGAGTGTTGAACTGGATTACCTGTCATAGCAATAGCACTTTGATTATCACAGTAAATAGGGATTTTGAAATATGTTAACCCATAATCCAGTAACTGATTCTTCATCCAAAGAATCTGTGCACAACAGCTTCCTGCAGTAATATACTCTGCTTCTGCAGTTGATGTGGAAATTGACTTTTGTTTCTTGCTGTACTAAGAAACCAATCTGCCTCCAAGAAATTGACAGCTTCCACTTGTGCTTTTCCTGTCAATTTTGCAACCTGCAAAATCTGCATCTGAGTAACCTATTAGTTTAAAATCTGATTCTCTAGGATACCATAATCCCAGAGCAGCTGTTCCTTTAAGATACTTAAAGATTCTTTTTACAGCTGTTAAGTGAGGTTCTCTTGGATCTGCTTGAAATCTTGCACAAAGACAGGTAGCATACATGATATCAGGTCTACTAGCAGTTAGATAGAGTAGAGAGCCAATCATACCTCTGTAGTCAGTAATATCTACTGATTTACCGGTATCCTTATCCAGTTTTGTCGCAGTGGCCATTGGAGTGGATGCACTTGAACAATCTTGCATTCCAAATTTCTTCAGCAAGTTTCTGGTGTACTTGGTTTGACAAATAAAAGTGCCTTCCTCATTCTGCTTGACTTGAAGGCCCAGAAAATAGCTAAGTTCCCCCATCATACTCATCTGATATCTTGACTGCATTAGCTTGGCAAACTTTTTGCAAAGTTTGTCATTTGTAGATCCAAAAATGATATCATCAACATAAATCTGGACCAGAAGTAAGTCCTTTCCATGGTTGAGGTAGAATAATGTTTTGTCTATTGTCCCTCTGTTGAATCCACTTTCCAGAAGAAACTAAGCTAAAGTCTCATACCATGCTCTAGGAGCTTGCTTAAGTCCATAAAGTGCTTTATCAAGCCTGTAGACATAATCTGGATGTTTGGTATCTACAAAGCCTGGAGGTTGTTCAACATATACCTCCTCCTCCAATTCTCCATTGAGAAAAGCACTTTTCACATCCATTTGAAAGACAGTAAACTTTTTGTGAGCAGCATAAGCCAAGAATATCCTTATGGCTTCTAATCTAGCAACTGGTGCAAATGTTTCATCATAATCAATTCCCTCCTGTTGAGAATATCCTTTTGCAACCAGCCTTGCCTTATTTCTTGTAATTATGCCATCACTGTCAGTTTTGTTTCTGAATACCCACTTTGTACCAACAACAGATCTATTCTTTGGTCTTGGCACTAGGGTCCAGACTTTGTTTCTTTCAAATTCATTCAACTCTTCCTGCATTGCTTGCACCCAATCAGCATCTTGAAGAGCTTCTTCCACTTTCTTTGGCTCAGTCTGAGAGAGAAAAGAATTGTAAAGACATTCATTTGAAGTACCTGTTCTAGTTCTGACACCTGCATCAGGATTTCCAATTATCAAATCAGGTGTATGTGATTTTGTCCACTTCCTTGCAGATGGAAGGTTTTCTCTAGAACTGGATGCTCCCCCATGATCCATGCTATCTTCATTTTCTGATGCTCCCCCTGAAACTGTGCTCTCTGAGTTGGATTCTTCAGTATTTAGATTTTCAGCACTATCAGAACTTGGCTTATCAGAACTTGACGAATCAGAACTTGAAGAGCCAGATGTATGTTCTGATGTTTCTTGAGCTGTGGTAGGATCTTGAGTATGCTCCCCCTGCATAGGTGCATCTTCCCTTGGCGTAGCCACCACAGTTTCAATAACATCAAAGTTTATTCTATCAGAGTTTACAGTATCAGGACTTAGACTGTCAGGAGTTTCAGTATCAGAATTTGAGTCTTCATTTTCAAATCTCAGCTGATCATGGTCAATGAAAACTTCAAGACCAGTAATCTTTTTGTCATCAAAAGAGACATTGATAGATTCCATGACCACTTTTGTTCTCAAATTATAGACTCTGAAGGCTTTTGTTGAAAGTGGATATCCAACAAAGATTCCTTCATCAGCTTTTAGATCAAACTTTGATAGCTGTTCAGGATGAGTCTTGAGAACAAAACACTTGCATCCAAATACATGAAAATATTTCAGATCTGGCTTCTTTTTCTTCACCATCTCATATGGTGTTTTTCCATGCTTGTTAATGAGTGTTGCATTTTGAGTAAAACAAGCAGTCTGCACAGCTTCAGCCCAGAAATAGGTTGGAAGCTTTGCTTCTTCAAGCATTATACGTGCAGCTTCAATGAGAGTTCTATTCTTCCTTTCAACAACTCCATTTTGCTGTGGAGTTCCAGGAGCATAAAATTCCTGCTTTATTCCATGGCTTTTGCAGAACTCTTCCATTATCAAATTCTTGAACTCACTGCCATTATCACTCCTTAAAATTTTCACAGAATCTTTGACCATTTTATCCAGCTGTTTGACATGATCAATCAAGATAGATGCAGTTTCACTTTTTTGTGTGCAAGAAATACACCCAAGTATATCTGGTGAACTCATCCACTATGACCAACGCATACTTCTTCTTTGTAATAGACATGACATTTACTGGACCAAATAGATCAACATGTAGTAGATGATAAGGCTCAAGAATGATTCAGTCTTGCTCTTGAATGAAGATTTTCTTTGTTTGGCCTTCTGACAGGAATCACAAAGACCATCAGGAGCAAATACTGACTTTGGCAGTCCTCTCACAAGATGTTTCTTGACCAGTTCATTTATATTGTTGAAATTTAAATGAGAGAGTTTCTTATGCCAATTCCAGCTTTCTTCAATTGATGCTCTACTCATCAGACAGATTGCAGAACCATCAGTACTTGTTGAAAGCTTAGCTTCATAAATGTTACCACGCCTGTATCCTTTCAGAACAACTTTCCCTTTAGATTTACTCACAATTTTACAGTGTTCTTCAAAGAAATCAACATGATAACCTCTGTCACAGATTTGACTTATACTCAGTAGGTTGTGTTTAAGTCCTGAGACTAGAGCTACTTGTTTATTTATGACATTTCCAAGATTGATATTGTCATATCCCAATGTTTTTCCAATATTGCCATCTCCATAAGAAACACTTGGGCCAGCTTTCTCCACAAAGTCTGATAGCAGGGCCTTATTTCCAGTCATATGTCCTGAACATCCACTATCCAGAACTAGAATATTTTTCCTGTTGCCCTGCAATCACAAAGACCACTAATTATTAGTTTTAAGGACCCAGACTTGCTTGGATCCTTTGGCCTTATTAAGTTTGTTAACATTTGCAGCGGATTTAGCATCAGAGTTTATGTTAACATTTTTATTATCAGAACTTACACTATCAGACTTTGAGTCAGAATTTACACTAGAAGGAACAATGGAAACTTTCTTCAAGGAAGGTTTTATTTGATAATAATCATAGTACAAACTATGATGATATTCCTTACAAGTATAAATGGAATGCCATAAACTACCACAATGAAAACAAGGATTTTGTGGTTTGTATCTAACAGACTGATAACTCCTGATTTTGAAGGTAAGGAGTTAATATTCTTATTCTTCCTACAAAAAGAAGCCAGATGGTTAGAACTTCCACAGTTATGACATGTTTTCCTAGGAGCATCAGGAACAGATTTATAATCATTGCTTTTATTCACACCTTCCTTTCCATTCCTGTTTTTCCTAGGTGATTTTACCTTGTTTGCATTCTTGACATCTTTCAGCTTATGCTTAAGCTGCTTCTTTGTCATTAAGCCTATGTTCACTTCAGCTGTCTTTTCCTGTTTTAGTTTGTCAGAAGTTGATTCCTTTGTAACTTCTGATTTTTCATTTTCAGACTTTACAGTTACAAACTTAACAGGTTTTAACTTTGGCTTTTGCTTATCAACTGACTTAATTTCTTCAGTTCCTTTATCTTTCTTATCTTCTCCATAGCCTAAGCCCTCTTTCCAGTTTCCACTACTTAGCAAATTTTGAGTTGTTTTGCCAGAGTTAGTCCAAGTCCTGATAATCTCTCTTTCCTTTTCTAACTCAGTTTTTAGAGATTCATTTAATTTTAGCACTTCATTCCTAACATAAAAAGCATCATCTCTATCCTTCTGAGTTTGATGGAAAATGACTAACCCTTTTTCTAAGAAATCATTTCTTTTCTTAAATGCAAGATTTTCAGAAGTTAATCTTTCACATGTTAAAGTTTGATATCTATAGCTAACAAACATGGTTTTAAGATATCTTCTCAACTCATTAATATCATCAGTATGAAAAGCATAAGTAGTCTGAGGTACCTTTGTTTCAGCAGCTTCAGAACTGCTCTCAGTACTTTCTTTATCAGCATTTGCCATCAATGCATAGTTTTCCTCACTTTCAGAGTCTGAGGTGTCTGTCCAGCTTTTCTGCTTTGTGACAAGAGCCTTGACTTTGTCACCCTTTACCTTCTTGCAGTCAGGAGATATGTGGCCTTTCTCACCACAGTTATAGCATTTAACATTGGTGTAATCTCCTCTGTCAGACTTTCCTCCTCTGCCTTCAGATCTTCTGAAATTCTTCTTATCAGAACTTATGCCTTTCCTGGAAAACTTCTTTCCCTTCCTGAACTTCCTGTATGCAATCTTTGTGATTTCTTTCACCATAAGAGCACACAGCTTCATCATCTCCTCATCAGCATCAGTCTCAGGCAAGCTTTCAGAATCTGAGTCATCATCACTCTCAGAACTTGATGACTCAGTATCAGACTTTATGAAAAGAGCTTTACCCTTGTCTTTCTTTGAGGAAGCTGCTTTGGGGAATTCTTCTTCAGCCTTAAGAGCAACTGTCCTTAACTTTCCTCCTTTCCTCTTGCTTCTTTGTTCCCTCTCCAGCTCATGAGTCTTGAGCATTCCATAGATTTCGTCAAGAGTTGTTTCATCAAGATTGTAGTTGTCTCTTATTGTCGTTGCCTTCAAATCCCAGCATTCAGGAAGAGCTAACAGGAACTTAAGGTTTGAATCTTCAATATCATACTCTTTATCAACCAATGACAAATCATTCAAAAGTTTGACAAATCTATCATATAAATCATTCAATGACTCATTAGTCTTTGAGTCAAAGTGTTCATACTCTTGAGTGAGTATTGTCTTCCTGTTCTTCTTAATTGTGTCAGTTCCCTGACACCTTGTTTCCAGAGCATCCCATATCTCCTTAGCAGTCTTGCAGTTGATTACCCTGTTTGACATTACATTATCAATGACACTATGCAGTAAGTGTCGTACCTTAGCATCCTTAGCAATTGATTCTATGTCTTCAGCAGTATAATCACTCTTCTCCTTTGGTACGGTCTTTGCTGCTTCACCTGCAACTGCAACAGCGAGTTTGGTTGGTTTGTGAGGGCCTTCCTTGATTCTATCAAGGTATTCTGGATCTGTTGCTTCCAGGAACATGGTCATCCTTACCTTCCATATGGGATATTCAGATGGTCTCAGTATGGGAACTCTGATGGTCTCATACCGACTCTGAATTTGTGTCTTTGGTGGTTCCTCAGTTTTGGTAGGCTTAGTTGGAGTTTCTGTGTCCGACATGATTGTGTTTGGATCTTTAACTGTATGTATGTTAACAGATAGGCTCTGATACCAATTGTTAGGTCACACACACACTGTAGAGGGGGTGAATACAGTGTATAGTACACTCAAATCGAACTTTAAGAACTTAAGTAACAGAAAACAAACTTTATTGAAACAATAAACTCTGTTACAGTATGAAACTGTTACCTCTCAGTGATGAACAAATATCACGAGAGCTGCTAGGGTTACAATGAATAATCTTCTCTAATAATGATAACACTTATAGTGTAAACCCTATATCTGTGTTTATATACTACACAGTTACAAGATAATCGCTAATTGATATGGAATATAATTCTGCTTCCTAAAATATATCAATCAGATATCTTTTCTTCCAAGTATTCCATTCTTCACAGAATTCATTCTTCATGCATATCTCTTCTTATATTTATCTTGATCTTCTTTCCTTTAATCAGCTACTGTCCTTATCTGATTGTCCTTCAGCACTTAAGTTCTGATATCTATCTTCTGATGATTATCTCCTGATAACATAAGTACTGATATCCTTAAGTCCTGACTTCCAGTATAAGTACTGATCAACAGTTAAGTACTAATTTATCCTGTTCAAATAAGATCTGAAAGCTAAACATAAAACATATTAGCCATGACATTATCAAATATATCTAACAGAAACAGTTGATAAATCATTTATTTTATGATTATCAAAAACAATATAATAATTTAGATTGAGATCTTTCACTGATGGACGTACTATTACATGCTGATCAGCCCGTGTGATAGCACAAGGTCATGATTCATGGAAACATGTCCCCAAAACACGAGTACTCAAATAAAAGGAAATATATTTGCCTGTGGCACAAATTGTATCATCATATTTCATATGCCACTTAGCAATAGCCATCCGCTGGACCGTCCACCCCAGTCACTTATGCATTGATCCAATCTTAAAACCTTTTATTGAAAAGGGGTCATAATAATTGACACCCAAAATAATTTTATTCCCCCATTTACTTGGGTAGGAATATTCGCAACCAAATCATCTTTCTCAAAATCCAAAACATTTATAAATCCAGTAATTTGATGAGTAAAATCACTTAGCTATTCTGAACATAGAATAACAGAAGCGTACTTGCATAAACAGAATCATTTAATTCATCTATATGTAAAACAGATATCCATTCTGAACTGAGAATAGGGAAAACAATACTTATTCAAAATAAATATCACTTGAACAATAAGTGATGATAGGGATACTTGCCTTTGAGATTTAGCAGTTAGTCACACTCACAATGACGCATCTATTCTGACATTCTGTCTCAAAACATCACCGTCCTTCTTTTTAGCACTTTACTGATATACTGCTCCTGCGATTGCTAGAAGCCAGATATCCGATATCATTTCATCTCATTCTTTATCCAACGTCTTGTCCTGATCAACTCGAATGATCCACATCTTTAATTAAAAGATATAACTTTAATCGTCTAAACGATAATTACTCGACCAACTTGTTAGATATATTTGAGATGTCATGTCTAATATGATTTGTGTTTAGTTTTCATGTAATAACCCCAATTTTTGGGAAATTTTGAAACCCTTATGAATAGTGTTTTTGCTGAATGAGAAAACTTTTCATGCCACACTATGTAGGGGTTCTGATATGGATATTCTGAGATTTTATTAGTACTCAATATGGTATATGAGTGTATGTAAAGATCGCCAGAATCCAATTCCGAACACTTTGGTTTTTCCCGGAAATACACTAGATACAGAGAGAATTGAGTATAAGGTAACAGGATAAAAATAATTTAAATTAAAGGATTATAATAGAGGATCATAAAAAGGAATATAATGTATTGAGACAGGTTAAGGGAACCTAAGTAATAAGATCCCGGGTATGATCCTTCAAACGATAAACGAAAACGAAAGTTAAGCGAACCGTATAACAGATCAGCGGTCATTAGGCAAACAATTAGGAAGTTAATCAAAGGGATTAGAGAGAGTGATGTCACCCAACCAATGACAAGAGGACAAGGAGGGAAAGATGACATCACAACATGACATAGGCATGACATGGGAAGGAAGGAGATGTGGTGGATTATTAACCACACAAAATCAAGGGCAAATAGGTAATTAACTAAAACAAACACAAAACCAATCAGCCAAGCCAAATAATTCATTCTTCATCAAATCAAAAAGAAACCAAGGCATTGTTCATCTTTTGCTCTCGGCTTTTTGACATTTTAAAGGCAAGAAAATTCAAAATCCAAGATCAAGGCTTCCTAAATTGGTGAGTTAATTCCCTAATCATCCTTATGCATAGTTAGGGCTATATCATGAGTTTAAGCCATCAACTCTTTCTCAATCTTCTTCATTAAATCAATGAAGAAGACAATGAACAGTGTTTTCAAGTTTTTAACTTGAAATTTTTCTTGTTTTCCTTTAAGATCCTAGCATCCCTAAGACTTCTCAAAGCTTCTTAAGGCTTCCTAGCTACTCCCACCACTTCAAGGAAGGTATATCATCTCCAAACCCTAGATTCCCATGTTTATTAAGATGATTTTGGTTATTATGGTGATATTGTAGCTTAATGTTTGTGGTTTAGAGTTTGGGTTGAAGTGGTATTGAAATGGAATGGTAAATCTTGTTGTTTTGGTTAAAAGAATGTAATATAGTTAAATTCAAGCTTAGGCATAAGTATGAATGTTAAAATTGAGTTGATTTGGGGCTGTTATGATGTGATGAGGATGGACTTTGGTTGTATGAATGGGTTGAGGTTGAATTGTGATGGTTTTTGAATGGGTTAAAATTGGGAAATCGCGTAAACATAGCCGTCGTAACGTCCGATTTTCTTTAGACTGTTTTTGTGCATAACATTAGGACCCGAGAACCCCCTGTGAGATTATAACCATTGCCATGTCTAGATAGCTCGTGTTACGAGCTTCGTTTTGATATGTAGTTCGTTCGATTCCGATGCACGGTTTAGGAGAAACGACCGTTTCAAGTAACGGCGTTTCGCGAACGAAACTTTTCCCCTCGCCTTACTTTGAACCCTTGGTTAAGGACCTTAAATGACTAACTGGGGTAAGAAACATTTATGGTAAGTGTGTTAGGCAGTTGGTAAGACACTCGCGAAGGAATCGCCTTAAAACTCGTAAAGGTTAAATTATTAAAAATGGTGGAGCCGAGGGTACTCGAGTGACTTAAGAGAATCAATAAGCGCAAAACAAGCGTTAGAGTCTAAGTTAGTTAAAGTATAGATTTACAAGTGACTTTGGTTTAATTCCAACTTACTTGTTGTTTATAGGTTACCAGACTCGTCCCGAGCCTTTTGTAACTCCCAGTCGCTCAGGCAAGTTTTCTACCCGTTATACTGTTGTTGTGATATATATATGTATATGCATTATCTTGCAGTAGATGCATGTTGGTTAATTAGCATATGTTGCGATATATTGAAGCATGCTGATATGGTATATATATGCATGCCTGTTTCGTATTCTTGCCATATATATCTGTTGGTTCAGTTGATAATACCTATGCTAGAGAATAGCGGTAATTTGCATATACCCTTAGTATAGGGACCTAAAGGTGAAAACATTTTCTAAAACCGGGAGTCGAGGATCCCGAGTAGATTTTATATATATATATTTATATATATATATATATGATTATAGTTTTCAAAACTATTAATCGAACAAGGTTTATTCAATAATTTTATTTTATTTATTGAATATTACTTGAATATTCATCTGAGGACTTATGACTCCTTTTATTTTATTTATTGAATATTATTTTGAACATTCATTTGAGGATCTATGACTCCGATTATTTGCTGAGATATATTCTTTATTTTATTAAAGAATAAGGTGTCGATAATCAAACTTATTTTCGATTATTCAAATAAAGATAGTACTTTCATATAAGTATATCTTTGGTTATTTAATATCCATTTCAAGTATAAGTCTTACAACTTCTACTTCAATTATTTGTATAAAGATTATTCTTTATGGGAATATTATTTAAATAATAATATTCAGACATTTTCTAAATATTGGGACTGATTTACTTCATTAAATCAGCATTACTCCAAACACTCTTTAAAGTGTTTTCGAGTCTTCAAAATGATTTTTAAAAGTTAGAGCGGATCCCAAAACTCCTTTTTTATATTTAAGATATTCCTTTTAAAAAGGGGATTTAAATACTCGCTCAAAACCTGAGGGATCCGGCTCTGTGGTGTATTTTATATTCGCAACAAGGTTGCAGTTTTGGTAAATGAATTGATTACTTACCCAACATTCGGGAAGTAAGTCCATCTATTGAGTCGGCATAAGTAACATGGGCTCAGTGGGCGTCCATGATAGTGTAAGTGGCTCAGTGGGAGTCCATCAAATGCATAAGTGGCTGAGTGGCAGTCCAGCATAAGGTCCTATTGCGACCAGGGTGATGACCAGTGGGGAATTCGTCCATCTACTAGTAGAAAAGGTTACTTATTGGTATCTTTGCCTGATCAGCAAGATATCTGGTTTATGCCAAAATTCTTTTCCTTTCCAAATTTATTGGATATTGCAAATTCTGTTCATACTTTACATGATAGAGGTTTTCAGGAAATGTATAAAGAAGATGTATATGTGGATATATATATATATATATATATATATATATATATATATATCAGAACTTAATGAAGTATATCATAACTTCATTTCCTTTAATAATATTTCAAAGATTTAATCTATTCAAATCTTGTCTTGTAGTCTCATCTATGTGATGAACTGTTGAAAGCTCATTATACTTTGAACAGTGGTAGTTCAAGTAGCTTTATAAATGATATAAGTGTAGTGAAGTATTTGGTAACTTCATCCCTTGTTTTTACTTATATCTAGTAAGTAATTATCTTACACATGATAAAAGATTCTAGTAAGTATCCATTTAGATACTTATATTATTGTTATCACTATATATTATCTTGCGAGCTGTAAGGCTCACTCTTGCTTTATTTCTTCATCACACAACAACAGTTAGGAAAGATGGCCAGACTCAGCAGACCCAGCGCAAGCGCGTGGGAAGCGTCCCGCGTCTTCCCGATGATGTTGTAGCTGCTATAGCTGCAGAGGTAGATCTATTGTAGATCAGACCATCTACTTTTGAGAATCAATTATGTATAATTATAACTTGTGGCAGATAATGGCAATTAACTGTAAATTTATCAAGTAATCATTTTGGGTTGTAATAATTTTAAAATTGTGGATTCAAAGACTTGTACTTATTTCAATTTCATCTCTGAGACTATAACGGGTTGTGGTGTGTGTTAGTGTGGGGTCACAACATAAGGTTATTTATTATTAATTAAGTGAAGTGATATTATGGAAAGAAAGACCGTGACGACCCGGATCCCCGACCCCGGATCTGGGGGTGTTACAGAAATGGTATCAGAGCTAAGCGTTATAAACCTCAGAGATGAAGTGACGTTAAGATAATAAGTTCACTAAGATAATAAGAACTCTTGCCAAGTTCATAGTCGGGCTACCTAACGTAGCACTGACAGTTAAAACCCTTATGGGAACCCTTATAAATATCGTGATAGAAGCGTAGTTCGTTATCGTAGATGGTAGCGGGACTCCGAACCCTGAGGTTGAGGAGCAACAGCGCGATGATGTTTATTACTAATTGGAGATCGGATTGTGGATCCGATAGAGTGTCCTAATGCAGGACCGGATGATGTTGATATTGAGGATGTAACGGTTGAGGATGTTGTCCTAGAAGGGATAGTTGCTGAGGAGGATCCCATGGAGGATCCTGACAAGAATGAATAAAGGACCACTGATGAATTGATGACCATGGTTAGGTCGACTACCAGAGGTAGGATTGGTCTGTCACTACCGGAGGTTCGTTCAAGTTGTAAAGATAGTAGCCCCTTTAACGCGGCTTACTCATAAGACTGAGAAGTTCGAATAGACAGAGAAATGCGAGAACAGTTTTTAAGAACTGAAGCAAAGGTTGGTGACGGCCCCTATGTTGGCGTTGCCGGATGGAAAAAGGAGATTTTGTGATTTGTAAGTGACGCTTCGCATAAGAAATTAGGGTGCTTCTTATATAGCACAGCAAGATAATCGCGTTTGCGTCAAGACAATTAAGGAAATTTAAAATTCGATATCCCCACCCATGAGCTTGGGCTCGTGGCAATAGTTTTGCCCTAAAGATTTGAGGCACTACTTGTATGGAGAGAAGTGTGAGATTCACAAACCATAGGAGCTCTAGTACATTTTTATGTAGAAAGAGCTCAACATACGCCCGAGGAGGCGGTTAGAGCTAATCAAGAATTATGATTGGGAGATTCTGTATCATTTGGGGAAAGCCAATGTGGTGGCTGATGCCCTTAGTAAAAAGGAGAGACTCAAGATGATAATGTCTTTGGGAGAATTGATAAGAGATTTTGAGAAAATGGAAATAGTAGTGAAGGTAACCGGAGCCGGTACCGAAAAGCTGTTTGAGATTGCAATAGAGACCGAATTATTGGAAAAGAGCATATTGTGCCAGAAAAAGGTGATGAATGAAGGCAGAGAGCCAACAAATAAATATGAGATTAATACCGAGAAAGATGATAAGGGAATAATGAGGTATTCCTATAGAATTTGGGTTCCGAAAGTTCAAGAGCTTAAGGATGAGAATTTAGATGAGAGCCATAGTTTGAGGAATAGGATTAAGGGCAAACCCAGAATGTGATAGTCAGGGAGGTTGCCATCAAGAAAGAAAGAACCCATAACATAATAGAGTGGAAAACAAGGTTTTTAATGTATAAGATAACCCCGAGTATGGGAGAAGGATAAAACATTTCATACTAAGGAAACAGAAAGCCGAGTAAGGAAAGGAGACCCGAGACGGTACTCCTATACGGCAATTTATGGACCTGTCTAGACAGAACTTAGACTATTATCCCCAACCACCACCTTGAGGAAATAATGCGATAGGAAATTCTTTCAGGACCTTTAAGTCTCTAAGCTCTCAGAGTTCCAAGGAACAGGTTGACCTAGTCGAGGCAAGAGCCTGGCTAAAGGAAATAGAGGAATCATTTGAGATTCTGAATGATTGACGAACCACAAAAGACTGTTTTGTCACTTACCCTCCTAAGAAAGAGACCACCCGCTGGTGAAAGACCAAGGAAGGCACGAAGCAAGAGATTATAATAAACTGATTTAAGTTCAGTCAATTGTTTTCGGGAAAGTAATTCCCAAAGATAAGGAGATAGTGTAAAAGCTTTGGAGCTAGAACAAAAGTGGATGAGTAAGATGAATTATGAATCTAAGTTGTAAAAGTTATCAAGATTCGTTCTGAGGACACGAATCCAGAATGACGGGATATTTGAAATCAATGCTTATGTTGCGTTGGTTCATGAAATAATGATAAGAGAAAGGAAAAAAAAAGAAATTGAAGTGGAAAGGAATATAACGGCAATAAAGACTCGTAGAAATAGAAATAGAAGAGTATGTAATCGTCAGGATGAGGGTGATTCACCATGAGTTAAAATTGATGGTTGAGGGCATAAGAGATACATATATTTTATCTCCTGTGAGTTGGGAGGATTCGAGGAAACCTTGAGATAGTTCGAAGGATAAATAATGAGATTCCAGATTCGATTTTCGATGTCGAGGGAGTTTCAAAGGTGATTGAGTATAAGCTCGAGGAAGAGCATGGGTCCATAGAATGATGGACGGAATAACAAAAATATTTAGGCACGTGAAATGCGATGCTATAATACTTGATGTTGATATAAATACATATATGTTTTGTTCTTCTATGACAAACCTCTATAGTTCAGAGGTAGGTTCCAAGCCAGATATTTTATGGCAGTATATTTTTTTTCATATATACAATTCTCTTCAATTCGTTCTTTTCTCTTCTTTTCATTCTGTATAAGCTGAGAAGAACAACCCTTCCAGAAGGGGAGGTATTGCCGAATGACTATCTATCTGTGTGATAGAAGCCTAGTAGGATACCAGCTATTGTTTAATTGCTTGTCAAGTACTAAAGGCTGGCCACCTTCTGTACTAACTATGCGATATAACAAGTGTTCATGATCATAGTGATCTCTCAATAAATTCTTTTACTTCTATATGAAGGATTAAGCTTTCGAAGATAGAAGCAGCTGAAAAAGGAGTAGTAAAGTTGTGGTGGTATTCGAAATGGAAACACATTTGTGATACTAAGATTGACGAGGTTATTAAAAGGTTATAGAACGCTAGCGAGCAAAAGTACAACCAGTATAATATTAGGAACGGAAGGTAGTAGCGATTACGAACTGGAAAAGAATGGGTATTGAGAAGCAAAAGCTCTAATGCTAAAAGCTATAATGAGAGTCTGTGCAATAGACTTGAAAGAAATCGGAATGATCACTTAACACGGATTGAGTTTTCTTACGATAATAGATCATATGTCAGTATTAAGATATCGCCTTATGAGATCCTTGAGGGAAGACAATGTCGATCTCCCTTATGTTAGGATGAAGTTGTAGAGCGCAAGATGCTCGGACCCGCAGTAGTCCAAAGGATCAAAGATATAATAGATTTTAATCAGAGGACGGCTGGTAGTAACCCAAGATGGACATAAGAGGTATGCTGATTTGACTCGAAAGGACAAAGAGTATGAAATAGGGGACCTAGTGATGTTATAGGTATCCCTTGGAAAGGATTGATGAGGGTTGGAAAGAAAGGAAAGTTTAAGTCCATGAATTGTTGGACCCTTGGATATACTAAAACATATTGGGAAGTTAGCATACGAGCTAGCCCTACCCCCAAACCTGTAGCAAGTTCATAACGTGTTCCACGTATCAATGTTAAGGAAGTGTAAGTCGGATGCCAGATAAATAGGGGCATATGAGCGCATAGACATGCAACCCGACGTAACCTATATGGAGCAACCAGGAAGGGTTATAGATTGAAAAAGGAACAAGTGCTTAGGAGAAGGGTTATCAAACTATTCAGAGTTTGATGGAAGAACCGCAATGTGGGAAAATTTACTTGAGAGTTAGAAAGTGTAATGCTAAGAAAGTATCCCTATTCATTTTCTATCTGATTCCGGGACGGAATCCTTTTAAGGAGGGGAGACTGTAATAACCCCAATTTTTGGGAAATTTTGAAACCCTTATGAATAGTGTTTTTGCTGAATGAGAAAACTTTTCATGCCACACTATGTAGGGGTTCTGATATGGATATTCTGAGATTTTATTAGTACTCTATATGGTATATGAGTGTATGTAAAGATCGCCATAATCCAATTCCGAACACTTTGGTTTTTCCCAGAAATACACTAGATACGGAGAGAATTGAGTATAAGGTAACAGGATAAAAAGGATTTAAATTAAAGGATTATAATAGAGGATCATAAAAAGGAATATAATGTATTGAGAAAGGTTAAGGGAACCTAAGTAATAAGATCCCGGGTATGATCCTTCAAACGATAAACGAAAACGAAAGTTAAGCAAACCGTATAACAGATCAACGGTCATTAGGCAAACAATTAGGAAGTTAATTAAAGATATTAGAGAGAGTGATGTCACCCAACCAATGAGAAGAGGACAAGTAGGGAAAGATGACATCACAACATGACATAGGCATGACATGGGAAGGAAGGAGATGTGGTGGATTATTAACCACACAAAATCAAGGGCAAATAGGTAATTAACTAAAACAAACACAAAACCAATCAACCAAGCCAAATAATTCATTATTCATCAAAATCAAAAAGAAACCAAGGCATTGTTCATCTTTTGCTCTCGGCTTTTTGACATTTTAAAGGCAAGAAAATTCAAAATCCAAGATCAAGGCTTCCTAAATTGGTGAGTTAATTCCCTAATCATCATTATGCATAGTTAGGGCTATATCATGAGTTTAAGCCATCAACTCTTTCTCAATCTTCTTCATTAAATCAATGAAGAAGACAATGAATAGTGTTTTCAAGTTTTTAACTTGAAATTTTTCTTGTTTTCCTTTAAGATCCAAGCATCCCTAAGACTTCTCAAAGCTTCTTAAGGCTTCCTAGCTACTCCCACCACTTCAAGGAAGGTATATCATTTCCAAACCCTAGATTCCCATGTTTATTAAGATGATTTTGGTTATTATGGTGATATTGTAGCTTAATGTTTGTGGTTTAGAGTTTGGGTTGAAGTGGTATTGAAATGGAATGGTAAATCTTGTTGTTTTGGTTAAAAGAATGTAGTATAGTTAAATTCAAGCTTAGGCATAAGTATGAATGTTAAAATTGAGTTGATTTGGGGATGTTATGATGTGATGAGGATGGACTTTGGTTGTATGAATGGGTTGAGGTTGAATTGTGATGGTTTTTGAATGGGTTAAAATTGGGAAATCGCGTAAACATAGCCGTCGTAACGTCCGATTTTCTTTAGACTGTTTTTGTGCATAAAATTAGGACCCGAGAACCCCCTTCTAGATTATGACCATTCCCATGTCTAGATAGCTCGTGTTACGAGCTTCGTTTTGATATGTAGTTCGTTCGATTCCGATGCACGGTTTAGGAGAAACGACCGTTTCAAGTAACGGCGTTTCGCGAACGAAACTTTTCCCCTCGCCTTACTTTGAAACCTTGGTTAAGGACCTTAAATGACTAATTGGGGTAAGAAACATTTATGGTAAGTGTGTTAGGCAGTTGGTAAGACACTCACGAAGGAATCGCCTTAAAACTCGTAAAGGTTAAATTATTAAAAATGGTGGAGCCGAGGGTACTCGAGTGACTTAAGAGAATCAATAAGCGCAAAACAAGCGTTAGAGTCTAAGTTAGTTAAAGTATAGATTTACAAGTGACTTTAGTTTAATTCCAACTTACTTGTTGTTTATAGGTTACCAGACTCGTCCCGAGCCTTTTGTAACCCCCAGTCGCTCAGGCAAGTTTTCTACCCGTTATACTGTTGTTGTGATGTATATATGTATATGCATTATCTTGCAGTAGATGCATGTTGGTTAATTAGCAAATGTTGCGATATATTGAAGCATGCTGATATGGTATATATATGCATGCCTGTTTCGTATTCTTGCCATATATATCTGTTGGTTCAACTGATAATACCTATGCTAGAGAATAGCGGTAATTTGCATATACCCTTAGTATAGGGACCCAAAGGTGAAAACATTTTCTAAAACCGGGAGTCGAGGATCCCGAGTAGATTTTATATATATATATTTATATATATATATGATTATAGTTTTCAAAACTATTAATCGAATAAGGTTTATTCGATAATTTTATTTTATTTATTGAATATTACTTGAATATTCATCTGAGGACTTATGACTCCTTTTATTTTATTTATTGAATATTATTTTAAACATTCATTTGAGGATCTATAACTCCGATTATTTGCTGAGATATATTCTTTATTTTATTAAAGAATAAGGTGTCGATAATCAAACTTATTTTCGATTATTCAAATAAAGATAGTACTTTCATATAAGTATATCTTTGGTTATTTAATATCCATTTCAAGTATAAGTCTTACAACTTCTACTTCAATTATTTGTATAAAGATTATTCTTTATGGGAATATTATTTAAATAATAATATTCAGACATTTTCTAAATATTGGGACTGATTTACTTCATTAAATCAGCATTACTCCAAACACTCTTTAAAGTGTTTTCGAGTCTTCAAAATGATTTTTAAAAGTTAGAGCGGATCCCAAAACTCCTTTTTTATATTTAAGATCTTCCTTTTAAAAAGGGAATTTAAATACTCGCTCAAAACCTGAGGGATCCGGCTCTGTGGTGTATTTTATATTCACAACAAGGTTGCAGTTTTGTTAAATGAATTGATTACTTACCCAACGTTCGGGAAGTAAGTCCATCTATTGAGTCGGCATAAGCAACATGGGCTCAGTGGGCGTCCATGATAGTGTAAGTGGCTCAGTGGGAGTCCATCAAATACATAAGTGGCTGAGTGGCAGTCCAGCATAAGGTCCTATTGCGACCAGGGTGATGACCAGTGGGGAATTCGTCCATCTACTAGTAGAAAAGGTTACTTATTGGTATCTTTGCCTGATCAACAAGATATCTGGTTTATGCCAAAATTCTTTTCCTTTCCAAATTTATTGGATATTGCAAATTCTGTTCATACTTTACATGACAGAGGTTTTCAGGAAATGTATAAAGAAGATGTATATGTGGATATATATATATATATATCAGAACTTAATGAAGTATATCATAACTTCATTTCCTTTAATAATATTTCAAAGATTTAATCTATTCAAATCTTGTCTTGTAGTCTCATCTATGTGATGAACTGTTGAAAGCTCATTATACTTTGAACAGTGGTAGTTCAAGTAGCTTTATAAATGATATAAGTGTAGTGAAGTATTTGGTAACTTCATCACTTGTTTTTACTTATATCTAGTAAGTAATTATCTTACACATGATAAAAGATTCTAGTAAGTATCCATTTAGATACTTATATTATTGTTATCACTATATATTATCTTGCGAGCTGTAAGGCTCACTCTTGCTTTATTTCTTCATCACACAACAACAGTTAGGAAAGATGGCCAGACTCCAGCAGACCCAGCGCAAGCACGTGGGAAGCGTCCCGCGTCTTCCCGATGATGTTGTAGCTGCTATAGCTGCAGAGGTAGATCTATTGTAGATCAGACCATCTACTTTTGAGAATCAATTATGTATAATTATAACTTGTGGCAGATAATGGCAATTAACTGTAAATTTATCAAGTAATCATTTTGGGTTGTAATAATTTTTAAATTATGGATTCAAAGACTTGTACTTATTTCAATTTCATCTCTGAGACTATAACGGGTTGTGGTGTGTGTTAGTGTGGGGTCACAACATAAGGTTATTTATTATTAATTAAGTGAAGTGATATTGTGGAAAGAAAGACCGTGACGACCCGGATCCCCGACCCCGGATCTGGGGGTGTTACATTTCAGAACTTAACAACAGGACAAATCAGGATTTACTGGAAGTCAGGACTTAATATCAGAACTTAAGGTCATATCAGAACTTAAGTGCAAGAAGACTTTCAGATAAGGAGTGAAGCTGATTTAACAGGAGAAGATCGAGACTAAAACAAGAGAAGATATGCATGGAAAGATTTAGAAGGCTGGAAGACTTATAGAAGATATCTGATTGATATATTTTAGGAGACAAAATTGTATTCCATATCAATTAGAATATATCTTGTAATTGTGTACTATAAAAACACAGACTTAGGGTTTACACTATATGTGTTATCATTATCGAGAAGATTATACATTGTAACCTAGCAGCTCTTAGTGATATTTGTTCATCACTGAGAGAGAACACAATTCTTATTGTAACAGAGTTTATTCAATATACTTGATCTTTGTTACATACTTATGTTAAATTGATTTGATTGTATAGACACTGTATTCAACCCTCTTCTACAGTGTTGTGTGACCTAACAATTGGTATCAGAGCTTTTCTGTTAACATACATACAGTGAAGATCCAAACAATCATGTCTGAAGAAGCACAAACTCCTACCAAGCCCACCAAAACTCAAGAAACTCAAAACACTCAAACCCACAGTCGATATGAGACTGTTAGGGTTCCCATACTGAGACCTTCTGAGTATCCCATATGGAAAGTGAAGATGGCTATGTTTTTGGAAGCTACAGATCCAGAATACCTTGATAGGATTAATGAAGGACCATATAAGCCTACCAAGCTCTCTGTTGCAATTGCAGATCAACCAGCAAAGTCCATACCAAAGGAGAAAGGTGATTACACAGCTGAAGATATCTCATCTATTGCCAAGAATGCAAGGGTAAGGCATTTGCTGCATAGTGCCATTGATAATGTCATGTCAAACATGGTAATTCATTGCAAGACTGCAAAGGAGATATGGGATGCTTTGGAGACAAGATGCCAGGGAACTGATGCAATCAAGAAAAATAGGAGGACTATACTCACTCAAGATTATGAGCACTTTGACTCAAAAGCTGACAAGTCGTTAATTGATTTATATGACAGGTTTGTCAAACTGTTGAATGATCTATCACTGGTGGACAAAGAATATGATCTTGAAGATTCAAATCTAAAATTCCTTTTAGCTCTTCCTGAAAATTGGGATTTGAAGTCTACTACCATAAGAGACAATTATGACCTTACTGAAACTACTCTTGATGAAATTTATGGCATTCTCAAGACTTATGAACTTGAGATGGATCAAAGGAGCAAGAGGCATAGAAGAAAATCAAGGACAGTTGCTTTTAAAGCTGAGTAAGAATCTCCTAAAGTGGTTGCCTCAAAGAGGGGCAAAGGAAAGGCTCACAGTTGCTCTTAAAACTGAGGAAGAATCTCCTAAAGTGGTTGCCTCAAAGAGGGGCAAAGGAAAGGCTCTCATCATAAAGTCTGATTCAGAGTCATCATATTCTGATGATGATGATTCAGAAACTAAAAGTTTACCTGAAATAGATGTTGATGAAGAGATGATGCAACTGTGTGCTCTTATGGTAAAGGGTATCACAAAGATAGCCTACAGGAAACTCAGAAAGGGCAAGAAGTTTTCCAGGAAAGGTGGAAGTTCTGATAAGAAATGATTTAGAAAGTCTGAAGGCAAAGGAAAGTCTGACAGAGGAGACAACTCAAATGTCAAATGCTACAATTATGGTGAAAGAGGCCACATATCTCCTGAATACAAGAAAGGAAAAAGTGACAAAGGCAAGGTACTTGTCACAAAGAAGAAAAGCTGGACAGACACTTCAGATTCTGAAAAAGAGGTGAACTATGCCTTGATGAAAAATGCTGATAACAGTCCTGAAACTGCTGAATTAAAGGTACCTCAAACAACTTATGCTTTTTATACTGAGGATATTACTGAGTTGAGATTATATCTTAAAACCATGTGTTAGGTCCCAATGCGTTTGTAGAAGGGGGGTTGAATACAAACGGTACCGAATAATCGAATAAATGCGGAATAAAAAATGTGAAACAAAATTCAAGTTAAATAAGAATTTTATTAAACTTGAAAGGTGTTACAACAACTATATCGATTACAAGGAATTAATCTCAAATTAATTATCACAAATTTAGAATAAATTCGACATGAACTTTTTCTATTTTTGCAATAATTAGAATCAAATGCTAAACGCGATTTGAGATTAAGTTCTAGGGATTTTGATCCGCTAGATTGTTACACAAGAGCAAGAGAAAGATTTCTAGTGGATTTGATTTAACTTTACAATCTAGAAATTTAATCTTGAAGTATGCAGATGAAAAGATGAAATATTTCTTCTTGTTTTTCTTTTCTGCTTTGTTCTTGACTTCTGTGTTCTGGATGATTGATTGTGTTCTACTTCTGCTTCTCTTAATCAAACAACAGAATAGAATGAACTGTAATGACAATCGGTGAGACAATCCAATTGTACTAGCAAGACAATCTGTTGAACTGGAGAGACTTTCGGTATGACAATTGTTTGTACTAGCAAGACAATCTGATTGAACTAGCAAGACAATTCTCTTCCAGTGTAACTTTCGGCAAGACAATTGTTTTTACTAGCATGACTTTCGGTATGTCTATTGATTGTCATACCGATTGTCATACTAGTACAATCAGTTTGACTTGCTGAATTTAAATGAATTTTAATCCAATTTAAATTCTGAAAAACCTTAATATTAATTCTGAATTAATTAATCAATTAATTTAATTAATCAAATAAATTAATCTTTGCAGATATAATTTATTTTCTTAATTAAATTATATGACTTAATTAATTAATAGGGAAATTAATACTAACCCTGAGTAGCAACCAATCTTCTGAATATCTTCTGAAAATCACTGAGAATTATGAATCAATTCCACCACTTCAACGTTGACACTCGATGTACTGTCTGGTTCATGAGTGACTAACTTCCGTGACATTTCTTCATGTCTTGAATTTGATACTTTGATTTTCTTCAGATTAAATCCTTGTAATTAATGATACTCTGACGAGATCTCTGTCACTTGATTAAATCCACACTCTTGATTTATATCACTGAGGCATGATCAATTTCTTGAACTTCTTCCAGTGAATTAATTCCTCAAGTCTGTAGATGAACCTTGTTTCTGAATCCTTTGACAGATATTACTCTGTGAGATCTCTTTTGACGGTAGATCCACTATTTACTTATTACATTTTTATTTGAGTTGAATTGAATCCTCGAATATACAAATAGGCTATGACATATGACTTACAATCTCCCCCTATTTGTTTGTTAGACAATAACACACAAATAGCTAGAGGATAACTCAACTACCAAATAAGAAAAAGATATAAAAAGAAATGCAAAGTAAATAGTAGAAAAGTTCTGGAATAGATTTAACATTTTCCAGATTCCAAGTAGATGTTCCTCTAGACTGAACATATCTTCAAGTAGTTCCATCTTCATTTGTACAACCACATTTCCTGTTGAGAAGCCCATATCTCTCTTGCTTCTCACCCTATGAGAATCAACTGATTAAAGAAGTCACCTTCGTTTACCACCTCTCCCGTACAATAGGATCCGCAGATAAAAGCCAATGGTACTCCCCTTTTGAAAACAGCTTCTTCCCTTACTAGAAAATCACCTTGTGTTTACCACCTCTCCCGTACAATAGGTTCCGTAGTTACAAACAACAATGGTGTGGTGTAGTGTACATGTGTAGGATCTTTTTCTTTCTCCCTGCTATTTCTCCCCCTTAGTTGAGGAATCCTCCAAACTATTACTTAAGCTTTTATCTCCCCCTTAAAGAAGGAATGTATGCCGTCGTCCGAAGGAGTTCTCATATTTCACTTGGATGGAAAAGAAATAACAAGTAGTTTCTCTTTCTTCCTCACTGTGAGTGTGTGATTCTGTTTAGTGTACCTCACATGTGTTTCACTCTTCTCTCCACTCATGTTTACACTCATTCTCACAAGTGTATCACTCTTCTCTCATAGCTCCATAATCCAGCTGTACCTGCAAGGAAAATCACCTTAGCCATCCTTAAGGAGGTCACAGGTGGTGCAATGGCAGTTCGCAAATCCCCATCCTTGTTAAACTCGTCAGATGAATCTGAGTCATAATTTACAAGTTGCTAGTTTCCCTTTTAGGGTTCTAGATTTGAATTCTGGGAAGGTAAACAATGATCCATCGAATTTAGCATAAAGATCAAAGTTCCCTTCTAATGTCTGTGAAGACATTTTCTTGTGACTCATCAGGTAATATCTGAATCATTGTCAACAAGTTGCCGATCTGCGCCTATGTCAGATCCACTTTCCGCAGATGCATCCAGGGGATTTAAGCCTGGGGAGATAGACACTGACCACTGACATATGGCTTTTGGATCAGTATCCTCTCCTAACACCTGTAAAGGCAATTGGTCCATTAACGAACCTTGAACAATCGAATCTGACCTTAAAATGGTCGAAACTCTTGTTTCCGTCAACTTATCCTTTATGTGTGTAACCTCTCCTTGTGCATAAATAATTGTTTATATTTGAAGTGGTGACACTACATCGGATGCCTTGGCCGACAGGCAAAATTCAATAGACGCACCCTGTTGAGAGAATGAATCTAGTAACAGTTTTTGTGCCTTTTCAGTCATTACATCTTTTTGAGAAGATGTATGGGGGCTAGCAGTTGTCTCGGTTTAAATACTACTCATCTATGTAGGAGACAGAGCTACTGGGTTGACTACAGAACCTTCCTTATTTGGTGCACTAAGGCACTATCTCCCTCACGCTCATTCATACTACATTTAGTGGTAAGAGAGTGTTGGTTGGTTCTGTTTCTGTGTTTGTCTTTACAGTCTGGGATAGATGTTGTGGGTTTTCAACCTCATGACTGTCAATGAAAGAAAGTCATTGGAGACGGAACCTGTATCACAGAACATATGGCAATATAGAGAGATAAAAATGTACTATAGTGATTTCAAAAGATTTTACATGAAATAAGAAATCACTAACGTAGAAAGAAGTTTGATTTACTCCTAAAACTCACTGCATATATTAAACAATATTATTGTGCCTAGTGATTAGAGAGTTATAAATATGACGATTGCTTGAGAAGTACACTAGTTCATACCAACCTGAAGTGAGATTGTGAAGAAGAGTTTGCATAGTCCAATAGATCTGCAACTGCAAAGTCCATGAACTGAGGTGCATTGACTTCCTTTTTTGACTCACCAACCAGGAGTACACTTGTACACATCTTACTAGAGTCAAATTCCAAGTGTAATGTGCATCAGGTGCCTGATATGTCGTAATATTCTCAAGTCTCATCACTGGTGCTATATGTTAGATACTGCTTCCTAATAATAACCTAGCACAATATACAAAATTTCACTGATAACATATCCAGCTTGCAAACAACCATATCCCTCAGATAAACCTTTGCTGTTATCTCCAAAGGTAACCAGGGGGCCAGCTTTCTCAATCCACATTTGATAGCGGGGCTCTTTCTCCAGTCATATGTCTTGATGATCCACTGTCAAGAATCCACACTACCGGTTACACCTGTTTAATGCCCTGCACTACAAATGGATTAGACCTTCTTCGGAACCCAAACTTGGTTGGGCCCGGCATACTTGTAGAATTGTCCTTTGTCAGGCAACACAACATTTTTAATTTTAATGGTCTCAACTTTCTCAATGACTGAACATTTGACCTTGTAGACAGCCTTAACAAATTTCTGTTTAAGCTTAGGCACAAATGTCTCCTTTCTAGCCTTAGAAGGACTAGCAGTCTTAGACCTATCATGCTTCTTGTTTTTCACATGCTGACGAGGAGTAGTCTTTTCATTAGAAACATGCTTACCATTAAAATAAGCATACATCATATTAAAAGCACAAGACATACAATTAGAAACACCGCATGCTTTATGAGAGTGATTAACAGCAGGCAATTTATGCATGGTAGACATGGCATTTTTGTTATCCAACTCATGTGTGTCTGAGTTAGTCTCAGTTGCTTTCACAACTTTGACTGGAACTTTTGACATACTTGACTTGGAAACAACCTTCTCATTAGCATGATCTTCAGCACGTATTTCTTCTTGAATAACAGAAGAGATCGCATCAAATGGTTCAGCAATTGATGCTTTATAGAGGGGTTCATCAACACCCTTAAGCACATGTGGTACTTCCCTACCTTTAGCACATATATGAGGAGGGGAGTTTATGCCTAATTCTCCAATAGCAGCATTGTAATCATAACCTATTCTAGAGGTTTGATTAACAGCTTGCTTATTGTAGAACTCTTTAGCCTTCGAACAAGAATTGAAGTAGGCTCTAACCTTAGTCTCAAGACCGGTGATCTTGTCTTTGAGAATAGTTTCGAGTTTTCTATAACAGTCAACTCTATTCTCTAGAAAAGATACTTGTTCTTTTAATTTGTCTTGATTAATGTGCACAAGTCTTAATTCATTGACCTCTTTCTCAAGGTCTGTGATCTGTAAACTTAACAGTTCATTATCACGACGTGCACAATCTAAGTTACCTCTTAGATGATAAACCATTTCAGCATCAGAAAGTTTTACCTCTATTCTTGACGATGAAGCTTTTCCATCAATAGCCATAAGAGCAAAATTTCCTTCTTCTTCATCTTCACTGTCAGTATCATCCCAGGTTCTTCCCTTTGCCAGATAAGCCCTTTCAGAGTTCTTTCTTACTTGCTTTGGCTTCCTACATTCTGTGGCAAAGTGTCCCAACTCATTGCAGTTATAGCATCTAATGGTGCTCCGATCAACCATCCCTGTTTTGTATCCACCACTGCTGGTGTTAGAGGATGAAGATCCACCTTTCTGGAATTTGTTGTAGTTGGACTTGTACTTGAACTTGGGATTTCTCTTGAATCTGACATGGGAGAATCTCTTGACAATTTGGGCCATTGACTCATCTTCCAATTGCTCTAGCTCTTCCAAGGAATAAAAATCATCACTTGATTGATTTGTAGTAGGAGGATCATATTCTGCTACTAACATATTTTCCTCAGCCTTGGAACACTGTACCATTCTCTCCAATTGTTGAGATTGCTGTTGTTGTTGACCTTCAGCTACAAGTGCAGTAGATGTGCTGACCATTCTATCCTTCCCGTAGACTTCCTTATGTTGAATCTGCTCCAACTCATAAGTTTTTAACACTCCATAGAGCCTGTCCAAAGAAATCTCACTCAGATCTCTAGCTTCTCTAATGGAAGTGATTCTATGTTCAAGATGAGTTGGCAGTGTTAAAAGGAACTTTTTGTTGATCTCCCTGATTGAATAAAATTTTCCATTGATGTTCAGGTTGTTGATCAACGCATTGTACCTCTCAAACACTTCAGTAATTCCTTCTCCTGGATTTGATTTAAAATGTTCATATTCAGAGGTTAGGATCTCCAACTTGTTCTCCCTAACTTCCTCTGTGCCTTCATTGATCACCTCAATAGTTTCCCACATGTGTTTGGAATTTTTACAGTTCATCACATGTCTATTCATCAAGGGATCAAGGGAATCAATTAAAATTAATTGAAGGCTGAAATCCAAGGAGGCTTCTTCCTTTTCATCAGGAGTAAAATCTTCAGGATCTTTAGGATAGGTTCTGGCTTTGGTGATCACAACATCATCTACTATCACCTCCGGTTCAATAACCATCGGAGTTTTTATCCCCTTCTTTAACAAGTTTGAATATTTGGGATTTGCCACTTGTAAAAACAAGAGCATCTTCTTCTTCCACATAATATAATTCTCTTTATCAAATTGTGGAATTTTAACGGTTCCAACTTTTTGTGAAGTCATTATGAATTTTTGAATGAATAAAAATTCAAGGAGTTGAAAAATCACAAAAGTCTAGGATCTTGATTTGTTCGTTAATCAGAAGGCTCTGATACCAATTGTTAGGTCCCAATGCGTTTGTAGAAGGGGGGTTGAATACAAACGGTACTGAATAATCGAATAAATGCGGAATAAAAAATATGAAACAAAATTTAAGTTAAATAAGAATATTATTAAACTTGAAAGGTGTTACAACAACTGTATCGATTACAAGGAATTAATCTCAAATTAATTATCACAAATTTAGAATAAATTCGACATGAACTTTTTCTATTTTTGCAATAATTAGAATCAAATGCTAAACGCGATTTGAGATTAAGTTCTAGGGATTTTGATCCGCTAGATTGTTACACAAGAGCAAGATAAAGATTTCTAGTGGATTGGATTTAACTTTACAATCTAGAAATTTAATCTTGAAGTATGCAGATGAAAAGATGAAATATTTCTTCTTGTTTTTCTTTTCTGCTTTGTTCTTGACTTCTGTGTTCTGGATGATTGATTGTGTTCTGCTTCTTCTTCTCTTAATCAAACAACAGAATAGAATGAACTGCAATGACAATCGGTGAGACAATCCAATTGTACTAGCAAGACAATCTGTTGAACTGGAGAGACTTTCGGTATGACAATTATTTGTACTAGCAAGACAATCTGATTGAACTAGCAAGACAATTCTCTTCCAGTGTAACTTTCGGCAAGACAATTGTTTTTACTAGCATGACTTTCGGTATGTCTATTGATTGTCATACCGATTGTCATACTAGTACAATCAGTTTGACTTGCTGAATTTAAATGAATTTTAATCCAATTTAAATTCTGAAAAACTTTAATATTAATTCTGAATTAATTAATCAATTAATTTAATTAATCAAATAAATTAATCTTTGCAGATATAATTTATTTTCTTAATTAAATTATATGACTTAATTAATTAATAGAGAATTAATACTAACCCTGAGCAGCACCCAATCTTCTGAATATCTTCTGAAAATCACTGAGAATTATGAATCAATTCCACCACTTCAACGTTGACACTCGATGTACTGTCTGGTTCATGAGTGACTAACTTCCGTGACGTTTCTTCATGTCTTGAATTTGATACTTTGATTTTCTTCAGATTAAATCCTTGTAATTAATGATACTCTGACGAGATCTCTGTCACTTGATTAAATCCACACTCTTGATTTATATCACTGAGGCATGATCAATTTCTTGAACTTCTTCCAGTGAATTAATTCCTCAAGTCTATAGATGAACCTTGTTTCTGAATCCTTTGACAGATATTACTCTGTGAGATCTCTTTTGACGGTAGATCCACTATTTACTTATTACATTCTTATTTGAGTTGAGTTGAATCCTCGAATATACAAATAGGCTATGACATATGACTTACACCATGTTCATTAGTTATAGAGATCAGACTTTAACATGTGAAAGATTAACATCTGAAAATCTTGCTTTTAAAAATAGGAATGACTATTTAGAAAAGGAGTTAGTTTTTCTTCATCAAACTAAGAAAGAAAGAAATGATACTTTGTATGTTAGAGATGAAGTGTTAAAATTGAATGAATCTCTAAAAGCTGACTTGGAAGAGGAAAAAGAGATTATCAGAACTTGGACTAACTCTGGCAGAACAACTCAGAATTTTCTAAGTAGTGGAAACTAGAAAGAGGGCTTAGGTTATGGTGATGATAAAAGTGAGAAAGGAACTGAGCAAATTAAGCCAATTATTATTAAACAGACTGCTAAGCCAAAGGTATATCCTGTTAGGTTAGTAGCAAAAAATGTAAAGTCTGATTCTGAAAAGATGAAAGAGTCTAGGACAGAAGTCAAAGAAAAGTCAACTTCTGACAAATTACAACAGGATAAACCAGCTGAAGTAAACATAGGCTTAATGGCAAAGAAGCAGCTTAAGTATAAGCTGAAAGAGATTAGAAATGTCAACAAGGTAAAGGAAGCTAGGAAAAATAGGAATGGTAAGGAAGGTGTGAATAAAAGCAATAACTATATGCCTGTTTCTAATGCTCCTAGAAAGAAATGTTATAACTGTGGAAACTCTAACCATCTTGCTTCTTTTTACAGGAAAAATAAAGTTATAAACTCTTTACCTCCTAGATCAGTAGTTAAGAGTCAGTCTATTAGGTTTAAGCCATAAAATCCTTGTTTTCATTGTGGTAGTTTATGGCATTCCATTTATACTTGTAAGGAATATCATAGTATGTACTATGATTATTATCAAATAAAACCTTCTTTGAAGAAAGTTAGTATTATTCCTTCTAGTGTAAAGTCTGATACAAAGTCTGATATAAATTCTGATAAACAACATGTTAGTATAAACTCTGAAATTAAATCCGCTGCAAATGCTAACAAACTTAAAAATGCCAAAGGATCCAAGCAAGTCTGGGTCCTTAAAACTAACCAATAGTGGTCTTTGTGATTGCAGGGCAACAAGAAAAATATCCTAGTGCTGGACAGTGGATGTTCAGGACATATGACTGGAAATAAAGCCCTACTATCAGACTTTGTGGAGAAAGCTGGTCCCGGAGTTTCTTATGGAGATGGCAACATGGGAAAAACTCTGGGATATGGCAATATCAATCTTGGGAATGTTATCATTGAAATAGTAGCTCTTGTCTCAGGACTTAAACACAATCTTCTAAGTGTGAGTCAAATCTGTGACAGAGGTTATCATGTGGACTTCTTTGAAGAACACTATGAAGTTGTAAGCAATTCTATAGGAAAAGTGTTTATGAAAGGTTACAGGCATGGTAACATTTATGAAGCCAGACTTTCAACAAGTTCTGATGGTTCTGCAATCTGTCTGTTGAGTAGAGCATCAATTGAAGAAAGCTGGAATTGGCATAAAAGACTCTCTCATTTAAATTTCAACAACATAAATGAGCTAGTAAAGAAAGATCTTGTGAGAGGACTACCAAAATCAGTATTTGCTCCTGATGGCCTTTGTGATTCATGTCAAAAGGCAAAACAAAGAAAATCTTCATTCAAGAGCAAAACTGAATCTTCAATTTTGAGCCCTATCACCTACTGCATGTTGATTTATTTGGTCTAGTCAATGTCATGTCTATTGCAAAGAAGAAATATGTTATGGTTATAATTGATGAGTTCATAAGGTACACTTGGGTGTATTTCTTGCACAAGAAGAATGAAACTGCATCTACTCTAACTGATCATGTCAGACAGCTTGATAAATTGGTCAAAGATTCTGTCAAAATTATAAGAAGTGATAATGGCACTGAGTTCAAAAATTCAATCGTGGAGGAGTTCTACAAAGAGCATGGAATTAAGCAGGAACTTTCTGCACCTGCAACTCCACAACAAAATGGAGTTGTAGAAAGAAAGAACATGACTCTCATTGAAGCTGCACGAACTATGCTTGATGAAGCAAAGCTACCAACGTACTTTTGGGCTGAAGCTGTGTAGACTGCTTATTTTACACAGCATGCTACACTCATAAACAAGCATGGAAAAACACTATATGAGATGGTGAAGAAAAAGAAGCCAAATCTGAAATACTTTCATGTATTTGGTTGCAAGTGTTTTATTCTTAAGACTCATCCTGAACAGCCGTCAAAATTTGATTTAAAAGCTGATGAAGGAATTTTTGTTGGATATCCACTTTCCACAAAAACCTTCAGAGTCTATAATTTAAGAACAAGGGTTGTCATGGAATCTATCAATGTATCTTTTGATGATAAGAAGATTACTGGTCTTGAAGATTTCAATGATCATGATCAGCTGAGATTTGAAAATGAAGATTTAAATTATGATACTGTAAATTCTGATAACTTAAACTCTGATCCTGTAAGTTCTGACGGGTTAAGTTCTGATGTCATTGAAACTGTGGTAACTACTGAAAGGGAAAATGCACCTGTCCAGGGGGAGCAAGCTATTGATCTTACCACATCTCAAGACTCTCAAGAAGCATCAGAACCTATCGCTGGCTCTTCAAGTTCTGATGAGCCAAATTATGATAATCCTGGAAACTCTGATTCCACAAATCCTGAAGGATCCAACTCAAATTCTGAAGTCTCAGAGAGCATAATTCAGGGGGAGCATCAGAAAATACTGATGGAGACAGCATGGATCATGGAGGAGGATCCAATTCTAGAGAACAACTTCCATCTACAAGGAAATGGACTAAAACACATACACCTGACTTAATAATTGGAGATCCTGAACTAGGTGTCAGAACTAGAACAACAACATTAAATGAATTTCTCTATCATTCTTTTCTATCTCAAACTGAACCAAAGAAAGTGAAAGAAACTCTTCAAGTTGCTGATTGGGTGCAAGCAATGCAGGAAGAGTTGAATGAATTTGAAAGAAATAAAGTCTGGACCCTAGTGCCAAGACCAAAGAACAGATCCATTGTTGGCACAAAATGGGTGTTCAGAAACAAAGCTGACAGTGATGGCATAATTACAAGGAATAAAGCAAGGCTGGTTGCTAAAGGCTACTCTCAACAGGAGGGTACTGATTATGATGAAACATTTGCACCAATTGCTAGATTGGAAGCCATAAAAATCTTTTTGGCTTATGCTTCTCACAAAAAGTTTAAAGTCTTTCAAATGGATGTGAAATATTATAACTGTGGAAACTCTAACCATCTTGCTTCTTTTTGCAGGAAGAATAAAGATAAAAATTATTTACCTCCTAGTTCGGGAGTTAAAATTCAGTCTGTTAGGTTAAACCACAAAATCCTTGTTTTCATTGTGGTAGTTTATGGCATTCTATTTATACTTGTAAGAAATATCATAGTTTGTACTATGATTATTATCAAATAAAACCTTCTTTAAAGAAAGTTAGTATTATTCCTTCTAGTGTAAATTCTGATGCAAAGTCTGATATAAACTCTGATAAACAGAATGTTAGCATAAACTCTGAAATTAAATCCGCTGCAAATGCTAGCAAACTTAAGAAGGCCAAAGGATCCAAACAAGCCAGGGTCCTTAAAACTAACCATTAGTGGTCTTTGTGATTGCAGGGCAACAGGAAAAATATCCTAGTGCTGGACAGTAGATGTTCAGGATATATGACTGGAAATAAAGCCCTACTATCAGACTTTGTGGAGAAAGCTGGCCCAGGAGTTTCTTATGGAGATGGAAACATGGGAAAAACTCTGGGATATGGCAATATAAATCTTGGGAATGTCATCATTGAATCAGTAGCTCTTGTCTCAAGACTTAGTCAAATTTTTGACAGAGGTTATCAGGTGGATTTCTTTGAAGAACATTGTGAAGTTGTAAGCAATTCTACAGGCAAAGTAGTTCTGAAAGGTTACAATCATGGTAACATTTATGAAGCTAGACTTTCAACAAGTTATGATGGTTCTGCAATCTTTCTGTTAAGTAGAGCATCAATTGAAGAAAGTTAGAATTGGCACAAAAGCTCTCTCATTTGAATTTCAACAATATAAAAGAGCATGTAATCAAACAGGAATTTTCTGCACCTGTAACTCCACAGCAAAATGGAGTTGTAGAAAGAAAGAACAGGACTCTCATTGAAGCTGCACGAACAATACTTGATGAAGCAAAGCTACCAACCTACTTTTGGGATGAAGCTGTGCAGACTGCTTATTTTACACAGAATGCTACACTCATAAATAAGCCTGGAAAAACACCATATGAGATGGTAAAGAAAAAGAAGCCAAATCTGAAATACTTTCATGTATTTGGTTGTAAGTGTTTTGTTCTTAAGACTCATCCTGAACAACTGTCAAAATTTGATCTAAAAGCTAATGAAGGAATTTTTGTTGGATATCCACTTTCCAGAAAAGCCTTCAGAGTATACAATTTAAGAACAAAGGTTGTCATGGAATCTATCAATGTATCTTTTGATGATAAAAAAGATTACTGGACTTGAAGATTTCAATGATCATGATCAACTAAGATTTGAAACTGAAGATTTAAATTTTGATTCTGTAAATTCTGATGACTTAAACTCTGATCCTGTAAGTTCTGACGGGTTAAGTTCTGATGTCAATAAAACTATGGTAACAACTCCAAAGGAAAATGCACCTGTCTAGGGTGAGCAAGCTGAAGATCCTACCACAACCCAAGACTCTCAAGAAGCATCAGAACCTGTCACTGGCTATTTAAGTTCTGATTCATCAAGTTCTGATGAGCCGAATTCTGATAATTATGGAAACTCTGATTCTTCAAATCCTGAAGGATCCAACTCAAATTCTGAAGTCTCAGAGAGCATAACTACAGGGGGAGCATAAAAAATGTTGATGGAGATAACATGGATCATGGGGGCGGATCCAGTTCTATAAATCAACTTCCATCTGCAAGGAAGTGGACTAAAGCACATACACCTGACTTAATAATTGGAGATCCTGAAGCAGGTGTCAGAACTAAACTGCAACATCAAATGAATGTCTCTATCATTCTTTTTTATCTCAGACTGAACCAAAGAAAGTGGAAGAAGCTCTTCAAGATGCTGATTGGGTGCAAGCAATGCAGGAAAAGTTAAATGAATTTGAAAGAAATAAAGTCTGGACCCTAGTTCCAAGACCAAAGAACAGATCAGTTTTTGGCACAAAGTGGGTGTTCAGAAACAAAACTGACAGTGATGGCATAATTACAAGGAACAAAGCAAGGCTGGTTGCTAAAGGCTATTCTCAACAGGAGGGTACTGATTATGATGAAATATTTGCACCAGTTGCTAGATTGGAAGCCATAAAAATCTTTTTGGCTTATGCTTCTCACAAAAAGTTTAAAGTCTTTCAAATGGATGTGAAAAGTGCTTTTCTCAATGGAGAATTGGAAGAAGAGGTATATGTTGAACAACCTCCAGGATTTGTAGATCCAAAATTTTCTAATCATGTCTACAGATTAGACAAAGCACTTTATGGCCTTAAGCAAGCTCCAAGAGCATGGTATGAGGCTTTAACTCAATTCCTTCTGGAAAGTGGATTTCATAGAGGTACAATTAATAAAACACTATTTTACCTCAACCATGGAAAGGACTTACTTTTGGTACAAATATATGTTGATAATATCATATGTGGTTCTACAAATGCCAAACTCTGTGAAAGGTTTGCAAAGCTAATGCAGTCAAGATATCAAATGAGTTTGATGGGAGAACTTAGCTATTTTTTGGGACTTCAAGTCAAGCAAAATGACGAAGGTACTTTTATCAATCAATCCAAGTACACCAGAAATTTACTGAAGAAATTTGGAATGCAAGACTGTTCAACTGCATCCACTCCCATGGCCACAGCAACCAAGTTAGATAAAGATACTGGTTCATTAATAGATATTACTAACTATAGAGGTATGATTGGCTCTTTACTCTATTTAATTACAAGTAGACCTGATATCATGTATGCTACCTGTCTTTGTGCAAAATTTCAGGCTGATCCAAGAGAACCTCATCTAATAGCTGTGAAAAGAATTTTCAAGTACCTCAAGGGTACAGCTGATCTAGGATTGTGGTATCCTAGAGAATCAGATTTTAAGCTAATAGGTTACTCAGATGCAGATTTTGCAGGATGCAAAATAGACAGGAAAAGCACTAGTGGAAGCTGCCAGTTTCTTGGAGGCAGATTGCTGCAGGAAGCTGTTGTGCATAAATTCTTTGGATGAAGAATCAGTTACTGAACTATGGGCTAGAATTTTCTAAAATACCTATTTACTGTGATAATCAATGTGCTATTGCTATGACAGGTAATCCAGTTCAACACTCAGTGACAAAGAACATCAGCATTAGGTACCATTTCATAAGGGAATATGTGAATGAAGGTACAGTGGAATTGCATTTTGTTCCAACAGATTAACAACTAGCAGATATCTTCACAAAATCACTATGTGAAGCTACTTTTACAAGACTGGTAAATGAACTTAGAATGGTTTCAGGTTCTTTCTCTAAATCTGCTTAGTTTTTGTTCTCATGCATCAGACTTTATGATCAGTGTTTACATATTGTCTTATCTTCAGGTAATCTGTGCTAAAATTGTAATACATTAAATACTGATTATTTTCTGATGTGGATCTATATACTCTGATAGTGTTTTGAATGTTCTGTGACTATTCAATCCAATGAGGATTACTGTGCTAGATGCTGACCTAGTAGTCTTTAACATACTAGAAATCCCATGTTTGAATTAGTTGTTTATGTGGAAATTCATTAACACAAGCAAACTCTGATGTTAAGCTTAGTCAAATTTACTTTGTGTATCTTATTACTAAGTCACAAACTAGATTCTTGCTTCTTATCTGTCAAATTACGATGTCAGTAAATCTTAGGGATAAACCACATGCTTGATAAGCCTCACTTATCTAAAGAAAAGAAAAGAAAATTGAAGTCAGGTACTCCTTTGAGATCTAGAGTAATGTTGTGCATATGTTGTGTACTTGATGATCACACGAACAAAACACCTAAGTAGATTTTACTTAGTGAAATAATGTAGCACTCAACGGATAAGAATTATAGTCCCGACGGATAACACATTATAGTCCCGACAGATGATGACTTATTATCCATCGAGTGAGTAGGTTATGTAATAATGAGTCTATAGCACATTTCTGCATACATCTTTGTAAAGATTCTGTAGTAGCATATAAGTCATGTTTGACTTTAACTAGATATGCAGAATAGGTTGATTAATTGTACATAAATGATGTCCTATAATTCTGCATAAATGAAATGAAGTCAAGTGCCAAAATAGCTACCGACGGATGATTGACAAAGCCATCGACGGATGATCAAATGGCTATCAACGGATGTTCAATATAGTAGTCGACAGATGATCAATAAAGCCATCAACGAATGATCATAAACTCGATGGATGATCATGTACTCAATGGATAAAAATTTTCTAATATCAGTTGACAGTGACAGTATAGTCACATGCGTCGAAGTGTATGCAAATGGAATGAGGAAGCCTATTAACCGGGTAATAGAGAACAAAGTAGCAAAACATTAGACCCGATAGTTTTTATAAAGATCCTGTCTTTTGACTTTGTAATCTTGGTAATATATAAACCAAGAAGTAGCAAATAGAAACTAAGTATCTGAGATACAAAAAGTGAGAAACATTTGTAAGCAGAATTATTAGCATTTCTCTGTATTCTCAGCAGTTCATATTTGTAAGCAGCTGTGAGCATTCTTGCACACAGAGTTCTCTCGATATATATTATATATCTCTGGTGGAATTATTCAAATCCACCAGAAAGTTTTTAAAGACTCTTGTTTTTAATTACTTGTGTTTTGATTCACTTAAGTTTTTATTCCGCATTGTGCTAATCAATATACTTATATTTATATTCGAGTTTGAACATTTTATTTCAAGAAAAAGTTTCAAGAATTCCATTCAACCCCCCTTCTGTAATTCTTGTCATATTGTTAAGGGAATAACAATTGGTATCAGAGCAAGCTCTTAATTTACAAAGAGTTTAAAGATCAAAACAATACAGCAAGATGAACAAGAAGGATGTTGGAGTCAAGATCCCTTTTCTGGATAAAGATAATTACCATCATTAAAAGGTAAAGATGCATCTTCACATGCTTTCTCAAGATGAGGCCTACGTGGACTGCATAGAAAGAGGCCCTCATGTTCCAATGAGAGCTGAAATAGGAAACAAGCCATCAGTTCCCAAGCCAAGGCATGAATGGTCTGATCCTGACATTGAACAAGTCAGGAAGGATAAAAAGGCCATGAATATCCTGTTTAATGGAGTTGATGGAGATATGTTTGACAACATTAACAACTGCAAAACTGCCAAGGAAGTCTGGGATACAATACAGATTATCTGTGATGGCACTGAGCAAGTTAGAGAAAACAAGATGCATCTCCTGATTCAGCAATATGAGCATTTTCATAATGAAGAAAGTGAGTCTCTCACTGACATCTTTAGTAGGTTTCAGAAACTACTAAATGCTCTCAAGCTGCATGGAAGGGTCTATCAGACAAAAGACTCTAATCTGAAATTCCTTAGATCTCTTCCAAAGGAATGGAAACCAATGACAGTCTCATTAAGAAACTCACAAGATTATAAGGAGTTTACTTTGGAGAGACTGTATGGCATCCTGAAAACCTATGAGCTTGAAATAGAGCTGGATGAAAGAATGGAGAGAGGAAAGAAGAAAGAAGGATCTATTGCACTAGTTTCTGAGTTGGAAAAGGAGAAGGAAGTGAAGATGGAAGCTGTTGAATCAACTTCAAAGGTCTGTGAGAACAAGGGCAAGGGGCTTGCAGTAGAGAGTGAAGATTCTTTGAGCCATGATGACATGGAGGACATTGATGAACACCTAGCATTTCTTTCCAGGAGATTTTTCAAGCTCAAGTTCAAGAAGAACTTTGGAGCAGCTATACCAAATAGAAACATGGTGGATAAGTCAAAATTCAAATGTTTCAAATGTGGCTTGGCAGGGCATTTTGCCAGTGAGTGTAGGAAGTCAGATTCCAGTAAGAAATGATTTGAGTCTGTGGATTATAAGCAAAAATACTTTGATCTACTCAAGCAAAAGGAAAGGGCTTTTATTACACAAGAAAATGACTGGGCAGTAGATGGTCTGGATGAAGATGTCAGCTATGTCAATCTAGCCCTAATAGCCAAGTCTGATGAGACAGAGACAAGTTCCTCAAGCAATCAGGTAATTACTACAAACCTTGCACATTTATCTAAAGCTGAGTGTAATGATGCCATTAATGACATGTCTACAGAGTTATATCATTTACGTGTTACACTTAAGTCTCTTACTAAAGAAAATGCTAAAATCAAAGAAAACAATTTGTTTTTGAGTGAGAGGAATAATGTGCTTGAGTCTCAGTTTACTGATTTTGAGAAATTAAGAATTGAGTGTAAGATTGCTAAGGAGGAATTAATTGAGTCCTTAAAGAAGGAAGATATTTTGAAGAAGCAGCTCGTGCGTGAACAAGAGGTGATTAAAGCATGGAAAACATCCAGAGATGTCCATGCTCAAATCACCAAAGTTCAAGGAATCGAGTCCTTCTGTGATGAAGCCTGGAAAAAGAACAAAGAGAAACTAGAACCTAATTTGGTAGATGGACTGCTAACAGATGTAGACTCGACGGATGATGAGGATCATCCGTCGGATAACAAAAAGTGTTATATGTCGAATGATGAAAATCATCATCCGTTGGCTGTGAGCAAGCCCATCAGTAAAGGCAAACTAATTAAGCTGAATGAGAAGTATGGGTCTGTTTCCAAGAACTTTGTTTCAGGATAGTCGAGTCAAGTTAAGAAAGGGAAAAAGGCTAATGTTGGTCACATGACTGTCAAACAGTTAAGTGACAGACTTGAAAAGATTGAGGTAAAAACAGAGACTAAAAGGAAAAACAATAGGAATGGTAAAGTAGAGATTAACAAACACAATAACTACACACCTGATAAATATGCTCCTAGAAAAATCTGTGTCAAGTGTGGTAGTGTAAATCATCTGTCTGTTAATTGCAAATCTGCCATGTCTACTTCCATGTCTGTGCAACCTCAATTTCCTAACATGAATGCCATGCCTCCCATGCCTGTCAATGCTATGTCTACACAGAACATGAATGCACAGTTTGCTAATATGCCATTTGCACCTAATCCTTATTATGCTGCATATAGTATGCCACAAATGCCATTTAGCATGCCTTACTGGAATAACATGTTTACACGTAGCATGCCATTTCCTGTTAGTCATAATATGCATGATAATTCTGTTGCAATGAATGGTTTCAAAGGCTCAACTCAAATGACTAAGGATGAATCTGAAATTCCTAAGCCAAATGAGATAAAGCCTAAGAAACAGAAAAAGAAAGCTAACAAGGCAGGATCCAAGGAAACTTGGGTACCAAAATTAACTTGATTTGATTTTGATGTGTGCAGGGAAACAGAAAGAATCTTTGGTACTTGGATAGTGGTTGTTCAAGACACATGACTGGTGATTCTACCCTGCTCACAGAGTTCAAGGAGAGAGTTGGCCCAAGTATTACTTTTGGAGATGACAGCAAGGGTTTTACTGTGGGATATGGCTTGATTTCAAAGGACAATGTCATCATTGAGGAGGTTGCTTTAGTGGATGGTCTCAAACACAATCTGTCGAGTATCAGCCAGCTTTGTGATAAGGGCAATTCAGTAACCTTCAACTCAGAAGCCTGTGTTGTGACTAATAAAAGAAGCAACAAAGTGGTTCTCACTGGTGTGAGAAAAGGAAATGTGTACCTAGCTGATTTCAACTCATCTAATGCAGAATCTGTAACTTGTCTTCTCAGTAAAGCAAGTCAGGATGAAAGTTGGCTATGGCACAAGAAGCTATCCCATTTAAATTTCAAGACCATGAATGAGCTAGTAAAGAAAGAACTGGTCAGAGGTATTCCTCAAGTGGAGTTTTCTAAGGATGGACTGTGTGATGCCTGCCAAAAAGGGAAGCAGATTAAAGCATCATTCAAGAAGAAACTTGATTCAACAATTGAAGAGCCTTTGCAACTACTTCACATGGATTTGTTTGGACCAGTCAATGTATTGTCAATCTCAAGGAAAAGATTTTTCCTAGTAATTGTAGATGATTTCTCAAAGTTCTCTTGGACATATTTCCTGAAGTCTAAAGATGAGGCTAGTGAAATCATCATCAATAACATAAGGCAAGTTAATAATCATCCTGATTTCAAGGTCAGAAGAATCAGGATTGACAATGGAACTGAGTTCAAGAATTCTTTCATAAGAGCATTTTGTGAAGAAAATGGGATTTTGCATGAGTTTTCAGCAGCAAGGACTCCACAATAGAATGGAGTAGTGGAAAGGAAGAACATATCACTTATTGAAGCTGCAAGGACAATGCTTGAAGAATCTAAGTTACCAACATATTTCTGGGCTAAAGCTGTAAATACTGAATGTTACACTCAGAATATTTCTCTGGTTAATCAAGCAAGATGCATGACTCCCTATCAATTGTTCAAGAACAAGAAGCCAACTCTAAACTTTCTTCATGTCTTTGGCTGTAAATGCTATATTCTGAGAAATCAAACTGATCAAAATGGGAAGTTTGATGCTAAAGCAGATGAAGGAATTTTCGTTGGATATGCTGTGGGTAAAGCATATAGAGTCTACAATCTAAGAACCAACATTGTTGTGGAATCAGTACATGTTGTGTTTGATGATAAAAAGATTGAAGGACTGAAAGATGGAGATTTCCATGAGAGCCTCAAATTCGACAATGTGGAAATCGTTAGTTATGACAGTAATGATGAAAGTGATCAAGAGAATATATCTAAGGATAATGCAGATAAATCTACTACCAATGAAGCTCAAAACTCAACATCTGTCGAGTTGTATAATGCTTCATCCGTCGGAAGGCAATCTGCGTTATCCGTCGGGAGACAACCAGTTTCATCCGTCGGTACACACAATTCACCATCCGTCGGGTTATCAAAAGGAGTAGAATGTCAAGACAGATCACCTATAGAAAGTTCCCCTTTCTCAAATCAAAGATCCACAAACTCAGGGGGAGTTTCTAAAAATTAAAACTCAATCACACATCAAGACAACAATGAGGTTTCTTCATCTAGAGCTAATCTACCTCAACAAAGGAATGGACAAAAGATACAACCTTTGAGCTTATTATTGGTGATGTTGCTTCTAGAGTTCAAACAACAAGAGCAACTCAGGAAGACTGTCTATATAACAGCTTTCTTTTCAAGGAAGAACCAAAGAAGGTAGAAGAAGCTTTGTTAGATCCTGATTGGATTTTAGCTATGCAGGAGGAGCTAAACCAATTTGAAAGGAATAATGTATGGAAGCTGGTGCCCAAATCTAAAGGAAAGAATCCAATAGACACCAAGTGGGTATTCAGAAACAAGATGGATAAAAATGGCATAGTTGTCAGGAACAAAGCTAGATTGGTTGCTAAGGGCTATTGTCAGCAAGAAGGAATAGATTTTAATGAAACATTTTCTCCTGTTGCAAGACTTGAAGCCATCAGAATCTTCTTAGCCTATGCAGCCCATGCCAAATTCAAAGTCTATCAAATGGATGTCAAAAGTGCCTTTCTGAATGGAGATTTGGAGGAAGAAGTTTATGTCAGTCAACCTCCTAGTTTTGAAGATCCAAATTTTCCAGAACATGTCTATTAACTTTTGAAAGCACTTTATGGACTGAAGCTAGCACCTAGAGCCTGGTTTGACACTTTATCAAAGTTTCTTTTGGAAAATCACTTCACAAGAGGTACTGTAGATAAAACTTTATTTTTCAGAAATGTTAATGGCTCTAGTATACTTGTTCAAATTTATGTAGATGATATTATTTTTGGCTCTACAGATGAGAAACTTTGCAAAAAGTTTGCCAAATTGATGCAAAGTAAGTATGAAATGAGTATGATGGGAGAACTAACTTACTTTCTTGGTTTACAAGTTAAGCAAGTTAGTGATGGAATATTCATTAGTAAAACTAAATATATTTTTGATCTTTTAAAGAAGTTTGATCTAATGGATTGCACATCTGCAAAAACTCCCATGGCCACTGCAACTTAGCTTGAATTAAACACTACTGAAAAGTCTGTGGATATTTCAAGTTATAGAGGCATGGTTGGCTCACTTCTGTACTTAACAGCTAGTAGGCCAGATATAATGTTTGCTACATGTTTATGTGCTAGATTTCAGGCTGATCCTAGAGAATCTCACTTAATAGCTATTAAGAGAATTTTCAGACTCAAGGGAACACCAAACCTTGGCATTTGGTACCCTAGAGATTCTGGTTTTGATCTAACTGGTTATTCAGATGCAGATTATGCAGGTTGCAGAATTGATAGAAAGAGTACAACAGGAACCTGTCAATTTCTAGGAAACAAGCTTGTGTCCTAGTTCAGTAAAAAGCAAAATTCAGTTTCTACTTCCATAGCAGAAGCTGAATATATTGCTGCTGGTAGTTGCTGTGCACATATTTTATGGATGAGAAATCAATTGCTAGACTATGGTTTGCAAATTGAGAGGATTCCTATTTTCTGTGATAACACAAGTACAATTTCCATCACTGAAAATCCAGTACAACATTCAAGGACAAAGCACATAGATATCAAGTACCATTTCATAAGAGAACATGTAATGAATGGTACTGTGGAACTACATTTTGTTCCCAGTGAGAAGCAGCTTGCAGATATCTTTACCAAGCCATTGGATGAATCCACCTTTTCAAGGTTGGTAAGTGAGTTAGGTATGCTTAATTACTCTTAAATCTGTCTGAGTTAATTTGCAAGTTAAAATGCAGCCAGAAATTTAATTGATTTTTCAGTCTTGGATGAAATTTTGGCTAAGTCAAAATCTACATCTCGACGGATGACCCTTATCCATCGAGTTTGGTCATCCGTCGAAATACAATTTGCTAATAAAAATCAATTACTTTTCTGGAATATTTTATGTCTCGACGGATAACAGTTTATCCTCATCCGTCGAATTGTCTTAATCTCAGCCGTTAATTCCCTGAACATTATCCATCGAGTATACTTACAATTTGTAAGCGTAACACGACGGATAATGGATGGAATTTTTACAGTTTATTTTTAAACGGCTATTTTAGGCAATTTCTATTGGTTACTTTATTTTACTTTATTATTTTTTTCAGTTATTTTTGAGATAGTATAAAAGCTTATTTCATTGCAATTGTTTTTCTTTTATCATTCTCAAATTCAACTGCTCTAATTTCATTCTCTCTCAAGCACCTACTCTCCTTCTCTTCAAGTTCTGATTCTCTAACAATGGCACCTGTAGTAAAGATTATGTCTCAAACTGGGTTTATTTATGAGAAGAACAATTTCACTGCATTAGTTAACAAGGGTATTCAGCAATCGGATGACTATCACAAGATGATGGACTTTGTGAAGAATTGCAAGCTAAATTATGCCATGCTGGAATCACCCACAATCTTCTGTGAAGTTGTTGAAGAGATGTGGACCACTGCTACCTACAACTCTATAGATAAGACCATCACTCTAACCATTAAAGGTAAAGAATTCTGTATAAATAGTGATGTAATAAAGGCATGTTTCAAAATTCCTGATAACAATGTGACTTCACCACACAATGACACTGATATTATCAATATGCTTAATTCCATGCACTATGCACTTCCTACTTCTAAACTGAGTGATATTAGGAGAATGGGTCTGAGGAAGGAGTGGAGTTTCTTGTGTGATGTAGTTACAAAGGTTTTCTCAGGAAAGATCAGTAATTTTGATTCAGTGAATATTTTCATGCTTAACATGCTATACATGCTAGTTACAGATAAATTTTATAATTTTAGTGATCTTGTCTTGTTTAAGTTAGGTTTCAAATTAGGGGAGTTAAATAAAAGAGGTAAAAATGTGTATTATGCTAGATTTCTTATGTTATTAGCTAACCACCTTTGTGAAGAGATTGTGCTTGAGAACCCAAACAACAAACTGGATTGTTGGGTTCGAGAAAGAAGGCTCATTGCAGATTTGAACAGGGCCAATCATCACAAGGATGTGCCAATGTTCTACTTTCCTGTAATGCAAGCACCTCAGGTAAGTGAGGTAAGTTCATCCATCCCTACAACTATTCCAACCTTCACAATTTCTTTGAGTTTAGAAGTAGCTATGGCAACTGTGCAAATGACCAAACAGTTGCCTACCAAAGCTGCCAAACCTACTATTATTTCCAAATCCAAATCAAAGAAAACCTCCTCTGGTATCTCCCAAAAGATGCCAGTTGAAAAATCTACTAAAGCTAAAGAGGGGAGTGTGAAGGAGGGTAAGTTAGGTGAGGGAAGGGGTGAACATAAAAGAAACCCCAAGAATAAGGTTAGAGAGTTGAGTGAATCCCAGCCTAGCCACACTGCAGTTTCCCAACAAACTGCATTGCTTAAAAAGGATAAAAGCTCATTTCTAGGTGCATCCTCCTAAAAGGATGTAGCTATTGAAAAAAGCTCTCAACCAAGAGCACATTCCAAGAGGGTTAGGGATACAAGCTCACCCCAAACTTATGCCAGAAAGAAGAAATCAAAAACATTTGGGGATGCACAGGGTACACACACAGTGCAAACTGGTGCAACAGACACAGTCACTGCACCTTCACAAATTCAGCTTGATGTGGCTCCAATAAATGTGGAGTCACAGCCAAAATCTCTAGTTATAGAAGCACCTCAAACACCAAACTCACCAACAAATTCTCTGGATGTGGACATGATACACACATCAATTCATGATTCCCCTTCTTTAACTCTGTTGGGGAAGCCAAAATCTAGTGCAAGTGAGCATCATCTTTTAGATGATTTGTTGGCTCACTTGCCAATTCTTTCAGGAACTGTTGAATCATCTGTGCCCAAAATATCATCAATCAACAAAGAGTCCATAATAGTTTCTATTCCAAGTTCATTCATTTCTATTCTCTCGATGGATATTGCTCATCCATCGAGTAATGACTGTATCCTGACGGATAAGCTTAACAGCAGTTATCCGTCGGATAGCAAAACCACTCACTCGACGGATATCACTCATCCATCGAGTATCTCTGCACAGCTTCAAACTTCAATTATTTCAAGTGCAGAAGATCTAGTGGTTGTACAGTCACTCTTAGGATTGAGAGAGCAGAGTGTTTTGAGTGAGAGTCTGGGTTGCTCCCAGGAAAAAGGAGAGGAAATGAGTGAAAATATGCAATCCATTTCTTCAAGATTGGCAAAAGAGAGTGAAAGGAGTCCCACCTTAGTAGGTGAAGGTGAGGGTGTGGTAGTGGGGAGCCAGGGTGAGACCCTGATACAACAAAAGAGAGAACATGAGAGAAATGCAGGTACTGGAGCAATAATGATGGATGTTGTTGCTAGTGAGGTAATGACTGTCCAGGATGCAGACAGGGAAGGACTATCTCAGCATCCTAAAGCTGTTATAGATTCTACTTCTCTTGATGCTGAGGCATTTACTCACCCTGTTCCAGCTTATCAAATTCTACTTGAACAGGGCAATGACAATGCAGAAAGGATGCTCAATCTGGTGCATACCACCCAGTCTATGCAAAGGGCTAAGGATGCCATCACAGCTTTGCCTTCTACAGCTGGTGATGTGGACTATGAGACTGGGGGGTCAGCTGATTTCTTTGGAGATGGGAGTAGGGATAGTGAAGATGAAGTAATGGACATAGGGGAAGAAGTGGGCTCAAGCTCAAGGTCAGGTTTGCCATCATGGGCATTCTCAAAGAACTGTGATGAGCATTACTTCAAGACAACCCTGATCCAATTAATCAACTAGACACATACTGCTCTACAAATCACTTCCAATGCCAGCACCAAGAAGCTCCTTCAGGCACATCTAGCCTCCCTGCAACTTCAGCAAATACAAGGCTTCCAGCATGCTAGAGATATGAATTCTATGAAGGGTGATATTGAGGAGATGAAGAAGGCTATTACAGACAAGATAGATTCTAAACTTCCAGAGGCTACAATGCTTGACATCAAGAGGCAATTAAGAAAAAATTCTGATCTGTCAACCAAGATAGATGCCCTGGACATAAGAATGTCGGCCATGGAAGCATCTTTGACTGCCATTCATCTCCATCAAGCCCAACAAACTGATCTACTTCAAAAACTGGTGGCAGCTCAACCCCCCTCCACAGCTCAACTTGATGATAACAAAAAGGGGGAAAAGGACCAAGTGAGGGGGAGAAGCTTCAGATACAAATCAGTAAAGTCATTGTGCCTTCAATCACTATCTCAAAGCCACCAGTCACAGATGGAATAGATCTGATTCAAGCAGCAGCAGCCAACTTGAAAGTTGCTGAGAAAGAAAAGTTGAGTTTGGTCAACTGGGAGAAGATTGATGAGGAGAAACATAAAAAGTTTGAACTTGTCAAGGAGCCAGTTAAGTCAGCCATCCATCACTCTCAAGTCAAGCAAATTAATGTGAATGAGATGAGCATGAACTATCTGGAAAGAGGACAATCTTCCTGCATCAAGTCTCCAAAGGCTTAAATGATTCTTAAACCAAGGGCAAACTACTCAAAATCATCCTTGAAGAACCCCTTTGACACTGTGTATGAGATACCTAAGCCTGATGAGAAGAAGCTTCTGTCAAGATCAATTATCTTCTATAAAATTCCAGCTGATTCAGTTTCAAAAAGGAGGATTGCTAAGATTTTCAGAAATGGGAAAGAAATTTGTGTGGTGGATGGACACCCTCAATTTGCTCAAGCAAAGAGAGAAGAAAAACCTAGATTGAAGCAGGAAAAGAAGCATGCTGCTCTAGATGCTAAAAAGGCTAAACAAAAGAAAGAGCAGATTGCTATCTTGGCCAAGCTACATGCTGTAAATTCACAACCATCTGAAGCTACTGAATCAAGGAAGCAAGTTGAAGAACAGAAGAAATCTCCAAGAAAGAAAGAATTGGCTAAAAGAACTAAAAGGAGACTAGATATTGTTGACAAGGAATTGGAAGATCAATTTCCTAAGGAATCCACACCAACTACAACTCAAGCAACAAAGCCCTCTGTGGTATTTGAAGTCATAAGGGTGGTGGATCCCTACAAGAATATTCATGGTGAACCTAATGTGCCCAAGGATGAGCCAATAGAATGGGAGAACATACCAATTCCAAACTTCAATCTACCAATCCTTAGCAAGCCAAAAAGGACAAAGTCAAGAGCAGTCAAGAAAGTGAAGCTGTCACCTCTCAAATCCAAATCTGTAGTTAAAGCTCAGCCCAAAGTCAATAAGGGAGACTACTTGTACTTGTGTGACATCAAAGAACTTTCTGATCTAAACCTCTATCTGGATGAACTAGATGAGGTGAGAGGAATTGATGCATACAGAAACCTACCTGAAAGGTTAGTGTTCAAGTATAAAGGAGGAAAGGAGATTCAGTGGCCACTTTACAGGATTCTTCAAGAGAGCCAAGCTGTACTGATTAAAGTTTATTCATCCTTCAAGAAGAACTTTGGGTTCAATATCACTGGAAGAAGACTAGTATCGAAGAAGATTGAAGAACTAAGGAGTGTTAGAGCTAAAGATGCGCTCCCAAAGACTCTAATCATCCCATACACAGGGAGAAGAGTGCATCTAAGGCCCTACTGGCTGATGGAGTTCATAGATGACAAAGGTGTGAGAAGATTCTTCAGATTGGAAGACCAATTGAGCATCTCCAGCAATGAGACTCTCTTGGAACTACAAGGAAAGCTAAATCTCTCAGAATCTAATGAACTGGAATTCCACAGGTAGCTCCAAAATCAGATTGATGAAAACAACATAAAGCTTAGAAGAAGATCCAGACCTTCAAGAAACTAGAAAAATCTGCTCAGGCTAGAGGAACATCTTGAAAATGATTGTGAGCTAAACTTTGTATATTGTGTTATTTGAAGCACTTATCAGTATTATCTACTTTCTTTTAAAGTTGTATATTTAGGGTGTTTTGTTATCATCAAGTGTCTCTTAATTTATGGCTACAATTCCAGTAGACATAAATTGGGGGAGATTGTTGTGCATATGTTGTGTACTTGATGATTACATGAACAAAACACCTAAGTAGATTTTACTTAGTGAAATAATGTAGCACTCGACGGATAAGAATTATAGTCCCGACGGATAACACATTATAGTCCCGACGGATGATGACTTATTATCCATCGAGTGAGTATCTTATGTAATAATGAGTATGTAGCACATTTCTGCATACACCTTTGTAAAGATTCTGTTGTAGCATATAAGTCATATTTGACTTTAACTAGATATACAAAATATTTTGATTAATTGTACATAAATGATATTTTATAATTCTGCATAAATGAAATGAAGTCAAGTGCCAAAATAGCTACCGACGGATGATTGACAAAGCCATCGACGGATGATCAAATGGCTATCAACGGATGTTCAATATAGCAGTCGATAATTGATCAATAAAGCCATCAACGGATGATCATAAACTCGACGGATGATCATGTACTCAACGGATAAAGAATTCAAATATCAGTTTACAGTGACAGCATAGTCACATGCGTCGAAGTGTATGCAAATGGAATGAGGAAGCCTATTAACTGGGTAATAGAGAACAAAGTAGCAAAGCATTAGACCCGATAGTTTTTATAATGATCCTGTCTTTTGACTTTATAATCTTGGTAATATATAAACCAAGAAGTAGTAAATAGAAACTAAGTATTCGAGATACAAAAAGTGAGAAACATTTGTAAGCAGAATTATTAGCATTTCTCTTTATTCTCAGCAGTTCATATTTGTAAGCAGCTGTGAGCATTCTTGCACACAGAGTTCTCTCGATATATATTATATATCTCTGGTGGAATCATTCAAATCTACCAGAAAGTTTTTAAAGACTCTTGTTTTTAATTACTTGTGTTTTGATTCACTTAAGTTTTTATTCCGCATTGTGCTAATCAATACACTTATATTCATATTCGAGTTTGAACATTTTATTTCAAGAAAAAGTTTCAAGAATTCTATTCAACCTCCCTTCTGTAATTCTTGTCATATTGTTAAGGGAATAACAAGTAAATATGTGGAAGGGAAGACTCAAGTGCATTGCTGGTATTAAGTTATCTGTATTAGAAAAGCAAATAAATTTTTCTTGGTGACTTTTCACATTCTCTGATTACTGGAGAAATACTCTGATAATAGCATAAATTTTGATAGCAGTTGTAACTCACTTACACTGAGAAGCCACTGTAAAAAGGAATTTCAAAAGATGCATAAAATGAGCACAAACAGTTAAGGTGGATTCTTGCATAAATTTATTCTATAGTAGACTTCATTATTAATGACACATTTTAAGCACTTTTCTTAGTTATGAATTATTTCTAAGATATACTGAAGTTTATCAGACTTTAATCTTTATCTGATATTCTGCTAATGCACACACTATCACTGTATATGAATGATGAAAATTACTGTGGTGATTAAGTTGTTTTAGATAAACAGTTAAGTGTCCTATGCATAAATTCTAAGGACAAGTTCTGATGCTTAAACTCTGAAGAAACAAGTCAGTATTTGTATGAAGAATTACAGAAAAAACATTCACTTTTTGAGTACAGAAGCCATGTTCTGATGACTGTTAAAATCTGATAATAGTCAAGTTCTGATATTAAATCCTGATGCAAACTCTGATGCTTACGTGGCATTATTTATTTACTTGACTTATTTGTGGTAAATACTGTAACAGTCATATTTTATCAGAATATAATTAGGTGAGATAAAAACAGTCATAATCATTTAGTAAGTGGGAAGCGTGTTTTCCTTGAAACACTGCATGTGCACATTTATTACTGCTTAATACCCGTGCCCACTAATAATGTTTTGACTAATGATATGCTACCAGGTGTCTAAAGTCTGTTCTGTTTCAATCATAACAGTTGTCAAAAAGAGTATATATGTGGGAGTTAAAAGATTTTATAATCTTTTACCTGCTTTTCTTTCTCTAATCTCTCTTATTCTCTCTCTCTCTCTCTCTAATATTCTCTGAAGCTTTTTCTTACAGGACTTTTATCAAACACCTTGTGCACACTCTATTTTCTCACTTATTTTTCACAGAAATGGCACCCAAAGACATTATTTTTAATGGAGCTAAGTTTGTTCCCAACAACTACTTGGCTATTCTTAGCAAGGGTGAAGCTCCATCAGAACTTCACTTCATTCAGGACTTTCTTGCTAACTCTGAGATTGGGTATGCTTTGACTCAACCAGAAGCAATATCTGGAACTCAAGTGCTGGAGTTTTGGAGAAGTGGGGTGTATGATGATGGTGGTGCTCATGGGTCCCCAAGTATTATCTTTTCAACACGGGAAGATGAACATGTAGTGACTTTGGCTACAGTTCGATAGGCTTTACATTTGCCAGAAAACTCTGTCTACAGTTCAACAGTTGAGGAGCCAGCTCTTCAACAGATGATGGCCAATATGGGGTATGAAAAGACTTTGGCAAAGTTGGGTCAATTGAAGAGACCTCACATAAGGAGAGAATGAAGTTTCTTCTTTGACTGCATCACAAAGGCCTTTGCCAACAAATGTTCTAATTTTGATGCAATCCCAATTCTCAGTCAACAAATCGGGTATGCTCTCATTAATCAAACTCATTTTATTTATGCAAGTGCTATTTTAGGATTTATTGGGGATAGAATGACAGAAGATAGAAATACAGTTTACTTTGCTAGATTTTGTAAGCTTATTTATAGTTTTTGTTGCTCTGATGCACCCCAACTAGCAAGTGAGTTAATTGAACCATTTAAACTTGCTAAGAGAGCCTCAATGACTTATTATCTACTGATAATAAGAAGACTGTTTTGAGACCCCTCCAAATTCCTACATCTGTCAAACAAGTCTTGGTAAATTCTGATCTAGCCACCTATGCTGCCTTATATCCTGATGTTCAACCAAGCCAACCTCTATCAGCACCTCCAACAACTACACAACCAACCACCTCTCAACCTCAACCAACTAAACCTACCATCAAAACTTACTTCCAACCATCAACTCAATCTTCACAACAACAACCATCTGCTAAAGCATCAAGATCCAAACCTTCTAAGAGTGCAAAGTCTGTTCCTCAACCTCCACCAAAGAGAAGGAAGATGATTCTCAGGGATGAATCTGATAGTGAAGAAGCACAGGTTCATGCATCAGAACCTGTGACTGTTGAAGCTGAAACTGTGGTTTTTCTGAAAGAAACAGAAGCTGAAGGGTCAACCAACAGACAAATACTGAAGCTGAGGGTTCAGGAAATTTGAAGAGAAAGAGAACTGCTAGTTTTGATGCTCAAGCAACTCCTTCACTATCAAGGAGATTGAAAAAAATGAGGGCTAGGAGGCATTTGGCTAAGCCTCCATCAGAAGATATTGAAGAAGCTGAGGAAGGGGATCAGGAATCTCTGATCTTAAAAGAGCCAATTATCATTGAATCCCTTTAAGAAACAAAAGACACTGTTCCTGATACAGTGCTCACCCCTCCTCTCTCTCCAATAAAAGCAACAGATGATGCCGAAGAACAAGCAACAAGTTCTGTAATAGATATTCACAATATGAATATTCCTACTTTTCTTTATCTGGAATCTCCTACAGCAGCTCAGACATCTCCAACTCATTCTCCAATCTTAAATGCTGAGATACCATCTACACCAATTCTTGATCACGAACCTGAAGATCAGAATTTAGATGAGGTAGTTCCAGAATCTCCCATTGTCTCACATACACTTGTCTTATCAGAGAATGATGAGTCTTCTTCCAGTACTTGAGACAGTGTTTCTGTTGATACTCCAGCTTCCATCCTAGGAAAGGAGGCACTTATTGAGAAGTTTGTTGAGCAAGCTGCTCCTATTCCTTGGGAAGATACTCACAGAGGTGTGGAGTGGACCAAGAAGTGGAATGAAACTGATTTCATTTCAAGCTCCAAAGTACTGACAGACCATATTGTAAAAGCTGATGAGTTGCTCACAAATTCTGATTTCAAGACACAACTCAGAGTCACAGCTCTGTCTACCAAAAATCTTCAAGTTCCACTCTGCTACTCAAGAAAAGGTTGACAAGCTTCTTGAAAAAGCTGAAAAGCTAGATATGGAGACCAAGCTTGATAAAATGAGGTTTATCAAACTTATTTCTGAAAAGGTTGAAGGAATTGAGAAAGTTCAGGAGAAGCAACAGGCCCAAATTACCGAGGTCCTATAAAATCAAGCTTCTCAAAAAGCTTAATTGGATGAAATCCAATATTCAGTTGAACTTCTTCTCTCTCTCTCTCTCTCTCTCTCTCTCTCTCTCTCTCTCTCTCTTATTACCTGATGATGCGAAAAGGGGGATAAGATAGTTAAGTCCAAATGCTCTAATGATCAAGTACTGAAGAAGAAAGATGATGAAGCTGATGACCAGGGAAACCCTAGCAAGGGTAGAGTTCAAGTTCAAGGTAAAGAGCACAGCAATAAGTTTTCTTCAAGGAAACTAAATACTGATGCAATCAAATCTTCAACTCAAAAGAAGACAAGTTCTAAAGCTTCTCAAACTTAAAATCTGATAGCAAGTGCTAATAATCAAAATCTGATATCAAGCTCTGATAAGCAAAGTCTGATGATAAAGCCTGATGTTCTGATACAAGGTGGAAGTCAAGACTCTCAAAAGTTTATGCAAATTCTGAAGCTAAAGGGGAAGCAGACTACAGTCTACTACAAGGATCCCAAGATTCAGACACTTGATGAGGAAATTGCTAGAAGATTATTTCTGAAGCATAATCCTGGAATGGATTTAGAAAATCTCAAGGAGGAAGAAGCTAGATTTAAAGTTGAAAAGACAAATCTAAAGCCAAAAGCTTTTGTTGCAAAGAAACCTCCAAGGCCTAAGGAAAAAGGAATTATGATCAAGGAGAAGTCAAATACTGAGGCATCAAAGCCCAAGACTAGATCACAGACTGAGATTGATCCCAAAGATAAAGGGAAAGGAAAAGTTGATGAACCAACCAAGCCACTGGAGATGAAAATTCCTCAAATCCTGATGAAACCAGCGTGCAAAATGGTTCAAGTTACTGATGATACTCTTGCTGAAGATAAAGATGTTCAAACTCTGAAAAGAAGGAAGATTTCTGAAGAATCAAAGGCAACCTCTGACAGAGCTCAAGTTGTTCAGAGTAAAGAACTGCAAGCTATAACAGAAACAACAAGTTCTGATAAAGTCATCAAGACATCAACCTCTGATAGTGCTCAAGTTGATTTAGACAAGATGGAAGTAGCTGATAAAAAGAAACTTCTGTGGAAAAATGTCAAACCATCAGATCCAAAGAAAAGCCAATTGCTATCTACTTTCATGAGTATTGGGTTAAATGCTAGAGAACCAAGAGACAGGGCTGGACTAGGTTCTGATGAAGCTAAAATCAAAACATGAGTTGAAGTTGCTACTAGAGATCCATTTTTTCTAACTGACAAACCTCTTGAAGATGTTACACAGAAACACCTTGATAAGGTTATCTCTGTTCAAGTGGTACTGGATGCTCATGACAAGCACAATGTCAAGGAAAATCTGATTCTATTTCATGAAGATGGAAGGACATATCAGATGTTAGAATCAGATGTGTTAAACAAATCACTGAAAGAACTTCAATTCTTTCATTACCTTTTAGAGGTAAAGTCTGATATTACCAGGAGATGGTCAAATTTCATATTGAAGACCGTAAGAGATAAAGCTAGAATTTCCGGTTCAAGGGTTACAGAATTCCTTCCCAATATTGTTGAAGATGATGGAAGTGAGATTCCAATGAAGAAGGATTCTGCTAAACTTGAAGTGATTCTTAAAGGGAAATGTCTATGCTACAATGAAGATTCTTCTCATCCAAGGGTAATAAGGCTGGATGATGGTTTAGAAAGAAATCATATCTCTGCTTTAAGGACTACAATCTACCAGATTGGAAGTCAGAATGAAGAGATGAAGCAAGTCAAAGCTACAATATCTCAAGTCCTGAGGATTAAAGAAGAAAAGCTGATATCAAGCTTTGTCAAGAAGTATTTTGGATTCAGATTGACTCAGTGAGATTGGTAAAAGCTACAAGGACTGTAAGTTGTAGTTAGTTATCTAGTTAAACTCTTATTGCATTTGTACTTAAATGTTTTTGATATCATCAAATCTATTAACTTGTATATTTTTCATAATTTACAAGTTGGGGGAGATTGTTGGATATATTTGAGATGTCATGTCTAATATGATTTGTGTTTAGTTTTCAAAACTTAACAACAGGACAAATCAGGATTTACTGGAAGTCAGGACTTGATATCAGACCTTAAGGTCATATCAGATTTTAAGTGCGGGAAGACTTTCAGATAAGGAATGAAGCTGATTTAACAGGAGAAGATCGAGACTAAAACAAAAGAAGATATGCATGTAAAGAGTTAGAAGGCTGAAAGACTTGTAGAAGATATCTGATTGATATATTTTAGGAGACATAATTGTATTCCATATCAATTAGAATATATCTTATAACTGTGTACTATAAAAACACAGACTTAGGGTTTACACTATATGTGTTATCATTATCGAGAAGATTATACATTGTAACCTAACAACTCTTAGTGATATTTGTTCATCGCTGAGAGAGAACACAGTTCTTATTGTAACAGAGTTTATTCAATATACTTGATCTTTGTTACATACTTGTGTTAAATCGATTTGATTGTATAGACACTGTATTCAACCCCCTTCTACAGTGTTGTGTGACCTAACACAACTGCGCGTCAAAACCCTATCGTCTACCCATACGATAGCCCACATATAAAGGAAACGGTCAAATACAAGACTCTTGACTCATGTACGCACGTAATTCACATAACATATAAACACATAATCCACGTATCACACAATTCATATCTCCTATGACTTAGTTCGTTGAAATGTTCGACTCAGTATGTTTAAAACTGACATCAGGTCAAAATATGATTTATCAATCAATAATCGACTCAGAATGACTCTCAAAATAAGAAACCTTTCGATATAAAAGAATTTTGGTCTCGAAAGTATTTTTAATGAAAGCAGAATATTTCTAAGTCTAGACGCGTTCGTTTCGTATTAAACGGATAAAAGGTCTATTTTCAATGAATAAAATAAGAATAAATCTATTAATAATAATGTTAATTGAATATTCAATACCTTTATATAATTTTAAAAGCTCAAAATAATTTTAGAATATTATTTGGCTTAATTATAAATAATTACACTTCATTCAACTATTTATAAATAAAATTAATTGATTAAATGAATTAATCAATTAATTAAATGAATAAATATTTAATCAAAACAAATTATAAATAATTAAATCAAATTAATATTTTCAAAAATAATAGAAGATAATAATTTGAAATTAAAATAAATATTTTACAAAAAATTCGAAATAATATTTTTGTAAAACGGACTTTTCCCGGGGTTAGAACCCCTCAAAATCAATTCCAAACAATACAATCCAACTCTACTATGATAAAATTAATAAATTTAAAACATACAATAATTTCTATCTGCACATATAAACACGCCCGAAACGAAAAACACAGCCAAAAGCGACTTTTATAACAACTTCTGAAATTTATGAAATAAATATATAAACACTAACATGCTATAATATACACAAGTACGAAGGTGGAATTTCGAAATCATTACCCAAAATAAATTCTGATCACCCCGAAGAGAATATTTGATGTCCATAAAATATCTCCAGAAAAATCCGAAATTCATGGCCATAAACATATACACGCTGAAATGTTATGTGGAGTAATCAACGCCGTCAAACTACTTTTCTATGCCCCAAAAATAAATTAACACGGAAATATACTATACAAATTATCTCTTCAAAACCTTGTAATATATATACCAATGCGTAGGTATCGAAGCGCTGATCGTTTATATATATAACAATTGAAATTTGGACGAACGGTTTGTAAGATATGAATTTTTAAAAATTAAAAGAATTAATGAGAGCAGAGACAACGAGAGACATAAGAGAGAAGATGTGTAAAGGGGGGAGAAAGGAAAACATATCCGGGAAATGGGGTAGTAGTCATTGGGACAAGCATCATTCAAGTCTGTGAAGTCGATGCATATCCTCCACTTCCCATTGGCCTTCTTAACCATTACGGGGTTGGCCAACCACTCAGGGAACTGCACTTCCTCAATGAATCCAGCTTCTAAAAGCTTCTCGACCTCCTGTTTAATGGCTTCCAGCCTATTAGGGGCAAAAGTTCTCTTCTTCTTCTTCTTCACAACCTTTCGAGTTGGGTCAACATTCAACCTATGAGTTATAAGGTTCAGGTCAATCCCAGGCTTATCAGCTGCTGTCCAAGCAAACACATCACTATTCTCTTGTAGTAAAGTTGTCATTTGGCCCTTCAAGGGCTTGTCCCAACATTGAGATGACTGTTGAGATAAACAACAAGGGTAAATAAGGAATTATTAAGAAGAAGTTCACGTTGAACACGACCAATATCTTCCAGAACATCCTTGTTATCGTACCAAATCAGGCAAGAAAAGTAGATAACCGTAGTTATCTTTTGGAGGCCATATTGATTGACCTCAATTTGAATAAGGATACTATTATGAAATTAGGTATAGACTATCGAGGTGGGAATGATGAATAAGGTAATCTATCAAGGATATATGACTTGATTTATCCATGGAAGGATGCAAGTACCTTTTTAAAGGTGGAATTAAGGATATAACTTCGATAACTTGAGATGAATCCTAGGGGAATGCATGAAGGTTGGCATTTCACCCATAATAGGGACAACATGAGTTTTGACAGTATGAATTGGAAAGGATCAAGGTAGCAACAACCTTTAAAGATCAGTAGAGAAATTTTTTAGAAGTACATAGACAATAGTTCTAGTATTAGTAAATGGTATTTTGATATGCCTTGTATCTACGGAATACAGGAGGAGCGATTCAAGGATAACCTTAAAGGTTTTACAAGGAAAAAGGTAATATTCAAAGTTCTCAAGAATAGAAATTTTGATAAAGGAAATATGACGTAATTATAATAATGCCAGGTGGGGCACGTGTTGAACCATAAGAAAGTATAGATCGACCCAATGAGGGTCAAGATTGGTGAAAACAAGAAGGACCCGTCATAAGGGACATCCTAAGTATGATCGAGAGTCAGCCGTGACAATGTTCACATCTAAAGACTAAGGCAATGACTTATGGAAAAATGGTGATTTTTTTCTTTCTCACCAGGACTTAAGAAAACCATTTTCACATAAGTAGTGATTGAAATGAGGTAGAAAATTTAGTTGAAGGTGGTTAAAAAACATTGATTATAAGGAACTATTACTATCAGGAAAGGCCAATGAGGTGGCCGACACTCTAAGTGCAAGAGAGCAATTATAGGCGCTCGTGCCAGAGGAATGCAGTGATAATGGTTGAAGCCGTGAAGGTTGTATTATGGTTTGGAAGATTGACATTCCTTCTGATGACTGTGCAATATCCAATCGTAATAGTAGTTTGGTAAAGGTTTAATTCGTGTAATCACCATGAGTGGGCTATCTATCTTAGAAGGAACTATCTTGAGAATAAGCCATGACCATGTTTCAAAAAGGAATAAATGAACCTTTGAGCTTCATGTCTCCTAATATAGACATATGATTAAGAATGGTATTAACCTACTATCGTTGCTTTCATTAAAACTCTTCTGCATTTTATCTGCTTCATGTCATGAATGTACGTCAGGATCAGGAGTGTTCTTCATGAATCATGAACGGTGATCATGTTACCTCCTTAGAAGAATTTGATACGATATGTATGAACTCCGTATGGTTAGCTATTAAGACTTCATGGAAAGCGAATGACTACAGTAGGTCAGTGGTAGACCATAGTAATGCTCCAATGAGTCTATGAATAATGAGACAATGACAACTGTGAGAGTTGTATTGTAATGAATGTTGAGATTGAGTACCACTAATCAAGTCGTGGTGATGTATAAGTTATCATTGAATAGACTAATTAAGTAGATTATTTACCTATTGAATATTTATTCCTCCTTATCAATAGAGGGTCGTATGACTATACGAGGAAGGTTGCGATGCAAGCATAGAATTCTAGTAACGATGATGTCTAGAATGAGATCCCAGATTCGATTTTCGATGTCGAGGGAGTTTCAAAGGTGATTGTGTATAAGCTCAAGGAAGAGCATGGGTCCATAGAATGATGGACGGAATAGCAAAAATATTTAGGCATGTGAAATACGATGCTATAATACTTGATATTGATATAAATACATATATGTTTTGTTCTCCTATGACAAACCTCTATAGTTCAGAGGTAGATTCCAAGCCAGATATTTTATGGCAATATTTTTTTTACATATATACAATTTTCTTAAATTCGTTCTTTTCTCTCCTTTTCATTTCATATAAGCTGAGAAGAACAACCCTTCCAGAAGGGGAGGTATTGCCGAATGACTATCTATCTGTGTGATAGAAGCCTAGTAGGATACCACATGTTGTTTAATTGCTTGTCAAGTGCTAAAGGCTGGCCACCTTCTGTACTAACTATGCAATAGAACAATTGTTCATGATCATAGTGATCTCTCAACAAATTCCTTTACTTCTATATGATTGATCAAACTTTGGAAAATAGAAACAACTGAAAAAGGAGTAGTAAAGTTATGGTGGTATTCAGAATGGAAACACATTCGTGACTAAGGTTGACGTGGTTATTAAAAGGTTATAGAACGCTAACGAGCAAGAGTATAACCAGTATAATATTAGGAACGGAAGTTAGTAGCGATTACGAACTGGAAAAGAATGGGTATTGATAAACAAAAGCTCTAATGCTAAAAGCTATAATGAGAGTCTGTGCAATAGACTTGAAAGAATTTGGAATGATCACTTAACGTGGATTGAGTTTTCTCACGATAATAGATCGTATGTCAGGTATCGAGGTCGTCTTATGAGATCTTTGAGGAAAGACAATGTCGATCCCCCTTATGTTAGGATGAAGTTGTAGAGCACAAGATGCTCGGACCAGCAGTGGTCCAAAGGACCAAGGATATAATAGATTTAATCAGAGGACGGTTGGTAGTAGCCCAAGATGGGAACACGAAGTATGTTGATTTGACACGAAAGGACAAGGAATAGGAAGTAGGGGACCTAGTGTTGTTATAGGTATTCCCTTGGAAAGGATGGATGAGGTTCGGAAAGAAAGGGAAGCTAAGCCCACGAATTGTTGGACCCTTTGAGGTATTAAGACATATTGGGAGGTTAGCATATGAGCTAGCCCTACCCCCGAACATGTAGCAAGTTCATAACGTGTTCCACGTATCAATGTTAAGGAAGTGTAATTCGAATGCCAGATAAATAGGGGCATAGGAGCGCATAGACATGCAACCAGACGTAACCTATATGGAGCAACCAGGAAGGGTTATAGATTGAAAAAAAAGGAACAAGTGCTTAGGAGAAGGGTTATCAAACTATTCAGAGTTCGATGGAAGAACCACAATATAGGAAAATTTACTTAAGAGTTAGAAAGTGCAATGCTAAGAAAGTATCCCTATTCATTTTTTATCTGATTTAGGGACAAAATCTTTTTAAGGAGGGGAGACTGTAATAACTCTAATTTTTGGAATTTTTGAAACCCTTATGAATAGTGATTTTGCTGATTATGCTGAATAAGAAAACTTTTCATACCACACTATGTAGGGGTTCTTTTATTGATCTTCTGAGATCTTATTAGTACTCTATATGGTATATAAGTGTATGTAAAGATCGTCAGAATCCAAATTCGAACACTTTGATTTTTCCCGGAAATCTACCAGATACAGAAAGAATTGAGTATAAGTTAACAGAATAAAAATGATTTAAATTCAAGGATTATACGAGAGGATCATAAAAGGAATATAATGTATTGAGAAAGGTTAAGGAAACCTAAGTAATAAGATCCCGGGTATGATCCCTCAAACGATAAACGAAAACGAAAGTTAAGCGAACCGCATAACAGATCAGCGGTCATTAGCCAAGTAATTAAAAGCTAATCAAAGAGGTTAGTGAGGATGATGTCATCAAACCAATAAGAAGAGGACAAGCATGGGAAGATGACATAGGATTGCTGACCTAAGCATGACAAAAAGGGAAGGAAGGGTGGTTGATTTCAAGCCACACAATTTTACATGGTTGAAAGATAATTAAACAAAACAAAAGCAAAACAACCAACCAAACAAATCACAAATCACAAAAACACATTTTCTCCACCTTTCCAAGCAAGAGCTCTCGGCCTCTTCCTTAAGAAATGGGAAGTCCAAGCTCCTCCACTTGCTAATTTACAAGGTAATTATCCTAGCTTCTCCTAGTTAAGTTACATACTTCCTAGGAATCTTAGCTTCAAAATCCTTTCCTAGCATTTCCTATAAATCATTCAAGAAGATGGTGAATAGTACTTTCTTGAAATTAATTTTTGTGTTCTTGATTTCTTTAGAAGATCAAGCTTGTAGGAGGTTAGATTAAGGCTTACATGGGTATTCCAAGGATCTTTCATGGATTAAAAGCTTCAAGGAAGGTATAACTCTTCATGTTCTTAGTCTTAAGTTTTGTTGTTTGGATTTCCTAATGTTTAGATGATGGGTTAGTGTAATGGGTGTGTAATCATGTTTAGAGCTTTGTTTAGTAAGTGGTTTTGTTGATTTTGGAGTTAGGAGTGATACTTGTTGGATTTAAAGTTCTTGGCCACATTTTTGACTTGGTTTAGATGAATAAGTTGAGATATTGAGTTATGGTTGAATGATATTGTATTATGGTGAATGATATTGTATTGTGGTTTAATGATGGTGGAATGGTGATGATTGTGGGTTGTTTGTGAATTGAATTGGAGTTGTACGAAATTGGTAATCGCGTAAACATAGCCGTCGTAATGTCCGATTACCCTAGACTGTTTTTGTTCTTAACATTAGGACCCGTGAACTCACTGTTAGATTTTGACCATTTCCATGATTAGATAGCTCATGTTACGAGCTTCGTTTTGATATGTGGTTCATTTGAATCCGATGTACGGTTTAGGAGAAACGACTGTTTTAAGTAACGGCGCTTCGCGACCGAACCATTACCCCTCGCCTTACTTTGAAACCTTGGTTAAGGACTTTAAATGACTAATTGGGGTATGAAGCAATTATTTTAAGTGGATTAGGTAGTTGGTAAGGTACTCGTGAAAGAATCGCCTTAAAATTGTTAATGGTTAATTTATTAAAAATGGTGGAGCCGAGGGTACTCGAGCGACTTAAGTGAATCGTTAAGCGCAAAAGCGAACGTTAGGGTTCAATTGGTTAAAGTCTAGTTTCTTAAGCGAGCGGGGTTTAATTCTGACTTATGTTGTTGTTCATAGGTTATCGGACCCACTCTAAGCTTAAGTCTATCCGGGAGCACTCAGGCAAGTTTTCTACCCGTTATACTGTTGTTGTGATGTAAATATATGTATATGCATTATCTTGTGATAAGTGCATGATTGTTATTAGCAAATCTTGCGATATATTGGAGCATGTGATATGGTATATATGCATGTCTGTTTCATAATCTTGATATCTAATTGTTGATTCAATTGCTTATAAGTTGCATAATACCTATGCTAGAGATAAGCAGTAGTTGCGTATACCCTTAGTATAGGGGACCCAAAGGTGAACATTTTTCTAAACCGGGAGTCGATGTTCCCGAGTATAATATATATACATATATAAATATTGATATAGTTTTCAAAACTATTAGTCGAATAAGGTTTATTCGATAACTTTATTTTATTTAATGAATATTATTCTGAATATTTATTCGAGGACTTATTACTCCGCTAAATTTATTTAATGAATATTATTATTATGGATAAAAAACTAAGGTTATTATTTGCTGTATTTATTACTAAGATTCGAGAGCTCAAGGCCTTTAATGGCTGCTCTCGTGTTTCGTAGCTTAATTATGCCTTTACGAGATGCCTACGTATCTCTGTGAATTAGAGAATCAAGCCAAAAAATGTCGTTCTGATTTGTGGGGCGAGACCCCTTATATAGATGTTGAGAGTCCTTGAATTGGACTTGGTATAGGAGACTTGGTGGGCAAGTCTCATAATTAGAATGGACTTTGGAGTCCTAGATAGTAGGAAACTGATTCCTTATCCTTTTAGGTACCCTTGAGGCCAATCTACAAGGATTTATATCCCCATTAGAACTTATCTTAATAGCTATTTTCCTCTTTTATTTATTAATTACGAAATTAATAAATAATCAGGGCTTTTGGGCCTTCTTTGTTCCATCAGGCCTGATCTGGTCCATCAGGGCTGATCAATGTGTTGACCTTCTTGGTCTGAATGTCATACATCTTCTTATTGGGCCTAGCAGCCTTACACAATGTTATATTTAATTATACAATCAGGATTTATTTATCCCTATCATTTGCCCCCCAACTTTTGGGAAACATTGATTAGGTTTCGTAGAAGTTAAGTCTATTCATTCCCTTACAGGGTTTCGTTTTTACGTAAAGTGTGGAGCGACCTACACATTTACAACGACTTTTCCTTTAATTCAGGAATTATCTTAATTTCCAGGAATTTTTCCCTAATTTTCTGGATTTTCCCTTAATTTCTGGGTTTTTCCCTGATTTTCTGGGATTTATCCTTAATTTCTGGACTTTTCCCTAATTTCCTGGGATTTATCCTTAATTTCTGGGGTTTATCCTTAATTTCTGGATTTTTCCCTAATTATCTTGGATTTATCCTTAATTTCTTGGATTTATCCTTAATTTCTGGATTTTTCCCTAATTTTCTGGGATTTATCTTTAATTTCTGGATTTTTCCCTAATTTTCTGAGATTTATTGTAACACCCCTAAATCCGGGGTCGGGGATCCGGGTTGTCACGAGTTCCATTTCCCTTAATAACACCCAATCTTAATAAATAATCGATTACTCTGTACTGTGACCCCACAATAAACACACACACCACAAGTTATAGTCTCAGAGATGAATATCCAAAAATAACACGAGTCATTTTATTCCACAATTATTTGCCATTATTACAATTCATAAATATACATAAATCTGGTACATCAAAAGTTGAAAGCCTAGCCTATTGGTAGTTCCTACCTCAGCTACAGCGACATCAACGCCTATAGGAAACTGCGGAACATTTCATATCCGCTCGCGAATTGGGAGCTTGGTCCTGTTCATCTTGTCTATCTGATGTTGTGTGATGAAAGAAGAAAGCAAGGGTGAGCAACAAGCCCACCAAAATAATATGTATAATGATTAACAATATATGAGCCTTCTCATAGTACTCATGAAAGTCTTGGTCAAAAGAAATGAACCAAGTTGATATCTTAATGCGATGAAGTCGCAAAATATTCAGTACATATATACATATATACTTTTCAAAATATTGGAAGTCCTCTTCCATGCATAATACACACAGAGTTCCAGTGTATAACTATATAAAAATATCGTTGCAAGGTGATCTGATATATCTAACCTTGTCTCAACGTTTTTCTGAAAATCTTTGTCACGCATAAGATAATCATTTACTAGATATAAGTTTAAAAGATGAAGTTACAAGATACTCCAATATACTTATATCTTTTCCAAATACTACTTGAACTACCACCGTTCAAGTTATAATTAGTTTCAAAAGTTCATCACACTGATGAGACTACAAGATAAGACTTGAATAGATTCAATCTTTGAAATATTTTGAAGGAAATGAAGTTATGATATACTTCATTAAGTCCCGATATATATATATACACCTATATATATACATACGTTTCCTGAAAACCTCTGTCATGTAAAGTATGAACAAAATTGCAATATCCAATAAATTTGGAAAGGAAAGAATTTTGGCATAAACCTGATATCTTGCTGATCAGGCAAAGATACCAATAAGTAACCTTTTCTACTAGTAGATGGATGAATCCCCCACCGGTCATCACCCTGGCCACATAAGGACCTTGTGCTGGAGCGCCACCCGGCCTCTTACGCGTTGATGGACTGCCACCCAGCCACTTACACTTTGATAGACCATACCCCGGCCTGTCGCTTATGCCGACTCAATTAGATGGGCTTACTTCCCGAACGTTGGGTAAGTAATCAATTCATTTGTTTTCTCAAAACAGCAACCACGTTGCGAATGTAAAATGCACCACAGAGCTGGATCCCCCAGGTTTTGAGCGAGTATTTAAATCCCCTTTGAAAGGAAGATCTTAAATATAAAAATGAGTTTTGGGGTCCACTCTAACTTTAAAAATCATTTTGAAGACTCGAAAACATTTTTAAGAATGTTTGGAGTACTGCTGATTTATTAAAATAAATCAGTCCCGATATATTAGAAAATATCTGAATATTATTATTTAAATAATATTCTCATAAAGATAATCCTTATAAAAATAATCGAAGTAGAAGTTTTAAAACTTATACTTGAAATGGATATTAAATAACCAAAGATATACTTATATGAAAGTACTATCTTTATTTGAATAATCGAAAATAAGTTTGATTATTGACACCTTATTCTTTAATAAAATAAAGAATATATTTCAGTAATAAGCGGAGTCATAATACCTCGAATGAATATTATAAATAATATTCATTAAATAAAATAAAGGAGTCATACATCCTAAAATGAATATTCAAATAATATTCAATTAATAAAATAAAAGGAGTCATAAGCCCTCGAATTAATATTCGAAATAATATTCAATAAATAATATAAAGTTATCGAATAACCCTTATTCGATTAATAGTTGTGAAAACTATAACCATATATATATATAAATATATATATATATATATATATATATATATATAAAATCTACTCGGGATCCTCGACTCCCGGTTTTAGAAAATGTTTTCACCTTTGGGTCCCTATACTAAGGGTATATGCAAATTACCGCTATTCTCTAGCATAGGTATTATGCAACTTTTAAGCTTTTGAATCAACAATTAGATATCAAGATTACAAAACAGGCATGCATATAAATATCATATCACATGCTCCAATATATCGCAAGACTTTGCTAATATTAATCATGCACTTATCACAAGATAATGCATATACATATATACATCACAACAACAGTATAACGGGTAGAAAACTTGCCTGAGCGATTGGGGGTTACGAATGGCTCGGGACGAGTCTGGTAACCTATAAGAAACAAGTAAGTTGGAATTAAACCAAAGTCACTTGTAAATCTATACTCTAACCAACTCAGACTCTAACGCTCGTTTTGCGCTTACTGATTCTCTTAAGTCACTTGAGTACCCTCGGCTCCACCATTTTTAATAATTTAACCATTATGAGTTTTAAGGTGATTCCTTCGCGAGTGCCTTACCAACTGCCTAATCCACTTAACATAATTGTTTCATACATTAATTAACCCTTTTTGGTCTTTAACCTATGTTTCAAAGTAAGGCGAGGGGAAAAGTTTCGTTCGCGAAACGCCGTTACTTGAAACGGTCGTTTCTCCTAAACCGTGCATCGGAATCGAACGAACTACATATCAAAACGAAGCTCGTAACATGAACTATCTAAACATGGCAATGGTCATAATCTAGCAGGGAGTTCTCGGGTCCAAATGTTATGAACAAAAGCAGTCTAAAGTAAATCGGACATTACGACGACTATGTTTACGCGATTTCCCAAATTTAGACCATTCAAAAACCATCACAATTCAACCTCAACCCATTCATACAACCAAAGTCCATCCTTATCACATCATAACAGCCCCAATCAATTCAATATTAACATTTATACTTATGCCTAAGCTTGAATTTAACTATACTTAAGTTCTTTTAACCAAAACAACAAGATTTACCATTCCATTTCACTACCACTCCAACCCAAACTCTAAACCACAAGCATTAAGCTACTATATCACCATAATAATCAAAATCATCTTATTATACAAAGGAATCTAGTGTTTGGAGATGATATACCTTCCTTGAAGTGGTGGGAGTAGCTAGGAAGCCTTAAGAAGCCTTGAGAAGTCTTAGGGATGCTTGGATCTTAAAGGAAAACAAGAAAAAATCAAGTTAAAAACTTTGAAATCACTATTCATTGTCTTCTTCATTGATTTCTTGAAGAATATTTTGAAAGAATTGAAGGCTTAAACTCATAATATAGCCATAACTATGCATAAGGATGACTAGGGAATTATCTTACCAATTTAGGAAGCCTTGATCTTGAGTTTTGAAATTTGTTTCTCTTGGAAATGGCAAAAGCCGAGAGCAAGCCTTGGTGATGAAGAATAAAAGTTTGTTTTGATGAGAAATGATTTGTTTGGCTTGGTTGATTGAATTAGATTTGTTTTATTTTAGGTTAGTTACCAATTTAACCTTGGTTTTGTGTAGTTAACAATCCATCACATTTCCTTCCTTCTTATGTCATGCTATGATGTCATATTCCCCTCCTTGTCCTCTTCTCATTGGTTGGGTGACATCATCCTCTCCAATCCCTTTGATTAACTTCCTTAATTGTTTGCCTAATGACTGCTGATCTGTTATACGGTTCGCTTAACTTTCGTTTTCGTTTATCATTTGAGGGATCATACCCGGGATCTTATTACTTAGGTTCCCTTAACCTTTCTCAATATATTATATTCCTTTTATGATCCTCTCTTATAATCCTTTAATTTAAATCCTTTTTATCCTGTTACCTTATACTCAATTCTTTCCGTATCTAGTGGATTTTCGGGAAAAATCAAAGTGTTCGGAATTGGATTCTGACGATCTTTACATACACTTATATACCATACAGAGTACTAATAAAATCTCAGAATATCCATACCAGAACCCCTACATAGTGTGGCATGAAAAGATTTCTCATTCAGCATAATCTGCAAAATCACTATTCATAAGGGTTTCAAAATTTTCCAAAAATTGGGGTTATTACAGTCTCCCCTCCATAAAAGGATTCCGTCCCGGAATCAGATAGAAAATGAATAGGGATACTCTCTTAGCATTGCACTTTCTAACTTTCGAGTAAATTTTCCCACATTGTGGTCCCACCACCAAACTCTGCCTAGTTTGATAATCCTTCTCCTAAGCACTTGTTCCTTTTCACTCTATAACCCTTCCTGGTTGCTCCATATAGGTTACGTCGGGTTGCGTGTCTATGTGCTCATATGCCCCTATTTGTCTGGCATCCGAATTACACTTCCTTAACATTGATACATGAAACACGTTATGACTTGCTACATGTTCTGGGGTAAGGCTAGCTCATATGCTAACCTCCCAATACTTCTTAATATATCCAAGGGTCCAATAATTGGTGGACTTAGCTTTCCTTTCTTTTCGAATCTCATTAACCTTTCCAAGGGATACCTTTAACATTACTAGGTCCCCTATTTCCTATTCTTTGTCCTTTCGTGTCAAATCAACATACTTTTTATGTCCATCTTGGGCTACTACCAGTTGTCCTCTGATTAGATCTATTATATCCTTGGTCCTTTGGACTACTGCGGGTCCGAGTATCTTGCGCTCTACAACTTCATCCTAACATAAGGGGGATCGACATTGTTTTCCCTCAAAAATCTCATAAGACGACATCTCGATACCTGACATACAATCTATTGTCGTAAGATAACTCAATCCGCGTTAAGTGATCATTCCAATTTCTTTTAAGTCTATTGCACAGACTCTCATTATAGCTTCTAGCATTATAGCTTTTGCTTCTCACTACCCATCCTTTTCCAGTTCGTAGTCGCTACTACCTTCCGTTCCTAATATTATACTGGTTATACTTTTGCTCGTTAACATTCTATAACCTTTTAATAACCACGTCAACCTTAGTATCACGAATGTGTTTCCATTCTGAATACCACCATAACTTTACTACTCCTTTTTCAGCTGTTTCTATTTTTGAAAGCTTGATCCATCATATAGAAGTAAAAGAATTCATTGAGAGATCACTATGATCATGAACACTTGTTACATTGCATAGTTAGTACAGAAGGTGGCCAGCCTTTAGTACTTGACAAGCTATTAAACAATAGATGGTATCCTACTAGGCTTCTATCACACAGATAGATAGTCATTCGGCAATACCTCCCCTTCTGGAAGGGTTGTTCTTCTCAGTTTATATGAAATGAAAAGAAGAGAAAAGAACGAACTGAAGAGAATTGTATATACTTAAAAAATTTTATTGCCATAAAATATCTGGCTTGGAATCTACCTCTGAACTATAGAGGTCTGTCATAGGAGAACAAAACATATATGTATTTATATCAACATCAAGTATTATAGCATCGTATTTCTCATGCCTAAATATTTGGTATTCCGTCCATCATTCTATGGACCCATGCTCTTCCTCGAGCTTATACACAATCACCTTCGAAACTCCCTCGACATCGAAAATCGAATCTGGGATCTCATTCTAGACATCATCGTTACTAGAATTCTATGCTTGCATCGCAACCTTCCTCGTATAGTCATACGACCCTCAATTGATAAGGAGGAATAAATATTCAATAGGTAAATAATCTACTTAATTAGTCTATTCAATGATAACTTACACATCACCACGACCCGATTAGTGGTACTTAATCTCAACATCCATTCCAATACAACTCTCACGGTTGTAATCAGCTCATTACTCGCAGAGTCATTGCTGCATTACTATGGTCCACTACTGACCTACTGTCGTCATTCACGTTCCATAAAATCTTTATATCTAACCATACGGAGTCCATACATGTCGTATCAAATCCTTCTAAGGAGGTAACATAATCACCATTCACGATTCATGAAGAACACTCCTGATTCTGACATACATACATGACATGAAGCAGATAAAATTGCAGAAGAGTTTCGCTCAAAGCAACGATAGCAGGTTAATACCATTCTTAATCATATGCCTTAAATAGAAGACTTAACTCAAAGGTTCTTCTAGTCCTTTTTGAAACATGGTCCTGGCTTATCTCAAGATAGTATCTTCTGAGATAGATAGCCCGCTCATGGCGATTACACGTATTAAACCTTTACCAAACTACTATTACGGTTGGGTATTGCACAGTCATCAGAAGGAATGTCAATCTTCCGAACCATAATACAACCTTCACAGCTTTAACCATCATCACTGTATTCCTTTGGCACAAGCGCCTATAATTATCCTCTTACCTTTAAAGTGTCGGCCTTTGGCCTTTCCTGATAGTAAAATTTCCTTACAGTCAATGTCATTTTAACCACCTCCAAATAAATTTTCTACCTCATTTCAATCACAGCTTATGTGAAGATGTTTTCTTTAAAGTCTGATGAGTAAAAATAAAAAAAATTATCACCATTTTTCTATAAGTTATTGCCTCAGTCTTTAGAGGTTAATCACTGTCACGACTGACTCTCAATCATAATTAGAACATCTTTTTATCTCAAGTCCTAATTGCCCTGAACAACTTCGACCATTACTGGTTCGATCCATACCTTCTCGTGGTTTAACACGTGCCTCACTTGGCATCATTATAATTACGTCATATTTCCTTTATCAACATTTCTATTCTTGAGAATTTTGAATATTACCTTTCTCCTTGTAAAACCTCTAAGGTTATCCTTCAATCGTTCCTCCTGTATTCCCTAGCTACAGGGCATATCAAAATACCATTTACTAATACTAGAACCATTGTCTATATACTTCTGAAAAATTTCTCTACTGATCTTTAAAGGTTGTTGTTACCTTAACCCTTTCCAAATCATACTTTCAAAACTCATACTGTCCCTATTAAGGGTGAAATGCCAACCTTTATGCATTCCCCTAGGATTCATTTTAAGTTACCGATGTTCTATCCTTAATTCCACATTTAAAAGGTACCTGCATCCTTCCATGGATAAATCAAGTCATATATCCTTGATAGATTATCTTATTCATCATTCCCACCTCGATAGTCTATACCTAATTTCATAATAGCATCCTTATTCAAATTGAGGTCAATCCATATGGCCTCCAAAAGATAACAACGGTTATCCGCTTTTCTTGCCTAGTTTGGTAACGATAACAAGGATGTTCTGGAAGATATTGGTCGTGTTCAACGTGAACCTCTTCTTAATAATTCCTTATTTACTTTTGTTGTTTATCTCAACAGTCATCTCAATATTGGGATATCTCTCATACCCGGCGTCTCCCTTTCTGGGTATCACGCCACCGGTCTTACACTTCACATTCTTGAAGGTCACTTCCTTCATCCAATTTTCCTAATTTCTTACTTCCTTGTCTCCTCATTCTATCCGCGTCTCATTATTTATCCTTCGAACTATCTCAAGGTTTCCTCAAATCCTCCCAACTTACAGGGGATAAAATATATGTATCTCTTATGCCTTCAACCATCAATTTTAACTCATGGTGAATCACCCTCATCCTGACGAATGCATACTTTTCTATTTCTATTGCTACGAGTCTTTAGGGTTTCCTCATACCCAACTCCCTTATCATACCTCAAACTTTATTGCCTTTATATTCCTTTCCACTTCAGTTTCTTTTTATTTTCCTTTCTCTTGTCATTATTTCATGAACCAACACAACATAAGCATTGATTTCAAACATCCCGTCATTCTGGATTCGTGTCCTCAGAACGAATCTTGATAACTTTTACAACTTAGATTCATAATTCATCATACTCGTCTACCTTTGTTCTGGCTCTAAAGCTTTTACACTATCTCCATAACCTTGGGAAGTACTTTCCTGAAAACAATTGACTGAACTTAAATCAGTTTATTATAATCTCTTGCTCCGTGCCTTCCTTGGTCTTTCACCAGTGGGTGGCCTCTCTCTTAGAAGGGTAAGTGACAAAAACAGTCTTTTGTGGTTCGTCAATCATTCAGAATCTCAAATGATTCCTCTATTTCCTTTAGCCAGGCTCTTGCCTCGACTAGGTCAACCTGTTCCTTGGAACTCTGAGAGCTTAGAGACTTAAAGATCCTGAAAGAATTTTCTACCGCATTGTTTCCTCAAGGTGGTGGTTGGGGATAATAGTCTAAGTTCTGTCTAGATAGGTCCATAAATTGCCGTATAGGAGTACCGTCTCGGGTCTCCTTTCCTTACTCGACTTTCTGTTTCCTTAGTATGAAATGTTTCAACCTTCTCCCATAATCGGGGTTATCTTATACATTAAAAACCTTGTTTTCCACTCTATTATGTTATGGATTCTTTCTATCTTGATGGCGACCTCCCTGACTATCAGGTTCAGGGTTTGCTCTAAATCTCTTATCAACTCTCCCAAAGACATTATCATCTTGAGTCTCTCCTTTACACTAAGGCATTAGCCACCATTTTGGCTTTCCCTGGATGATAAAGAATCTCATAATCGTAATCCTTGATTAGCTCTAACCGCCTCCTCTGGCGTATGTTGAGCTCTTTCTACGTGAAAATGTACTAGAGCACTTATGGCTTGTGTAAATCTCGCACTTCTCTCCATACAAGTAGTGCCTCCAATCTTTAGGGCAAAACTATTGCCACGAGCCCAAGCTCATGGGTGGGGATATCGAATTTTATATTCCCTTAATTGTCTTGACGCGTACGCGATTACCTTACCGTGCTGCATAAGCACGCACCCTAAGCCCTTGTGCGAAGCGTCACTATAGTTCACAAAATCTCCTTTTCCATCCGGCAATGCCAGCATAGGGGCCGTCACCAACCTTTGCTTCAGTTCTTGAAAGCTATTCTCGTATTTCTCTGTCCATTCAAACTTTTTAGTCTTACGAGTAGGCCACGTTAAAGGGGGCTACTGTCTTTACAAACTTGAACGAACCTCCGGTAGTGATCGACCAATCCTACCTCTGGTAGTCGACCTAACCATGGTCATCAATTCATCAGTGGTCCTTTATTAATTCTTGTCAGGATCCTTCACAAGATCCTTCTTAGCGATAATTCCCTTCTAGGACAACATCCTCAACCGCTACATCCTCAATATGAACATCATCCGGTCCCGTGTTAGGATGCTCTATCGGGTCCACAATCTGATCTCCAATAACTTAATAAAACATCATCGCGTTGTTGCTCCTCAACCTCAGGGTTCGGAGTCCCGCTACCATATACAATAACGAACTACGCTTCTATCGCTACATTTATAAGGGTTCCCATAAGGGTTTTAACTGTCGGTACTACGTTAGGTAGCCCGACTATGAACTTGGCAAGAGTTCTTATTATCTTAGTGAACTTATTATCTTAACGTCACATCATCTCTGAGGTTTATAACACTTAGCTCTGATACCATTTCTGTAACACCCCCAAATCTGGGGTCGGGGATCCGGGTTGTCACGAGTTCCATTTCCCTTAATAACACCCAATCTTAATAAATAATCGACTACTCTATACTGTGACCCCACAATAAACACACACACCACAAGTTATAGTCTCAGAGATGAATATCCAAAAATAACACGAGTCATTTTATTCCACAATTATTTGCAATTATTATAATTCATAAATATACATAAATCTGGTACATCAAAAGTTGAAAGCCTAGCCTATTGGTAGTTCCTACCTCAGCTACAACGACATCAACGCCTATAGGAAACTGCGGAACGTTTCCTATCCGCTCGCGAATTGGGAGCTTGATCATGTTCATCTTGTCTATGTGATGTTGTGTGATGAAAGAAGAAAGCAAGGGTGAGCAACAAGCCCACCAAAATAATATGTATAATGATTAACAATATATGAGCCTTCTCATAGTACTCATGAAAGTTTTGGTCAAAAGAAATGAACCAAGTTGATATCTTAATGCGATGAAGTCGCAAAATATTCAGTACATATATACATATATACTTTTCAAAATATTGGAAGTCCTCTTCCATGCATAATACACACAGAGTTCCAGTGTATAACTGTATAAAAATATCGTTGCAAGGTGATCTCATATATCTAACCTTGTCTCAACGTTTTTCTGAAAATCTTTGTCATGCATAAGATAATCATTTACTAGATATAAGTTTAAAAGATGAAGTTACAAGATACTCCAATATACTTATATCTTTTTCAAATACTACTTGAACTACCACCGTTCAAGTTATAATTAGTTTCAAAAGTTCATCACACTGATGAGACTACAAGATAAGACTTGAATAGATTCAATCTTTGAAATATTTTGAAGGAAATGAAGTTATGATATACTTCATTAAGTCCCGATATATATATACACCTATATATATACATACGTTTCCTGAAAACCTCTGTCATGTAAAGTATGAACAAAATTGCAATATCCAATAAATTTGGAAAGGAAAGAATTTTGGCATAAATCTGATATCTTGCTGATCAGGCAAAGATACCAATAAGTAACCTTTTCTACAAGTAGATGGATGAATCCCCCACCGGTCATCACCCTGGCCACATAAGGACCTTGTGCTGGAGCGCCACCCGGCCTCTTACGCGTTGATGGACTGCCACCCAGCCACTTACACTTTGATAGACCGTACCCCGGCCTGTCGCTTATGCCCACTCAATTAGATGGGCTTACTTCCCGAACGTTGGGTAAGTAATCAATTCGTTTGTTTTCTCAAAACAGCAACCACGTTGCGAATGTAAAATGCACCACAGAGCTGGATCCCCCAGGTTTTGAGCGAGTATTTAAATTCCCTTTGAAAGGAAGATCTTAAATATAAAAATGAGTTTTGGGGTCCACTCTAACTTTAAAAATCATTTTGAAGACTCGAAAACATTTTTAAGAATGTTTGGAGTACTGCTGATTTATTAAAATAAATCAGTCCCGATATATTAGAAAATATCTGAATATTATTATTTAAATAATATTCTCATAAAGATAATCCTTATAAAAATAATCGAAGTAGAAGTTTTAAAACTTATACTTGAAATGGATATTAAATAACCAAAGATATACTTATATGAAAGTACTATCTTTATTTGAATAATCGAAAATAAGTTTGATTATTGACACCTTATTCTTTAATAAAATAAAGAATATATTTCAGTAATAAGCGGAGTCATAATACCTCGAATGAATATTATAAATAATATTCATTAAATAAAATAAAGGAGTCATACATCCTCAAATAAATATTCAAATAATATTCAATTAATAAAATAAAAGGAGTCATAAGCCCTCGAATGAATATTCGAAATAATATTCAATAAATAATATAAAGTTATCGAATAACCCTTATTCGATTAATAGTTGTGAAAACTATAACCATATATATATATATATATAAAATCTACTCGGGATCCTCGACTCCCGGTTTTAGAAAATGTTTTCACCTTTGGGTCACTAAACTAAGGGTATATGCAAATTACCGCTATTCTCTAGCATAGGTATTATGCAACTTTTAAGCTTTTGAATCAACAATTAGATATCAAGATTACAAAACAGGCATGCATATAAATATCATATCACATGCTCCAATATATCGCAAGACTTTGCTAATATTAATCATGCACTTATCACAAGATAATGCATATATATATATACATCACAACAACAGTATAACGGGTAGAAAACTTGCCTGAGCGACTGGGGGTTACGAATGGCTCGGGACGAGTCTGGTAACCTATAAGCAACAAGTAAGTTAGAATTAAACCAAAGTCACTTGTAAATCTATACTCTAACCAACTCAGACTCTAACGCTCGTTTTGCGCTTACTGATTCTCTTAAGTCACTCGTGTACCCTCGGCTCCACCATTTTTAATAATTTAACCATTACGAGTTTTAAGGCGATTCCTTCGCGAGTGCCTTACCAACTGCCTAGTCCACTTAACATAATTGTTTCATACATTAATTAACCCTTTTTGGTCTTTAACCTATGTTTCAAAGTAAGGCGAGGGGAAAAGTTTCGTTCGCGAAACGCCGTTACTTGAAACGGTCGTTTCTCCTAAACCGTGCATCAGAATCGAACGAACTACATATCAAAACGAAGCTCGTAACATGAACTATCTAAAAATGGAAATGGTAATAATCTAGCAGGGAGTTCTCGGGTCCAAATGTTATGAACAAAAGCAGTCTAAAGTAAGTCGAACATTACGATGGCTATGTTTACGCGATTTCCCAAATTTAGACCATTCAAAAACCATCACAATTCAACCTCAACCCATTCATACAACCAAAGTTCATCCTTATCACATCATAATAGCCCCAATCAATTCAATATTAACATTTATACTTTTGCCTAAGCTTGAATTTAACTATACTTAAGTTCTTTTAACCAAAACAACAAGATTCACCATTCCATTTCACTACCACTACAACCCAAACTCTAAACCACAAGCATTAAGCTACTATATCACCATAATAATCAAAATCATCTTATTATACAAAGGAATCTAGGGTTTGGAGATGATATACCTTCCTTGAAGTGGTGGGAGTAGCTAGGAAGCCTTAAGAAGCCTTGAGAAGTCTTAGGGATGCTTGGATCTTAAAGGAAAACAAGAAAAAATCAAGTTAAAAACTTTGAAATCACTATTCATTGTCTTCTTCATTGATTTCTTGAAGAATATTGAGAAAGAATTGAAGGCTTAAACTCATAATATAGCCATAACTATGCATAAGGATGACTAGGGAATTATCTTACCAATTTAGGAAGCCTTGATCTTGACTTTTGAAATTTGTTTCTCTTGGAAATGGCAAAAGCCGAGAGCAAGCCTTGGTGATGAAGAATAAAAGTTTTTTTTGATGAGAAATGATTTGTTTGGCTTGGTTGATTGAATTAGATTTGTTTTATTTTAGGTTAATTACCAATTTAACCTTGGTTTTGTGTGGTTAACAATCCACCACATTTCCTTCCTTCTTATGTCATGCTATGATGTCATCTTCCCCTCCTTGTCCTCTTCTCATTGGTTGGGTGACATCATCCTCTCTAATCCCTTTGATTAACTTCCTTAATTGTTTGCCTAATGACCGCTGATCTGTTATACGGTTCGCTTAACTTTCGTTTTCGTTTATCATTTGAGGGATCATACCCGGGATCTTATTACTTAGGTTCCCTTAACCTTTCTCAATATATTATATTCCTTTTATGATCCTCTCTTATAATCCTTTAATTTAAATCCTTTTTATCCTGTTACCTTATACTCAATTCTTTCCGTATCTAGTGGATTTCCGGGAAAAATCAAAGTGTTCGGAATTGGATTCTGACGATCTTTACATACATTTATATACCATATAGAGTACTAATAAAATCTCAGAATATCCATACCAGAACCCCTACATAGTGTGACATGAAAAGTTTTCTCATTCATCATAATCTGCAAAATCACTATTCATAAGGGTTTCAAAAATTTCCAAAAATTGGGGTTATTACATTTATCCTTAATTTCTGGGATTTATCCTTAATTTCTGGATTTTTCCCTAATTTTCTGGGATTTTTCTTAAATTTCTGATTTTTCCCTAATTTTCTGCCTTAAAATCGATCAGGATGTATAAAAAATCGATCAGGATTCCTGACCGATTTCGATCAGGATCCTGATCGAACTAGCTCAGGAACTAACATTCTGGTCGACGTGATCTTCGATCAGTGTCTATGCGGAATCGACCAGGATTCCTGATCGATTTCGATCAGGACTCTGATCGAACTGGCCTTCAAAGTGACACTTTAGTCGACTGAAACATGGGCTTAATCGACCAGAATTCTTGATCGATTTCGATCAGGATTTTGATCGAACTAGGTGGCTTTCTACCGTTCTGATCGAATGAAATATCGATCTGGATTCTCTTCTGTGTCGATCAGGACTCTGATCGATCTTAGTGTTTTTCTTCCTTTTGCTAGAATGAGATATCGATCAGGATCCTTTTGGGGTCGATCAGGACTCTGATCGAACTTAGGGGATTTCTTTCCTTCTGTTCGAATAAAGTATCGATCAGGATTCTGTTTGGTGTCGATCAGGACTCTGATCGAACTTAATAGGTTTCTTCCCTCTTGATCGATTGAAGTATCGATTAGGATTTGTTTTCTTTGTCGATTAGGACTCTGATCGAACCATTATAAAATTCTGGTCAATTTTCGACCCTTCATTTTCCACAGTAGCTTCTAGATTATTCCTGATATTTCTGGTAGATGGGCTTTTAGGTTGGGCCTGGCTAAATGGGCCTAGAAACGCCTCGTATTCCGAGCTTTTCTCCTATATAAGTGTAGTATGAAGTGAGAATCCTCACTTCACTTCACATTTCTCATTTTCTCTCATAAATCTCTCTAGAGTTCTTCCTTTGAGAAGGCGATTTCCGGCATCCTCAGCCACCGCAGCTCCACCTTTCTCAGGTTTTTCTGTGTTTCGAGCCTTCAATTGAAGCATATCAATGGCGGATCATGACTTGGCTCGTTTGCAGAAGATGAATGTCTCTAAGAGAGGTACAAACATTCAAATTCAATCTCCATATACTTGTTAGGGCGAAAACACGCGCTAATATTCACGCAAGTATACGCGTTCGCAAGTAATATAGAATATTTTCTAGTTCGTTCCCTCAGAGACTCAGACTAAATTATTGTCTAATTAAACTCACTCACCAATGTATGATTACTTCTCAATGTTAAGATAATAACAATTAAAATTGTTGATTAAATATTAACTATAATTAACTACTTAATTAACCACTTAACTAACACTTCAATTTATCAATAATAAAACACTCATGAGATCACAACTTCATTATTACTTCCTTCTATAGCCATTGTTATTACCTTTAGCATGTGACAGTGATGATATTAATCGAATAACACAAAACTGATAAAAGCCAACTTTCATTGTACTAATACCATTCTACCAAGCATCCACAATTAAGATAGAAGTCGAATAGTCATCAATTATGTTGAGTTCCTATATGTCTACAGAAATTGACAACACAACGATTTAAGCACAAGTTATTCCTTTTGATTACATAGGGCAAATAAAACTGTTAGAGTTACCCACTAATCATGCTCAACGTACATGAACCTATGCTAGCATGGCAAGTTCTAAATCTCAAGATCCACCGTCGCTTCACAAGAGATTAACACCCTATCTTATATGTTCGCGACGCACATAAGACGAATACGCACAACCAATACTAGATATCAAGCAATCATCACACACTAAAGTATTAAACAATTAACTAAAGAATTCCATAATAAATCCGTTGCAACCCCATGATCACGATTAGCCCATAATAGAACTTATCGCCATCATGGGTTCATATGAAATCATGACAAACAAACACAAGAAAATAATAACTAAACTAATTATATTAAAACAGAGTACGTCACAAGAGTAAATAAGTCAAAGCAAGAAAACTAGCATCCAACGTTACAACGAAACAAGAATCACAAGAAAATATGCTTCCTCTTCATTGCGGTGTGCTAAATCGGTCTTCTTCCTTATCTCTTTCGCTTCTTGCGTAAAACACAATCTAAAACATAATCCCCTTAATACTCTCTGTGAAAACGTCTCAAATCTACCTATATAATAGTCCCATAAAACTCAGATTACATAGAAGTTGGAAGCCAAACAGAAGTAGAAGTCTAAAATAATTTATCTTTTTCCCCGACCCTGCGCGGCCGCTCAGCATAGCTGCGCGGGCGCGCAGGTTGCTGCCCGGCCGCTCAGCATTGCTGCGCGGGCGCGCAGGCCTTTACTAGAAAAAATCCAGGTTTTCTCCGTTTCTTCGCCGTAATCTGCCCATTCCTTTCCTCTCGCAATGGTGAACACATGCCTAGGCTTATTCTTGATGATTCCTCCCCCGAAATGCAACTAATATCCTGAAATGCATAAACACTAGAAAAACGCATCAAATACACAAAATACTTGATTTCAAGACACCAATTTAAGCCATTTTAAGACGTTCTAAGTGGTATAAAATGCCACTTATCACACCCCCAAACTTAAATCGATGCTTGTCCTCAAGCGTCACAGACTCAAAAACAAATAAAAATATGCATGAATGCAATCTATATGAAAATGCAACGATCCCCCTTACTACAATTAACCAACCAAATTGTCACATCTCAACGAATGCAGTTAGACAACTAAAGATCAATAAACTCATGCAAACGGACATACATCCAGAAACGTGGTGTGTGCAAATGCTTAACAGATATGCTTCGGAACTAGACCAATTACTATGACTAGACTATCCTCAAGGCAATCCTACGATTATACAAAGAATAAAAATTCTAGGCACAAAGTGATATACAACACTACAAGAACTCTGGAGCTTACTACGGAATCGTGCTTTTTATTTACAACTCAAATGCTTATTTGACCGTGCAATGAGTGAGGTCCACAAAAGACTTATACAATGGTATCCATGTAATGAGCGTTAGGTTAGCGGATCCAAGACTCTAAAAGCCTTAGGTCACTAGGCACAAAGTCCCCTAAGAACTTAATAACTCGAATACCAAAGAGCCCACTCTTGATCAATTATGCAAATTTTTTTTTTAATAACTTCTGAGCAAGTGCGTTTCGCTCCATCTTGCTCAACCCTAGACTACTCGCAACATATGCGAGCCGGCTACTAGCCATTTGACGCCTAGCCACAACTAGCAACAACTTCCATATTTTTTTCTCCAAATTTTTTTCTTTTTTCATGTCTTTATCACTAAGAACCTATAATCGAATTCTAAGCATAATAAGTAGATTGACCTTGAAAATAACCAAATCATAACAACAATCTAGCCCTTACGCATTCTTTAAGACTTAGTGGACTTACAATTATTTCTAGCATGCATATCAACCTACACAATTTAATATCACTTTAATGTTATCACTACACTCGCATCAATATCACAATTCAGTCGATAACTTATTGCAAAAGGGATCATGGTAAATGCATGAGCTATATGACATTCATAAAAAAAAACTAAATGGCATAAATTATGCAACTATATGAACTAAACTATCATGAATATGCAACTAAATGACACACACACAATATTCCTTAACTACCACGCCCAAACTAAAAATCTTCACTGTCCTCAGTGAAAGTAGTAGAAAGGAACACAGGGTATACCTACTCGGAGTCATCATCATCATCACCCTCAGTGGGTGGAGTATCAGGCGGTGGGTATGCAGAGTCCTCACCAAAAACTGGCCACTGGATATCAGCTCCAAGGCCTCGAAAAGCAGTCCCTAACGCAAGGGTGAGCTCCTGAGCAAACCTGCTCTGCGTCTCATACATGGCATCCATCCGCCGTGAAAGCCTCCTATACTGGGCATCACCCATCCCAGCACCCTCCTGAGCTCTCGAAGAACCAGTCTCACCACGCCCTGGCCTAGCCATAGTAGCACCTCGTGCTGGACGCCCTCCTGGAAGACGATAACCCAGCCCATGCTCCTCAGGCTCACCACCGGTCCACTCCTGCATCCCATTCAGAGTGCCAGAATCAATCGGAGCTGCTGGCAACTGCAACTGCTCATGAGCCGGCCAGTTCACTCCCACTGCTCGGCATAGCTTCGTAACCGTGGATGCATAAGGGATGTTCATATGCTTTGCTCCCCTCAAAAACTTCAGAATTCCTTGGTAGATAAACTCACCAAGGTCCACATAGTACTCATCATGCAGAATTCCCCACAACAACTGTGCTCTCTCAACTGTGACCTCGTGTGCATGTGAAGAAGGCAAAATATTAGCACATATAAATGCATTCCATGCACGGGCATACCTGTTCATGGCGATCGCCGGAAAGTGACGATACTCATTATTGCCTGGACTGCGGGTCCAAACTATGCCCGGTCGACAGAGAGTCGCACAAATCAAATCCAAGTAAAAATCCTCAGCAGTCTTTTCATTCCAGTTCTCCTCCTTGGGCTTCCTCTCTCGCTGTCCAATCACACGGCGAATCGCCGCAGGATGATAATCAACCGTCAGCCCACGGACTACAGAAAACCCATTCTTTTCAGCCTTCGCGTTCGCGTAGAACTCGCGAACAACGCTCATCGGTACTGCTTCGGGTGACTCACAAAAAGCTATCCACCCCTTCTCTGGAATCATGGGCAACAACTCACCATCCCTCCCTGATGGTAAAAACCCCCTCTCCTTCAGAATTGGCTTCCCCAACAGCCTAGTGTACTCCTCCTCCGCAGCTCTGTCAGTTAACCGAGGCCTTGGAGCAGTACCCCTTGATGAATCAGCAGTAGGAACTGTGATGCTGCTGTCAATAGTGCGTGCTCTCTTGGGTGCCATTGATTCGTGAATAAAAGTGTGTAAGAACTGATTTTTGATGTTTGTGAGAGGGTTTAAGTGTAGGAAGTTTTGTGGGAGATATGTAGGATAGGTGTATGTATATATAGGGTGTGGATTAGATTAGGGTTTGGGAATTAAGGGATAAAATGATGGGGTAGTGGGAACAATTCGTGGGTTTATGGGCTAAAACTGTTTTTGTGTTTTTGTTTTTTTTTTTTTCTGAACTGTAAAAAATTTTCTGGAACTCGACCCCTGCGCGGCCGCTCAGCATAGCTGCGCGGGCGCGCAGAGGGTCTCTGGAATTTTTTTTTTTCAGCCCCTGTTTTCTGATTTTTTTGTGTTTTTGGATAGGTTATTAACTTCTAAGGGTTCCTGTAACAACAATTCATGGGTTGCCTCCCACGCAGCGCTTCTTTTTCGTCATTAGCTTGACGTTCCGTACCTTTCTCAAGTAGTCAACAAAATGGCACTAACCACCTCTCGGTTTGCCATGTCCCCATAGTAGTGCTTCAACCGCTGAACGTTAACCTTGAATGCTTGGTCCGAATCATTCTCAAAAATTTCCACCGCTCCATGTGGAAACACAGTTTTGACAATAAAAGGTCCAGACCACCTTGATTTCAACTTCCCAGGAAAAAGTCGGAGCCGAGAGTTGAATAAAAGAACTTGTTGCCCTGGCACAAATAACTTAGGATGTAGCTTCCTATCATGCCACCTCTTCACGTTTTCCTTATACATTTTGTTATTCTCGTACGCTTGAAGTCGAAATTCATCAAGTTCATTAAGCTGAAGCATTCTTTTCTTACCAGCTGCATCTAAATCCAGGTTCAATTTTTTCAATGCCCAGTAGGCCTTATGCTCAAGCTCCGCCGGTAGATGACATCCCTTACCGTACACCAACTGAAACGGTGACATCCCAAGTGGAGTTTTGTATGCTGTTCTGTAAGCCCAAACAGCTTCATCGAGCTTTAAAGACCAATCCTTCCTTGACGGACAAACAACCTTCTCTAGAATACGCTTTATCTCTCTGTTAGACACTTCCGCTTGACCATTTGTTTGCGGATGATAGGCAGTAGCTACTCGATGATTCACATTATAACGCTGCATCATAGAAGTGAACTTACGGTTGCAAAAATGCGATCCTTCATCACTTATGATTACCCGAGGTGTTCCAAACCTTGTGAAAATTTGCTTATGAAGAAAATTTAGCACTGCCTTTGCATCATTTGTCGGTAAAGCTTTAACTTCGACCCATTTTGAGACATAATCGACTGCCAGCAAGATGTACTGATTATTGCAAGACGCGATAAAAGGCCCCATGAAATCGATTCCCCACACATCAAAGACCTCGACTTCAAGCATCACATTTAATGGCATCTCATCCTTCCTTGACAAATTTCCCACTCTTTGGCAACGATCACACCTTAAAACAAACTGATGAGCATCCTTGAACAAAGTAGGCCAGAAAAAACCTGCTTACAGAATACGAGCTGCCGTCTTCTCACCTCCATAGTGTCCACCATAAACCGTGGAATGGCAGTCTCGTAATATCCCCTCTGTCTCACAGAACGGGATACATCTCCTGATGATCTGGTCAGCTCCCTGTCTAAACAAATATGGTTCATCCCACATATACCACTTCACCTCATGCAGAAACTTCTTCTTTTGAGCGGATGTCAAATTAAGAGGCATTATATTGCTGACGAGATAGTTTACAATATCTGCAAACCATGGTTCTTCCTCCTGAATTGCAAACAACTGCTCATCCGGAAAAGATTCATTGATTAACGTCCTATCTTGTGAAGTAGAATCGGGATTCTCCAACCTAGAGAGATGGTCAGCTACTTGATTCTCAGTACCTTTTCTATCTTTGATCTCTAACTCAAATTCCTGAAGTAAAAGCACCCAACGAATGAGTCTCGGCTTCGAATCCTTCATGGAAACTAGATAGCGAATAGCTACATGATCAGTGAATACTGTTACTTTCGTACCAAGTAGATACGATCGAAATTTCTCAAAACCAAAGACTATAGCCAAAAGCTCCTTCTCAGTAGTGGTGTAGTTCAATTGGGCACCATTTAAAGTCTTACTCGCATAGTAGACCACATGGAAGAGATTTTTCTTGCGCTGTCCCAGAACTGCACCTACCGCATAATCACTCGCATCACACATCATCTCAAACGGTTCTGTCCAATCTGGTGCTGTAATAACTGGTGCAGTGATCAAACTCTTCTTGAAAGTCTCGAATGCTGCCAAACATTCATCATCAAATTTGAACGGCACATCTTTCTCAAGCAAATTGCACAACGGCTTAGATATCTTTGAAAAGTCCTTGATGAATCGCCGATAAAAACCCGCATGACCAAGAAAACTACGGATTCCTTTCACAGAATTAGGTGGGGGAAGATTTTCAATGACTCCCACCTTGGCCTTGTCCACCTCCAGACCCTTGCTAGAGACCTTATGCCCAAGGATAATGCCTTCACGCACCATAAAATGACATTTCTCCCAATTAAGCACCAAATTAGTTTTCACGCATCTTTTGAGTACGGCGCGCAGATTATTCAAACATTCATCATATGAGTGTCCAAAGACGGAGAAGTCATCCATGAACACTTCGACGTTATTTCCAATCATGTCAGAGAATATAGCCATTATACATCTCTGAAAAGTGGTCGGGGCGCCACATAACCCAAACGAAACTCTGCGAAAAGCAAATGTGCCAAATGGACAAGTGAAGGTAGTCTTTTCCTGATCCTCTGGTGCAATACAAATCTGATTATACCCGGAATAACCATCCAGAAGACAAAAATACTCATGACCCGCCAATCTGTCAAGCATTTGATCAATAAATGGAAGGGGGAAGTGATCCTTCCTTGTGGCTTTGTTCAATTTTCTATAATCCATGCATACTCTCCATCCTGTAACTGTTCGAGTAGGGATGAGCTCATTCTTTTCATTTGCGACCACAGTGATACCTCCCTTCTTAGGTACACATTGTACGGGGCTCACCCACGAGCTGTCAGAAATAGGATAAATGATGCCTGCATCTAGCCATTTCAGAATTTCTTTCTTCACCACCTCCTTCATGATGGGATTCAGTCTTCGCTGCTGTTCCACAGTTGGCTTACTACCTTCCTCTAGCAGAATTTTATGCATACAATATGAAGGACTTATCCCCTTGATGTCTGCTATGGTCCATCCTATAGCCGATTTGAATTCTCTCAAAATCCTTAAGAGCTTGTCTTCCTCACTACCTGAAAGGTCAGATGAAATAATAACAGGTAACGTAGATGAATCACCTAAAAAAGCATACCTCAAGTGTTCAGGTAATGGTTTGAGCTCCAAGGTAGGTGCTTCCTCTATTGATGGTTTGAGCTTCCCTTCAGCATTCTTAAGGTCAGAAGTACCAAGAGATTCAAATGGTATGTCCAGCTTTCGCTTCCATGGAGAAGCGTTCAGATATTGTAATTGCTTGTTGCTATCTTCATCATCGCTGTCAAAATCCCCCACTAAGGCCTTTTCCAATGCATCAGACATTAGCATGTGATCGAGTTCCGAAGTAACCGCAGTATCAATCACATCCACTTTTAAGTACTCCTCATCTTCTGTAGGGAATTTCATTGCCTTGAATACATTGAAGGTCACATCCTGATCTTGGACCCGCATAGTAAGTTCACCTTTTTGCACATCTATCAAGGTACGGCCAGTAGCCAAGAAAGGCCTTCCCAAGATTATGGGAATCTTCTTATCTTCCTCAAAATCCAGAATAACAAAATCTGCTGGAAAGAAGAGCTTATCCACCTTGACGAGCACATCCTCAACTATGCCCCTTGGGTAAGTAATGGAACGGTCAGCCAATTGTAGCGACATGTATGTGGGTTTTGGATCAGGCAGATCCAGCTTTTTAAAGATCGACAACGGCATCAGATTAATGCTTGCTCCCAAATCACAAAGGCACTTGTCAAAAGTTAGATTGCTAATGGTGCAAGGAATGGTGAAGCTTCCTGGATCTTTCAGTTTTGGTGGTAACTTTTGCTGCAGAACAGCGCTGCATTCTTCCGTGAGAGCAACGGTATCAAGGTCATCCAGTTTCACCTTCCTTGCAAGAATAGTCTTCATAAACTTCGCATAACTAGGCATTTGTTCCAGAGCCTCAGCGAAAGGTATATTGATGTGAAGTTTCTTGAACACCTCCAGAAACTTCCCGAACTGTCTATCCAGCTTTTGTTGCTGCAATCTCTTAGGAAAAGGTGGTGGAGGATAGAGCTGTTTCTCCCCTGTATTAGCCTCAGGCAGAGTGTGTTCAATAGTAGTCTTTCTTGGTTCTGCCGCTTTCTCCTTTTGCTTAGATTCTTCATCTCTAACTTCAGCTTCGACTTCCTTTGCCTTTTCAGCATCAGCCACTTTTCCAGACCTTAAGGTAATAGCCTTGACTTGCTCTTTAGCTTCCTTCCTGCCTGGTACTTCCGTGTCACTGGGAAGAGTGCCAGGTTGACGATTGAGCACTGCATTGGCTAATTGACCGATTTGATTTTCCAAGGTCTTGATAGAAACCGCCTGACTCTTGCACAACAGCTTAAGTTCCTCAAAATCAGCACTAGTGGGTGCAGCTGTACTTCCCTGTTGAGGATATGATTGCCTTGTAGCATACTGCTGTGGTTGCTGGAATCCAGGTGGGTTAAACTGTTTACTCACTCCTTGCTGATATGGTGGCTGAATAGCATTTTGATTATTCCCCCAGCTGAAATTTGGATGATTTCTGTTATTAGGATGATAGGTCGCTGGCACAGGCTGCTGTTGTCGCTGATAATTATTCACATACTGAACAGATTCGTTGACAAGAGAACACTGATCCGTAGCATGAGAACCTGCACAAAGCTCACAAACCATAGCTATTTGATTAACTCCATATATAGCCAGAGAATCAACCTTCATTGATAGCGCTTGGAGCTGGGCTGCAATAGCGATGGCTGCATCAACTTCCAGAATACCTGCTACTTTGCCTGACGTCATCCTCTGAGTTGGGTTTTGATGCTCATTTGCAGCCATCGTCTCTATAAGATTATACGCCTCAGTATAGCTTTTAGCCCATAAGGCTCCTCCAGCTGCTGCATCGAGCATGGGCCGAGATTGGGCCCCCAAACCATTATAGAAACCAGTGATCACCATCCAATCCGGCATTCCATGATGTGGACATTTTCTCAACATTTCCTTGTAGCGTTCCCAAGCCTCGCACATAGATTCTGTAGGTTGCTGCGCAAACTGAGTAAGAGCACTCCTCATAGCAGCAGTCTTTGCCATTGGATAAAACTTCACCAGAAACTTTTGTGCAAGATCTTGCCACGTAGTGATGGACCCAGCTGGTTCAGAATGTAACCAGTCTTTAGCCTTATCACTCAGTGAGAATGGGAAAAGCCTCAACTTGATAGCCTCATCAGTCACGCCATTATACTTAAAAGTGCTGTAGATCTCGACAAAATTCCTTATATGCATGTTGGGGTCTTCAGTTGCCGCTCCTCCAAAAGAAACAGAATTCTGCACCATCTGAATAGTGCCCGGCTTGATTTCAAAGGTGTTAGCTTGAATAGCCGGATGAAGGATGCTTGACTGAATGTCATCAATTTTAGGCCGAGAAAAATCCATAAGAGCTGGATCAGCTTGAACAATACGATCTCCCATGTTTACTGGTTCTTTCTGCTCAGTTCCTGAATCCGAATCCTCAAAATCTAACTTCTCTGGAATATCAAGAACTTCGTCTGTCTCCTCAGCTGTATATAAAGTCCTCTTGCGAGCACGAGAACGAGTTTGCATAAACGTTTGCTAAAGTACCTGAAACACAACCGAAAAGAGTAAGTAACTACTACGTCCTAATCACTGAGTCCTAATGACCAATGATGGTAAGTACATAAACTAAACAAATACGCCAAGTCCCCGGCAGCGGCGCCAAAAACTTGTTAGGGCGAAAACACGCGCTAATATTCACGCAAGTATACGCGTTCGCAAGTAATATAGAATATTTTCTAGTTCGTTCCCTCAAAGACTCAGACTAAATTATTGTCTAATTAAACTCACTCACCAATGTATGATTACTTCTCAATGTTAAGATAATAACACTTAAAATTGTTGATTAAATATTAACTATAATTAACTACTTAATTAACCACTTAACTAACACTTCAATTTATCAATAATAAAACACTTATGAGATCACAACTTCATTATTACTTCCTTCTATAGCCATTGTTATTACCTTTAGCATGTGATAGTGATGATATTAATCGAATAATACAAAACTGATAAAAGCCAACTTTCATTGTACTAATACCATTCTACCAAGCATCCACAATTAAGATAGAAGTCGAATAGTCATCAATTATGTTGAGTTCCTATATGTCTACAGAAATTGACAACACAACGATTTAAGCACAAGTTATTCCTTTTGATTACATAGGGCAAATAAAACTGTTAGAGTTACCCACTAATCATGCTCAACGTACATGAACCTATGCTAGCATGTCAAGTTCTAAATCTCAAGATCCACCGTCGCTTCACAAGAGATTAACACCCTATCTTATATGTTTGCGACGCACATAAGACGAATACGCACAACCAATACTAGATATCAAGCAATCATCACACACTAAAGTATTAAACAATTAACTAAAGAATTCCATAATAAATCCGTTGCAACCCCATGATCACGATTAGCCCATAATAGAACTTATCGCCATCATGGGTTCATATGAAATCATGACAAACAAACACAAGAAAATAATAACTAAACTAATTATATTAAAACAGAGTACGTCACAAGAGTAAATAAGTCAAAGCAAGAAAACTAGCATCCAACGTTACAACGAAACAAGAATCACAAGAAAATATGCTTCCTCTTCGTTGCGGTGTGCTAAATCGGTCTTCTTCCTTATCTCCTTCGCTTCTTGCGTAAAACACAATCTAAAACATAATCCCCTTAATACTCTCTGTGAAAACGTCTCAAATCTACCTATATAATAGTCCCATAAAACTCAGATTACATAGAAGTTGGAAGCCAAACAGAAGTAGAAGTCTAAAATAATTTATCTTTTTCCCCGACCCTGCGCGGCCGCTCAGCATAGCTGCGCGGGCGCGCAGGTTGCTGCGCGGCCGCTCAGCATTGCTGCGCGGCCGCTCAGCATTGCTGCGCGGCCGCTCAGCATTGCTGCGCGGCCGCTCAGCATTGCTGCGCGGGCGCGCAGGCCTCTACTGGAAAAAATCCAGGTTTGCTCCGTTTCTTCGCCGTAATCTGCCCATTCCTTTCCTCTCGCAATGGTGAACACATGCCAAGGCTTATTCTTGATGATTCCTCCCCCAAAATGCAACTAATACCCTGAAATGCATAAACACTAGAAAAACGCATCAAATACACAAAATACTTGATTTCAAGACACCAATTTAAGCCATTTTAAGACGTTCTAAGTGGTATAAAATGCCACTTATGAATACTTCCCTACTTGATATGATTAACTAGAGAGGTGATGAATATCCCTCTCTATCTAAGTTAGATTCGTATAACCATGGTAACACCTTTCATGAGTTAGATGGTAGGATAGAGTCCATGAACACCCTGTACAGACTTCCACCCCACCTTAGGATCACTCCAGCCGCCCCCGGGGATAGGACTTGTAATTGGGAGGGGGATATTTTGTTTATCTATCGAGGAGCCCTGACCGCGGGTCTTAGGTTCCCATTCCATGAATTTATTCCTCGCTTGCTTGCCGATGTACAAATTAACCCTTGTCAACTCCCTCCTAACACTTGGAGGAACATTATCTGTTTTATGGTCCTTTGTCTTAGAAACAATTTTCCTCTTTCCGTAGCTGTCTTTAGGAAAGTTTTCCAATTCTATAATAGCGCCATGAGTCAACCAGGTTGGGTTTTAATTCGTCAACGGCCCAAAATCCCTCATATCTTTGATAGTAATTCCATAGTTGAGAACAACCCCAAATGGAGGGACGAGTTTGTGAGGCTGACCTGGGCTGTGGGTGATTGGGCCACACTCTTTCGTAGTCCCTTTTGTAAAGTGTCATATGGGAGTCCAGGTAGCATCAGATTATCTGATGAGGAGGAGGTGGCCTACCAAGCCTTAATTTCAGATGATGGGATAACAGACACCTGGACCCTCTTAGAGGAGTTTTCCTTGAAGAAAGTCGGTCTCTCTCAGGCCAGTGATAAGGGTAAATTTATAACTGGATAACCATTTTTCCTTCCCTTTAATTGTAACGTTTTATCTCTCCTACAATTTAATATTCTTTCTATCTTTCTTTTTCAGCTTGCGAGGCCATCAATAATGTCAACAGGCCCAAGGAAGGGGAGTCCGGCCGCCAGAAGAGGGCCAAGCTAAACAAGGACCCCAGGAGCAAACCTGACGGTCCTTCTTTTCTTAAGCCCCACGTCCCGGTGGTCGAGTTGGGGGACGATGTGGATCCTCCACTTAAGGCACATTCCTTCAGGCCTAACTGGGGCTTCAGGAGGAGCGATATGGTGGTTGGATCCACCAAGCATGCTAAGGATTGGTCGTACCATTCCATCACTCCCCATGACTTTATTGACATTGTTACGGGGAGTGATATTGAGACTATTGAGCTTCTGGGTTCTCAAGCCCAAGCTGCGGTAACTTTCTTTTTTCTCTTTTTCTTTGAATCCCAACTTTCTCGTATTTCAACGAACTTGTGCTAACTCATACATATTTCTTTGCAGAGTAATACCTACTTCCAGGTGGCCCTCCACCAGGCTAGGTCCTGCAAGGGTAACTCAGATGGGTTTGAGAAGGAGATGAAGAAATGGGAAGAGAGAGCCAAGGTCCTGGAGAAGAAGCTGGACATGAAGAAAGAGGAGCTGGCTAAGGCTCATTCCGAGCTGGTGAAACTTAGGAGCGATAAGGATAAGCTCATTGATGACTACATGGATTCTGACAAGTTTAAGAATCTCATGGAGATTCATGATGAGGGTCTTTATTCCCTACAGTTTACTCAGGGATGGGATGCGGCCGTAAAGGCGGTTTCTGAGAAGCACCCGGGCTTAGTCGACCCTAAGGACTTTATAAGTCCCGAGCAGGCTGAGTCGGAGGACAGCATAGACGCTCTCTTCAACTCCCCTCAGCCAGATGATCGCATCTTGGATCCTAACACTGCTTCTCCTCCCGCTTCTCCTGCGAAGGATGCTGAAGGCGCTGATAAGGAGCAAGAGAATGAAGGCTCCCGCATGGAGGAGTAGTTTTTCTATTCTGTAATTTTATCCTTAACTTATGTCTGGACTTTTGTTTGTATTAAAACTTATTACCCTCCGGGGCTATTTTATATGCTACTTTCCTTATTCGCATTCTCTCCTTTATTTTTCCGATACTTTAATATTCAAACTTGGCCTAATGGGCCACACAAGTATTATCACAACTCAAACATCCATAGGTTGAAATAATTTCGAACTCTTCAATTTCTAGTCTGGTTTTCCAAAACCTTACATAATATGGGTTCGACCCTGATCAATAATAGCTAGAAAATAAAAATCCTATGTAAACAAAGCTTCAAGGTGCTTTTAAACCTACTTGTCACAATGACAAGTGAGAATCGTACTTTGACTATCTTACACGTAGTAAACCTTCAGGTTTTGTGTGTGACAGGTTCTCGGGACTTCAAAACCATCCATAGTCTCCAGCTTGTAGGTTCCTCTACCCTGAACGCTCTTGACTTTGTACGGCCCTTCCCAATTTGGGGCAAGTTTCCCTTTCTGTCCTACCCCAGAAGCTTCTATCTTCCTCAAGACTAGGTCACCTTGTTTAAAGAACCTTTCTTTAACCCTTAAGTTGTAGTAGAATGAAGCCTTCTTCTGATACTCTACTATCTTTGCATGTGCTTCATCTCGCACTTCATCGATTAAGTCTAGAGCCAACCTTTGTCCTTCCTCATTTTCCTCGGCATTGAAAGCCTGAATCCTTGGAGAGGAATGTGATATCTCCACTGGAACTACTGCTTCTGCCCCATACGCCAACATGAAGGGAGTTGCTCCTGTCGTGACTCTATAAGTAGTCCTATAGGCCCACAATATGGGAAGTATCTCATCCACCCAATTATTTCTTGACTTCTCGATCCTCTTCTTTAGTCCATCCAGGATTATTCGATTTGCTACTTCTGCTTGCCCATTGGCTTGTGGGTGAGCCACGGAGGTGAACCGTAACTCAATTTCATTTTCTTCACAATACTTCTTGAATTCCTCATTGTTAAACTGCGTTCCATTGTCGGTGACTAGGACACGGGGAATTCCATATCGGCACATAATGTTTTCCCACAGGAATTGTGCAACTTGTTTAGTTGTGATTTTGGCCAAGGGTTTGGCTTCAATCCACTTAGTGAAATAATCAATGGCTACAATCAGGAACTTCCTTTATGCCGTGGCCATAGGGAAAGGCCCTAGAATATCCATCCCCCACATAGCAAAGGGAATAGGCGAGTAGATAGATGTTAGCATCTCGGGAGGTTGTCTAACAACAGGTGCATGCTTCTGACAGCGGTCGCACTTCTTCACATATTCTTTGGCATCAACCATCATTTCCGGCCAATAAAAGACTAGACGAGTTATCTTATGAGCCAGGGCCCTGCCCCCCAAGTGTTGTCCATAAACACCTTCATGCACTTCTTTAAGAGCCAAGCGTGCCTCATCGGGCCTGAGATACCTCAAGTAGGGAACCACAAAAGATCTTTTGTAAAGAATCCCATCTATCAAAGAGTACCTTAGTGCTCGAACAGTTAACTTCCGTGCTTCAGTTGCATCACTTGGCAACCAACCGGTTTGAATGTGAGCCTTGATAAGATCAATCCATGACGTCCCCAGGCCTATGGGAGCCACAAGCTTAACATCTATGCTTTGTGTCTTCAAAACACGGAAGTACACACTTTCCGAACTTTCTTCTATCTTAGATGAAGCAAACTTTGATAGCGCATCTGTCTTAGCATTTTCTTCCCTTGGAATGTGTTCAACATGGCATTCATTAAATTGGGTCATCACAGCCCTTACTAGGCGGACATACTTAGCCATCGTATCATCCCTTGCCTCAAATTCTCCCTTTACCTGGGATATGATCAGCTTCGAGTCTCCACAGACCTTTAAGTTTTTGACTCTAAGTGTCCCAGCTAGACCAAGGCCAGCAATCAGGGCTTCATACTCTGCCTCATTGTTTGTGGTTGGGAAGTTAGCATACTCAATTAAGAATCCATCAAGGCTTTGCAAAACCAACCCTGCTCCACTGGAATTTGTTTTTGATGCTCCATCAAAATAGAGAACCCAATATTCTTTCTCCTTATCATCGTTCTCTCTGTCCCCATTGTCGACTCCCTTGTCTTGAGGTATGGTATCTTCCTGCCCCCCGACTTCTTGGTTGGGTGTGGTACATTCCACCACGAAGTCAGCTAGTGCCTGGGCTTTTATGGCCGTACGTGGCTTATACTTGAGATCGAACTCTCCCAACTCTATTGCCCACTTAATCAATCTCCCACTTGCCTTGGGACTGTGAATGATACTTCTCAGTGGCTGATTCGTTAGCACCTCAATCTGATGAGCCTGAAAGTAAGGACGCAGTTTTCTCAAAGCCATTACCAAGGCTAGAGAAAATTTCTCAATAGTTGAATAATTCAATTCAGCACCATGCAGAATTTTGCTAACATAATATACGGGTTTTTGGACTTTTAGCTCCTCCTTAATCAACACCGCGCTCAAGGCGCTCTCTGAAACGGCCAAGTATAAGAATAAAACTTCATTCCAAGATGGTTTGGCCAACAACGGGGCCTGAGCCATATACTTCTTTAACTCTTTGAATGCCTTCTGGCTTTCCTCATTCCATACAAAGTCTTTGATATTCTTTAGTGACTTGAAGAATGACAAGCACTTGTCTCCTGACTTGGAGATGAATCGTCCTAGCGCAGCGACCCTTCCTGTGAGCTTCTGAACATCCTTGACAGTTTTTGGTGGTTCCATGTCCAGGATTGCCTTTATTTTATCGGGGTTAGCCTTAATTCCTCTCTTTGAGACCATTAATCCCAAGAATTTTCCAGATCCTACTCCGAAAGCGCACTTCGTAGGATTCAACATCATCTTGTGGTACCTCAGGATCTCAAAAGCTTCCCTCAAATGGGTTATATGATCATTCTTTACTAGACTCTTGACTAACATGTCATCAACATAGACTTCCATAGTCTTACCAATAAGATCCTTAAAAATTTTATTTACCAACCTTTGATAGGTGGCTCCCGCATTCTTAAGACCAAACGCCATAACAAGATAACAATAAACACCAAAGTCAGTGATAAATGATACCTTTGGAATGTCATCCTTGTGCATCTTAATCTGATTATATCCGCTAAATCCATCCATGAAACTCAGCATCTCATGCCCATCAGTGGCATCAATCAAAGTATCAATCCTTGGCAATGGAAAATAGTCTTTAGGGCATGCATCATTCAGATCAGTGAAGTCTATACACATCCTCCACTTTCCATTAGCCTTCTTCACCATTACAGGGTTTGCTAACCACTCCGGAAATTGAATCTCCTCAATGAAACCAGCCTCTAGGAGCTTCTATACTTCCTGTTTTATAGCCTCTTGTCTTTCCGGGGCAAAATTTCTTTTCTTTTGTTTCACTGTCTTCCGGCTTGGATCCACGTTTAGCTTGTGAGTAATCAACTCCGGGTCTATGCCTGGAATATCAGCTACTGACCATGCAAATACATCACTATTTTCTTGCAAAAAATTCACCAACTTCCCTCTAAGGGGCTCCTCTAGTGTGGCTCCAATGAAAGTCATCCTCTCAAGATTCTTGGGCTCTAAAGGAACCGAAACCAAGTCTTCTGCTGGCTTTCCTCTCTTCTTGTCATTTTCTCGGACATCCATATCTTCAATAGGAAGAACCTGCCCCCCGACTCCATCTGCCCTCAAAGAGGCCACATAACAGCTTTTAGCCATTTTTTGATCTCCTTTCTCTTCTCCAATCCCGTTTCGGGTGGGAAACTTCATAACTGAATGGTAGGAAGAGGGGACTGCCTTAAAGGCATGTATCCCTATTCTCCCCATGATAGCATTATAAGTTGAACTAGCCTTTACTACCACGAAATCCAACATCTGCGTTGCTTGTCTTGGTTCCGTACCTATGGTGGTTGGCAATTTGATTATCCCTTCCACAGGACATTCTACTCCAGCAAATCCATATATCGGCATGTCGGTTGGTGTCAACTGGGAATCGTTATACCCCATCCTTAGAAAGGCGTCGTGGAGCAATATATCCACAGAAGCACCATTATCCACAAGAACCCTCTTAACCGGGCTATTTCCTATCATTGGTGTTATGACCAACGGGTCGTCATGAGGAAACTTTACGCCCTCTAGGTCAGAATCATCAAAAGCCAATGTTACTTCTGTCCTGGCCCTCTTCGGGGCTTCTCCAACAATATGCATAACCTCTGTAGTATATGCCTTTCTTGAATTTTTGGACAATCCAGCAGCAGTCGGACCTCCAAAGATCGTGTTTATCACAGGTCCTCGAGGGCGTCATGGTCCTCCAAAAATTGCATTTATAACCGGCCCTCTAGGTTGGGGATTCCGCCCCTGATCGTCTTGGTCCCTCCTACGATCTTCAAAATTCTTCCTTCCACTATTATTTATGTCCCCTCCATCTCCAGTATACTTGTTCAATCTTCCTTTTCGAATCAAAAACTCGATTTCATCTTTCAATTGCCTACACTCATCGGTGTCATGGCCAACATCCTTGTGAGACCTGCAATACTTGCTCTTATCTAGCTTGGCGGGATCAGCCTTCAAGGGCTTAGGCCAGCGAATATCTCTATCTTTCTCAATCTCCATCAAAATTTGACTTCTAGGAGCATTCAGCTTAGCGTATTCAGTGAACTTTTGCCCAAGTCCTCCCTTCTTGGGGGTTTAATCAAGGTTTTGTTCGGTTCTAGGATATTTGTCCTTTGCAATATATTCTAGATCAGTTTTTCGCTTCTTGCCTCCAGTGGGCTCATTACTTATTACGGTCTTCCTCATACTTTCTTCAACCTTGATATACTTCCCTGCCCTCTCTTGGAGCTGCAACATGCTTCCAGGGGGACGTTTGGCCAAGGACATCTTGAAAAATTCGTCCCTAGTTCCTTGTTGCAGTGCTATCATGGCTACCTTATCATCAAGGTCCGGGACTTTTAAAGCCTCTTTTGTGAAATGATTCAGGTAATCTCTCAAGGATTCCTTAGCTCCTTGCACAATACTCATAAGAGATGCTGAACTTTTCTCATGGACTCTCCCGCTGATGAATTGCTTAATAAAAGCCTGACTTAACTCTCTGAACGATCCAATAGAGTTTGGGGGTAAGCGACTGTACCATCTTTGAGCCATACCCGACAGGGTTTGAGGGAAGGCCCGGCACTTAATAGCGTCATTCACGGGTTGCAGCAGCAGTGCATTAGAGAATGTCCTGACATGGTTAGCGGGGTCTCCGGTGCCATCATAGGCTTTGATAGTGGGCATCTTGAATTTCCTTGAGATATGGGCATTCATTATTTCTTCTATGAAGGGTGGAGTTGGATCATCAGGGTCTCCAAGGGGAAGGAGATTGCTTGGATCAGTTCTTGGGAAGACAGCCCTTCTTCGTACCGGACCATCCAGGTCTATGACAGGAGGAGGATTTCTCCCCTTAGGAGGTATCTGGGGTCTGGTGGCCTGGTGAGCTTCCAAGTCACGCCTCAGCCTTTGGATCTCAGCCTCATGAGCCCTTATCCTTTCCTGCACTTCCTGGGGATTCGCCCCTTGGGTGCTTTGAGGGCGTTGCCTTCCATCGGCCATCGGCTCCTTGCCTGGACGTCTCCTTCTTGGGGCCACTTCATCATCCGAAGATTCGGAATCTCTCTCAGTGTAAGGACCAGAAAATTCCCGATCCTCGGGGATAGGAGCCAAACCTTGTATATAAGGGGGCGATTGCCCTCGTGCTTCACTTCGCCCAGCATATCCACTTCCTCCAATCTCGGGGTAAAGGGGCATCCCATAAGGGGGGTTAGTGGTAACAATAGTTGAATATTCATACCCGACGGGTCGAGAATTCACAGGTATATGTACTTGTTGAACTTGAGGATTCGTACCTTGAATAGTCGGGGGAGTCGTCCCTTGTGGCTGAGATTGAGTTGCCCCTATCTGGGTTTCCGCTTGAGTAGATGCATAAGTTGAGTGGGGAGGAATCTCCACGATTGACGAAATCACCTGAGTTGTCCCTGATGGTGTTCCCTCCTCCAGAGCGCTAGTTGTTCTCCATGTTCTCGCCATGGTTGTTGTTCACTTCCCACAGACGGCGCCAAATGTTATGGATAAAAAACTAAGGTTATTATTTGCTGTATTTATTACTAAAATTCGAGAGCTCAAGGCCTTTAATGGCTGCTCTCGTGTTTCGTAGCTTAATTCTGCCTTTATGAGATGCCTACGTATCTCTGTGAATTAGAGAATCAAGCCAAAAAATGTCGTTCTGATTTGTGGGGCGAGAACCCTTATATAGATGTTGAGAGTCCTTGAATTGGACTTGGTATAGGAGACTTGGTGGGCAAGTCTCATAATTAGAATGGACTTTGGAGTCCTAGATAGTAGGAAACTGATTCCTTATCCTTTTAGGTCCCCTTGAGGCCAATCTACAAGGATTTATATCCCCACTAGGACTTATCTTAATAGTTGTTTTCCTCTTTTATTTATTAATTATGAAATTAATAAATAATCAGGGCTTTTGGGCCTTCTTTGTTCCATCAGGCCCGATCTGGTCCATCAGGCCTGATCAATGTGTTGACCTTCTTGGTCTGAATGTCATACATCTTCTTATTGGGCCTAGCAGCCTTACACAATGTTATATTTAATTATACAATCAAGATTTATTTATCCCTATCAATTATTTTGAATATTCATTCGAGGACTTAAGACTCCGTTTATTTTATTTAATGAATATTATTTTGAATATTCATTTGAGGACTTATGACTCCGCTTATTTATTAAATAATATTCTTTATTTTATTAAAGAATAATGTTTCGATAATCAAACTTATTTTCGATTATTCAAATAAAGATCGTACTTTCGTATAAGTATATCTTTGGTTATTTATTATTCATTTCAAGTATAAGTTTTAAAACTTTTACTTCAATTATTTTTATAAGGATTATCCTTATGGGAATATTATTTAAATAATAATATTCAGATATTTTCTAATATATCGGGACTGATTTATTTCATTAAATCAGCTTTACTCCAAACATTCTTAAAAATGTTTTCGAGTCTTCAAAATGATTTTAAAAGTTAGAGCGGATCCCAAAACTCGTTTTCAGATTTAAGATCTTCCTTTCGAAGGAGACTTGAATATCCGCTCAAAAATCTTGGGGATCCGGCTCTGTGGTGTATTTTATATTCGCAACGAGGTTGCTGTTTTGAGAAAACAATTTGATTACTTGCCCAACATTCGGGAAGTAAGTCCATCTAATCGAGTCGGCATAAGCGACAGGCTGGGGTACGGTCTATGAAGGTGTAAGAGGCTAGGTGACAGTCCATCCACGCGTGAGTGGCCGGGTAACGGTCTAGCGCGAGGTCCTAATGCGGCCTGGGTGATGACCGGCGAGGAATTAATCCATCTACAGTAGAAAAGGTTACTTAATTGGTATATTTGCCTGATTAGCAAGATATCGGGTTTATGCCAAAATTCTTTTCTTTCCAAAATTCATTGGATATTACAACTCTGTTCATACTTTACATGACAGAGGTTTTCAGGAAATGTATGAGAGATATATATATGGATATATATCGGGACTTAATGAAGTATCTCGTAACTTCATTTCATTCAATAATATTTCAAAGATTGAATCTATCCAATTCTTATTTTGTAGTCTCATCTGGGTGATGAACTTTTGAAACTAATTATAACTTGAACGGTGGTAGTTCAAGTAGTATTCGGAAAGATATAAGTATATTGGAGTATCTTGTAACTTCATCTTTTAAACTTATATCTAGTAAATGATTATCTTGTGCATGTCAAAGATTTTCGGAAAAACGTTGAGACAAGGTTAGATATATGAGATCACCTTGCAACGATATTTTTTATACAGTTATAAACTGGAACTCTGTGTATATTATACATGTCAGAGGATTTCAAAGATTGTGAAAAGTATATATGTATATATATACTGAATATTTTGTGACTTGGTCGCGTTAAGATATCAGCTTGGTTCATTTCTTCTTGACCAAGACTTTCATGAGTACTATGAGAATGCTCATATATTGTTAATTATTATACATATTATTTCGGTGAGCTTGTTGCTCACCCTTGCTTTCTTCTTTCATCACACAACAACAAATATACAAGATGAACAGGATCAAGCTCCCAATTCGTGAGCGGTTAGGAAACATTCCGCAGTTTCCTGTAGGCGTTGATGTCGTTGTAGCTGAGGTAGGAACTACCAATAGGCTAGGCTTTCAACTTTTGTTGTACCAGACTTATGTATATTTATGAATTGTAATAATGGCAAAGAATATGTAAATTTATTCAGAAACCCTTTTAAGGTCAAATGGTTTATAATTGTGGAATAAAATGACTTGTGTTATTTTTGGTATTCATCTCTGAGACTATAACTTGTGGCGTCTGTGTGTATATTGTGGGGTCACAGTACGCATTAGTTGGTTGACTGTTAAGATTAAGTATTGATAAGGGAAATGGAACTCGTGACAACCTGGATCCCCGACCCCGAATTTGTGGGTGTTACAGAAATGGTATCAGAGCTAAGCGTTATAAACCTCAGAGATGATGTGACGTTAAGATAATAAGTTCACAAAGATAATAAGAAATCTTGCCAAGTTCATAGTCGGGCTACCTAACGTAGTACTCACAGTTAAAACCCTTATGGGAACCCTTATAAATATCGTGATAGAAGCGTAGTTCGTTATCGTATATGGTAGCGGGACTCCGAACCCTGAGGTTGAAGAGCAACAACGCGATGATGTTTTATTACTTATTGGAGATCAGATTATGGATCCGATAGAGCGTCCTAACGCAGGACCGGATGATGTTCATATTGAGGATGTAGCGGTTGAGGATGTTGTCCTAGAAGGGATTGTTGCTGAGAAGAATCCCATGGAGGATCCTGACAAGAATGAATAAAGGACCACTGAGGAATTGATGACTATGGTTAGGGCGACTACCAGAGGTAGGATTGGCCGGTCACTACTGGAGGTGCGTTCAAGTTTGTAAAGATAGTAGCCCTTTAACGCGGCTTACTCATAAGACTGAGAAGTTTGAATGGACAGAGAAATGCGAGAACAGCTTTCAAGAACTGAAGCAAAGATTGGTGATGGCCCCTATGTTGGCATTGCCGGATGGAAAAAGGAGATTTTGTGATTTGTAGTGACGCTTTGCATAAGGAATTAGGGTGCTTCTTATACAGCACAACAAGGTTATCGCGTACGCATCAAGACAATTAAGGGAATGTAAAATTCGATATCCCCACCCATGAGCTTGGGCTCGTGGCAATAGTTTTGCCCTAAAGATTGGAGGCACTACTTGTATGGAGAGAAGTGCGAGATTTACCTAAGCCATAAGTGCTCTAGTACATTTTCCCTAGAAGGAGCTCAACATACGCCAGAAGAGGCGGTTTGAGCTAATCAAGAATTATGATTGGGAGATTCTTTATCGTTCGGGGAAAGCCAATGTGGTGGCTGATGCCCTTAGTAAAAAGGAGAGACTCAAGATGATAATGTCTTTGGGAGAGTTTATAAGAGATTTTGAGAAAATGGAAATAGAAGTGAAGGTAACCGGAGCCGGTACCGAAAAGCTGTTTGAGATTGCAATACAGTCCGAATTATCGGAAAAGAATATATTGTGCCAGAAAAAAGTGATGAATGAAGGCAGAGAGCCAACAATTAGATAAAAGATTAATACCGAGAAAGATGATAAGGGAATAATGAGGTATTCCTACAGAATTTGGGTTCCAAATGTTCAAGTGCTTAAAGATGAGATCTTAGATGAAAGCTAGTTTGAGGAATAAGATTTAGAGCAAACCCTGAACGTGATAGTCAGGGAGGTCGCCATCAAGATAGAAGGAACCCATAACATAATGAAGTGGAAAATGAGGATTTAAAACATGTAGGATGACCTCGGCAAGGGTAATCATCATTGCAAGGTGCGTCTTTTGTAAGAAGAATGTTTACCTCAACAAGGGGAATCATCCTTGGAGGGTGCTTCCTGTATACCAGGCGTGTCTACCCGAACAAAGGTGTTCATACTTGGAAGATGCTTCCTTTGTAAGAGGTGCGTCTACCTCGATAAGGATGTTCATCCATGAAGGGCACATCCTCTATATGAGGCGTGTCTACCTCAAGAAGGGTATTCTTTCTTAGAGGGAGCTTTCTCTATAAGAGGCGCGTCTACCTCGACAAGAGTATTAATCCTTGCAATGCGCGTCTTCTGTAAGAAGAGAGTTTACCTTGACAAGGAAATCATCCTTAGAGGGTGCTTCTTATGTAAGAAGAGCGTTTACCTTGATAAGGGTATTCATCCTTGGAGGGAGCTTCATTCATAAGAGGAGCGTCTACCTCGACAAGGGGAATTGTTCTTAGAGGGGTTATTTTCTATAAGAGGCACGTCTACCTCGACAATGAGATTCATCCTTGAAGGGTTGTCCAATGTACAAGGCGCATCTACCTCGACAAGGGTATTCATCCTTGGAGGGAGCGTCTTTTCTAAGAGGAGCATCTTACCTCGACAAGGTTGTTCTACAGAATATTCATGTAACAAAATAAACTTTGAGATCAGTATTTTTGGAAGTCTTCTTTAGTTTTCTCAACAAAATATAAGGGTCACATAAACCTTCTTACGTAAAAGCACATCTTAACGAGGCTTCTCACAAAGTGGCATCCAATAAAGGGCATTTCTAAATGAGGTGTTTTTTGAAGAGTCGTTCAATAAAGAGCATATTAGATGAGGCATCCAATAAGGGGAGTTATAGGAGGGAGCTTACTCAAACCTTGAGGATTGACTTAAAGAGAGCAAGTGAGATGCCAATAGTAAGCGAGGGTGCGGTTTGTTGCTCATGGTGCAGCCTAAATGGATAAGACGATGCCAAAAATCCTCACAACCCAATGAAACATCTCTATGATAGCCATCCTAAAGATAAATCCGTAACTCAACATGTTCATATACTCAGGGCGCACCCTGAAAACGCGTTCTGTAAAGCTAAAAGCTTGACACATCCAAAAGATCATTGTACTTTTGTAGCTTCTTTTCCCCTGTTCTATTATCCAGAAGGCGTGCCCTCCCTTTCCTGGGAAGAGAGCAAGCCCTAATTCAGCTTCAAGTAGGCAATGGCTTAATAATTTGTCCTAATTGAGTCCAAGGGATGGTAGCAAGCCCTAATTCAACTTGAAGTAGAAAATTGCTTAATAATTTACCCTAATTTTATCCAATTGATCCGAATCGGACCCAAACAATTCTTGTACCAAATTTTTGGCATAACAATAACATTTCTACTTTACATTTTTTATAAAGAGTTTGACAAATACCCGACCCTATAATCTTCAATTCATTGTAAAAAGTCTACAACTATTTCTCTTAGAGGTAAATAATACTTCAAGAAAATTCGTAGTCTTTAGGTATTATATTAAGCAATTGTATCAATCATTAAAATAATGAAAAAACAAGAGGTAATAAAATGTAAACAAATCCTTCTTGAAGTGTGATAATTGCTCCCCTCTCCGGTCAGAGCAATGTGTGATAACAGGGCTAACATACCAGAAGTGGAGAGCAAATAAATAGCTAAGCTTTTGTAAAAATTATAGCTTAACTGGATCATATATCATATTTTAAACCCCAATTTCATTTTTACTGTCCATTTTAATTTTTACAGTGAGTGATATATTATATCATATATTTACAAGTGAGTATTATTATGTTTGCGTATATAATATAAATCTTTTTTTTACAATAGTATATCTATTAACATCTTGTTTCATCACGGGTTTCTTGCCAACATCCTCCATTACTCACCTTGCATTGCAGCATTAACAAACACACCAAAATAAAGGCACTTGCCATCTTTAAGCATTTACCCTGATTATTAACCATAAAAAGAAGAAATAGTAAAGCACATCATAATACTTTCCCTACATGCTACATCTATGTTAAGAAATCTATATATAGGACAAGTTCAATTCAAATAATTACCTGAATGTCTAAGATAAAAGAGGAGGGTGGCAAGAAACCGCTAGTCAGAAGCACAACTGAAGCAGCAGCCGTGACAGTATCTTACATATACCATGTTCAACTTAAAAAATTATGCAGATAATAACAAGGCATGATAAATTAATCAAATTGTATTAAGAAATCATAGGAAATAGCACAAATGGTTTTCCAATATTTTATTATTGCTTAAAATTCTAGTTAAATAACAACTTTTCATTTTCGTTGACGAACCAAGACCGCTGTTGTCATTCATTCGCATCCGACATTCTTGCTTGTATAATACAATTTAAATGTATTAAATAGTATAATTATAATGGGACAAGTCATGTTTCAACTAAATTTAGATACAAATTCAAATTATGAATAGATGTATATAACAACATAACAATCAAGGCAGGTAGAGGAATACTACTAGCTACTTTTTCTTTATAATTCTCTACATGTTTGATTCTCCTAGTTTTTTTTTTATCATCTTCAAGTTTGCATAATCAACTTACATTGTTCCTTTTTGGCTTATAATTATATTATTAATGCTTAAAGATGATTATATAGCCCGTGGAAGACAAATTAGCAATAGTTGTGCCACTCGCAAAGACAAGCAATCAGAGTAGTGCTTCGTCATACTGATCTACCATTGAACAAAAACTGGACGAATAAGTCAAATTAAAACTATGGCAACGACTGGTAATCACACAGTTACAATCAAAACAAGTTTATACTAAAATAATGTCATCTTTCAGAAGAACTTTGAAAGAAAACTAGTATGGTTGTACATATATAAAACGTAACAGTTTTAACGAATACTACCTCCGTTCGTTCGATTCTACACGTTTACTATTTGCACGTATTTCGAGACTTTTATAAAGTAGAGTTTGATAATGTTTTTTTCAAAAAAAAAATTTTGAATAAAAGTTTAAACATAAAACTTTTATTTAGAAAAAAAAATTAAAAAAATATTATAAAATTATACTTTAAACGAGTATTGAAAAGTGTGTCCAAAAGTAATATATAGAACTGAATGAGACAGAGGGAGTATGTAAATTAGCTACCATCTTAATCATTATTTTACACATTTAAACAGATGTCACCTTCAAGAAAGTTTACTATAGTGCCACGTCTCCCTTATCCCCCCGATAAACCCCTCTCAAATAATATCCTCCATAACATCATAGGAATATGTTCCTCATTCCCCTGAGCCTTACCCTTCCCTCCATTCCCCTCATTCCCCATCCTCTACCCTTACGACTTACCCTTTCGCTTCTTCTCCTTACTCTGAACTTCAACATCAACCTCGTCATCTTCATCCTCATCCTTGTGAGCCCTAACCCAATACTTGACAACTGCATAACTATCCCTGCTAGAATCGGGAATAGGTCTCCTAATCTCAAACCCCTCACAAGATCAGAGCCAATAACTATACACAACAACCAATCTTTTTGGCGCTTTTCCGTGCAACCAATAACCTTGCTTCTATATAAGTAAGAAAGAATTACAGAACCCCAAGATCATGGAGGCACTCTCAAAAGGCTGTGCAGATGTCTGTTGCACCTAAAATGCATCATATTCCTACTACTAGAAGGAATAAGTACGGAACCCGAAAAAAGAACAAGTATGCATGTGTATGAATAACAATCCTTCTCGGATCAGGACTATGATCAGCTGTCCCATACTTTTAATAGAACCAAGTATACTTCAGGCAACCTTTAGTAAATTCCAGCTCAACCTGTTCATTTTTTAGTGGCTCAAACCGATTACAGCTAGAAGTTGTTCAGGTTAAGCCATATTTGCGGTTTACAAGGAGATTAAATAGGAATGAGTTTTTTTAAGGACTCTATGATATATCTAACGTATTTATATATAATAGAGCTCCAAGTATATTCAAACACTTTTATTCAAATCATTTCCTATTTTTTAGTAAGTTGTTTATAAACGTTTTCTTATCCAAACAACTTACTTCAAGATTGGTATTTTATTTAAACTAAAGATAGACGTGTTTAAATCCTTTTCTAATCTATCTCATCTTTAGTTTAAACGTGTTTCTAGATTATCTTAACATTTGAATTAAAATAAACTGTTAGATATATTTGAGATGTCATGTCTAATATGTTTTATGTTAGTTTTCAGATCTTAACAAACAGGAAATATCAGGACTTACTGGAATCAGTACTTACTGGAAGTCAGAAGATAGATATCAGAACTTAAGGTCATATCAGAACTTAAATGTGCGAGGACTTACAGTTAAGGAAGGGAGCTGATTTACAGGATAGAAGATCGAGACTAAAATAAAAGAAGATATGCATGAAAAGAGTTAGAAGATAAGAAGACTTGTAGAAGATATCTGATCGATATATTTTAGGAGACAGAATTATATTCCATATCATTTAGAAGTTATCTTGTAACTGTGTACTATATAAACACAAACATAGGTTTACACTATATGTGTTATCATTATCGAGAAGATCATACATTGTAACCTAGCAGCTCTTAGTGATATTTGTTCATCACTGAGAGAGAACAGTTCCATTGTAACAGAGTTTATTATATTAAATATATCTGTTTACTGTTACTTGTGCTCGAAATTGATTTGATTGTATTAAACACTGTATTCAACCCCCTTCTATAATGTTGTGTGACTTAACAATTGGTATCAGAGCTTATTTGTTAACACACATACAGTAAAGATCCCAAACAATCATGTCTGAAGAAGCGGAAACTCCAACCAAGCCCACTAAAACTGAAGAAACTCAAAAGACTCAAACCCACAGTCGATATGAGACTATTAGGGTTCCCATACTGAGACCTTCTGAGTATCCCATATGGAAAGTGAAGATGGCTATGTTTCTGGAAGCTACAGATCCAGAATACCTTGACAGAATTAATGAAGGACCACATAAGCCAACCAAGCTCTTTGTTGTAGTTGCAGATCAGCCAGCAAAGACCATACCAAAGGAGAAAAGTGAGTATATAGCTGAAGATATCTCATCCATTGCCAAGGATGCAAAGGTAAGGTATTTGCTGCATAGTGCCATTGATAATGTCATGTAAAATAGGGTAATTCATTGCAAGACTGCAAAGGAGATATGGGATGCTTTGGAGACAAGATGCCAGGGAACTGATGCAATCAAGAAGAACAGGAGGACTATACTCACTCAAGAGTATGAGCATTTTGACTCAAAAGCTGATGAGTCATTAACTGACTTATATGACAGGTTTGTCAAACTCTTGAATGATCCATCACTGGTGGACAAGGAATATGATCTTGAAGATTCAAATCTAAAATTTCTTTTAGTTCTTCCGGAAAGTTGGGATTTGAAGTCTACTACTATAAGAGACAACTATGCTCTTGATGAAACTACTCTTGATGAAATTTATGGCATGCTCAAGACTTATGAACATGAGATGGATCAAAGGAGCAAGAGAAATGGGAGAAAGTCAAGGACAGTGGCTCTTAAAGATGAGGAGGAATTCCCTAAAGTGGCTGTCTCAAAGAAAGGCAAAGGAAAGGCTCTCATCATAAAGTCTGATTCAGAATCATCAAGTCCTGATGATGATGATTCAGAAACTGAAAGTTTACCTGAAATAGATGTTGATAAAGAGATGATGAAATTGTGTGCTCTTATGGTGAAGGGCATTACAAAGGTAGCCTACAAGAAATTCAGAAAGGGAAAGAAATTTTCCAGAAAAGGTGGAAGTTCTGATAAGAAAGGTTTCAGAAAGTATGAAGGCAAAAGTGCAAAGTCTGACAGAGGAGACAACTCAAATGTCAAATGCTACAATTATGGTGAAAGAGGCCACATATCTCCTGACTGCAAGAAAGGAAAAAGTGACAAAGGCAAGGCACTTATCACAAAGAAGAAAAGCTGGACAGACTCTTCAGATTCTGAAAATGAGGTGAATTATGCTTTAATGGCAAATGCTGATGGCAGCCCTGAAACTGCCGAATTGAAGGTACCTCAAACAACTTATACTTTTCATACTGATGATATTACTGAGTTGATATTATATCTTAAAACAATGTTTATTAGTTACAGAGATCAAACTTTAACATGTGAAAGATTAACTTCTGAAAATCTTGCTTATAAGAAAAGGAATGACCATTTGGAAAAAGAGTTAGTAATGTTCCATCAAACTTAGGAAGAAATAGATGATGCTTTTTATGTTAAAGATGAAGTGCTAAAATTGAATCAATCTCTAAAAACTGAGTTAAAAATAAGAAAAAGAGATTATCGGGACTTGGACTAACTCTGGCAGAACAACTCAGAATTTATTAAGTAGTGGAAACTGGAAAGAGGGCTTAGGTTATGGAGATGATAAAAGTGAAAAAGAAACTGAACAAATTGAGCCAATTGTTGTTAAACAAACTGCTAAGCCAAAGGTAAATCCTGTTAAGTTTGTAGCTAAAACTGTAAAGTCTGATTCTGAAAAAATGAAAGAGTCTGTAGCAGAAGTTAAGGAAAAGTCAACTTCTGAAAATTAGAACAGGATAAACCAGCCGAAGTTAACATAGGCTTAATGACTAAGAAGAAGCTTAAGCATAAGCTGAAAGAAATAAGGAATGTCAACAAGGTAAAGGCAGCTAGGAAAAATAGGAATGGAAAGAAAGGTGTGAATAAAAGCAATAATTATATGCCTGTTCCTAATGCTCCTAGAAAGAAATGTTATAACTATGGAAACTCTAACCATCTTGCTTCCTTTTGCAGGAAGAATAAGAATATAAACTATTTACCTCCTAAGTCAGGAGTTAAGAGTCAGTCTGTTAGGTTTAAGCCACAAAATCCTTGTTTTCATTGTGGTAGTTTATGGCATTCCATTTATACTTGTAAGAAATATCATAGTTTGTACTATGATTATTATCAAATAAAACCTTATTTGAAGAAAGTTGCCTTAATTCCTTCTAGTGTAAAGTCTAATGCAAAGTCTGATATAAGTTTTGATAAACAGCATGTTAGCATAAACTCTGATGTTTAATCCGTTGCAAATGTTAACAAACTTAAGAAGGCAAAAGGATCCAAGCAAGTCTGTGTCCTTAAAACTAATCATTAGTGGTCTTTGTGATTGCAGGGCAACAGGAAAACCATCCTAGTACTGGATAGTGGATGTTCAGGATATATGACTGGAAATAAAGCCCTGCTCTCAGACTTTGTGGAGAAAGCTGGCCCAGGAGTTTCTTATGGAGATGGCAATATGGGAAAAACTCTAGGATATGGCAATATTAATCTTAGGAATGTCATCATTGAAATAATAACTCTTGTCTCAGGACTTAAACACAATCTTCTGAGTGTGAGTCAAATCTGTGACAGAGGTTATCATGTGGATTTCTTTGAAGAACACTGTGATGTTATAAGCAATTCTACAGGCAAAGTGGTTCTGAATGGTTACAGGCATGGTAACATTTATGAAGCCATACTTTCAATAAGTTCTGATGGTTCTGCAATCTATCTGTTGAGTAGAGCATCAATTGAAGAAAGCTGGAATTGGCACAAAAGACTCTCTCAGTTAAACTTCAAAAACATAAATGAGTTTGTAAAGAAAGATCTTGTGAGAGGACTGCCAAAATCAGTATTTGCTCCTGATGGCCTTTGTGATTCATGTCAAAAGGCAAAACGAAGAAAATCTTCTTTTAAGAGCAAAACTGAGACATCAATTCTTGAGCCTTATCACCTACCGCATGTTGATCTATTTGGTCCAGTCAATGTCATGTGTATTGCAAAGAAGAAATATGCTACGGTTATAGTGGATGAGTTCACAAGGTACACTTGGGTGTACTTCTTGCACAAGAAGAGTGAAACTGCATCTACTCTAACTGGTCATGTCAGACAGCTGGATAAGTTGGTCAAATATTTTGTTAAAATTATAAGAAGTGATAATGGCACTGAGTTCAAGAATTCAATCATGGAAGAGTTCTGCAAAGAGCATGGAATCAAACATGAATTTTATGCACCTGTAACTCCACAACAAAATGGAGGTGTAGAAAGAAAGAACATGACTCTCATTAAAGTTGCACGAACTATGCTTGATGAAGCAAAGCTGCCAACCTACTTTTGGGCTGAAGCTGTGCAGACTACTTGTTTTACACAGAATGCTACACTCATAAACAAGCATGGAAAAACACCATATGAGACGGTGAAGAAAAAGAAGCCAAATCTGAAATACTATCATGTATTTAGATGTAAGTGTTTTGTTCTTAAGACTCATCCTGAACAGCTGTCAAAATTTGATCTAAAAGCTGATGAAGGAATTTTTGTTGGATATCCACTTTCCACAAAAGCCTTCAGAGTCTACAAATTAAGAACAAGGGTTGTCATGAAATCTATCATTGTATCTTTTGATGATAAGAAGCTTACTGGACTTGAAGATTTCAATGATCACGATCAGTTGAGATTTGAAAATGAAGACTTAAATTTCTGATTCTGTAAATTCTGATGACTTATACTCTGATCCTGTAAGTATTGATGTCATTGAATCTGTGGTAACAACTCCAAAAGAAAATGCACCTATCCAGGGGGAGCAAGCTGAAGATCCTACCACATCTCAAGACTCTTAAGAAGCATCAGAACCTGTCACTGGCTCTTCAAGTTCTGATTCATCTAGTTCTAATGAGCCAAATTCTGATAATTCTAGAAACTCTGATACTTCAAATCCTGAAGGATCCAAGTCAAATTCTGAAGTCTCAGAGAGCATAACTACAGGGGGAGCATCAGAAAATGCTGATGGAGACAGCATGGATCATGGGGGAGGGTCCAGTTCTAGAAGTCAACTTCAATCTGCAAGGAAGTGGACCAAATCACATACACCTGACTTAATAATTGGAGATCCTGAAGCAGGTGTTAGAACTAGAACTGCAACATCAAATGAATGTCTCTATCATTCTTTTCTATCTCAGACTGAACCAAAGAAAGTGGAAGAAGCTCTTCAAGATGCAGATTGGGTGCAAGCAATGCAAGAAGAGTTAAATGAATTTTAAAGAAATAAAGTCTGGACCCTAGTGCCAAGACCAAAGAACAGATCATTGTTGGCACAAAATGGGTGTTCAGAAATAAAACTGACAGTGATGTCATAATTACAAGGAATAAAGTAAGGTTGGTTGCTAAAGGCTACTCTCAACAGGAGGGTATTGATTATGATGAAACAGTTGCACCAGTTGCTAGATTAGAAGCCTTAAGAATCTTTTTGACTTATGATGCTCACAAAAAGTTTAAAGTCTTTTAAATGGATGTAAAAAGTGCTTTTCTCAATGGAGAATTGGAAGAAGATGTGTATATTGAACAACCTGCAGGTTTTGTAGATTCAAAATTTCCAATAATGTCTACAGGCTTGACAAAGAACTTTATGGCCTTAAGCAAGCTCCTAGAGAATGGTATGAGACTTTAGCTTAATTCCTTCTGGAAAGTGGATTTCACAGAGGCACAATTGATAAAACACTGTTCTACCTCAACCATGGAAAGGACTTACTTTTGGTACAGATATATGTTGATGATATCATATTTGGTTCTATAAATGCCAAACTCTGTGAGAGGTTTGCAAAGCTAATACAGTCAAGATATCAAATGAGTATGATGGGAGAACTTAGTTATTTTCTAGGCCTTCAAGTCAAGCAAAATGAAGAAGGTACTTTCATCTGTCAATCCAAGTACACCAGAAATTTACTGAAGAAGTTTGGAATGCAAGACAGTTCAACAGCATCCACTCCCATGGCCACTGCAAACAAGTTAGATAAAGATACCGGTTCATCAGTAGATATTACTAACTACAGAGGTATGATTGGCTCTTTACTTTATTTAACTGCAAGTAGACCTGATATTATGTATGCTACCTGTCTTTGTGCAAGATTTCAGGCTAATCTAAGAGAACCTCACTAGTGGAACCTGCCAATTTCTAATTACTCAGATGCAGATTTTGCAGGATGCAAAATAGACAGGAAAAATACTAGTGGAACCTGCCAATTTCTTGGAGGCAGATTGGTTTCTTGGTTTAGCAAGAAACAGAAGTCAATCTCCACATCAACTGCAGAAGCAGAATATATTGTTGTAGACAGCTGTTGTGCACAGATTCTTTGGATGAAGAATCAGTGGCTGGATTATGGGTTAGAATTTTCTAAAATACCTATTTACTGTGATAATGAAAGTGCTATTACTATGACAGGTAATCCACTTCAACACTCAATGACAAAGCACATCAGCATTAGGTACCAATTTATAAGGGAACATGTGATGGAAGGTATAGTGGAATTGCATTTTGTTCCAACAGATCAACAACTAGCAGATATCTTCACAAAACCACTATGTGAAGCTACTTTTACAAGACTGGTAAATGAACTTGGAATGGTTTCAGGTTCTTTCTCTAAATCTGCTTAGTTTTTGTACTCATGCATCAGACTTTATGATCAGTGTTTACAGATTGTCTTATCTTCATATATTTTGTGCTTAAATTGAAATTCATTAAATACTGATTGTTATCTAATGTGGATCTATATACTCTGATAAGTGTTTTGAATGTTCTGTGACAATTCAATCCAATGAGGATAATTGTGCTAGATGCTGACATAGGAGTCTTTAACATACTAGAAATCCCATGTTTGAATTAGTTGTTTATATGGAAACTCATTAACATAAGCAAATTCTGATTTTGAGCTTAGTCAAGTTTACTTTGTGTATCTTATTACAAAGTCACAAACTAGATTCTTGCTTCTAATCTGTCAAATTCTGATGTCAGTAAATCTTAAGGATGAACTAAATGCTGATAAGCCTCACTTATCAAAAGAAAAGAAAAGAAAATAAAATAAAAGTCAGGTACTCCTTTGAGATCTAGAGTAAATATGTGAAAGGAAAGACCCAAGTGCATTGCTGGTATTAAGTAATATGCATTAGAAAAGCAAATAAATTTTTTTTGGTGACTTTTCACATTCTCTGATTACTGGAGAAATACTCTGATAATAGCATAAATTGTGATAAGCAGTTGTGACTCACTTACACTGAGAATCCACTGTAAAAAGGAATTTTAAAAGATGCATAAAATGAGTACAAACAGTTGAGGTGGACTCTTGCATAAATTTGTTCTATAGTAGACTTCATGATTGATGACAGATTTTAAGCACTTTTCTTAGTTATGCCTTATTTCTAAGATGTACTAAAATTTATCAGACTTTAATCTTTATCTGATAATCTGCTGAATGCACACACTATCGCTCCATATGAATGATGAAAATTATTATGGTGATTAAGTTATTTTTGACAAACAGTTAAGTGTCATTTGCATAAATTCTGAGGACAAGTTCTGATGAAAGTTTTGATGATTAAACTCTGAAGAATCAAGTCAATATTTCTATGAAGAATCACAGAAAAAGATATTCATTTTTTTAGTACAGAAGCCATATTCTGATGACTGTTAAGTTCTGATAATAGTTAAGTTCTGATATTAAATCCTGATGGAATCCTTGATGCTTACGTGACATTATTCTTTACTTGACTTATTTGTGGTAAAAACTGAAATGGTCATATTTAATCAGAATATATTTAGGTGAGATAAAAACAGTCATAATCATTAAGGGTTAGTGGTAAACGTGTATGTCCTGAAAAATTGCATGTGCACGGTAATTATTGCTTATTTCCCGTGCCCATTAACTCCTGCTTTAACTTTTTACTGACCGTTCACACGTTTCCAGATGTAAATTGTCTGTCATGCTTCAAAAATATAACTGTTGAGTGGAGAGAGTATATATATATATGAGAGTTAAAAGATTTTCTAAACTTTTACTTACTTTTCTATTCTTAATCTCTTTTATTCTCTCTCTCAATAATATCCTATGAAGCGTTTTCTTACAAGACTTTTATCAAACACCTTGCAAACACTATCTTTCGCACTTAATTTCTTACAGAGACGGCACCAAAAGACTTGATTTTCAATGGAGCTAAGTTTGTTCCTAACAACTACTCGTCTATTCTTAGCAAGGATGAAGCTCCATCGGAACTTCACTTTATTCAGGATTTCCTTGCTAATTCTGATATTGGGTATGCTTTGACCCAACCTGAAGCAATCTCTGGAACTCAAGTGCTGGAGTTTTGGAGAAGTGGAATCTATGATGATGGTGGTGCTCAAGGGTCCCCAAGTATAATCTTTTCAACAGGGGAGGATGAGCATGTAGTGACTCTGGCTACAGTACGCCAAGCACTGCACTTGCCTGAGAACTGCGCTTATACAACTGTTGAGGAGCCAGTTCTTCAACATATGATGGCCATTCTGGGGTATGAAAAGACATTGGCAAAGCTGGGTGAATTGAAGAGACCTTATATAAGGAGGGGATGGAGTTTCTTCTTTGACTGCATTACAAAGGCCTTAGCCAACAAATGTTATAATTTTGATGCAATCCCTATACTCAGTCAACAAATCGGGTCTGCTCTCATTAATCAAACTAATTTTGATTATGCAAGTGTTGTTTTAGGCTTTATTGGGGATAGGATGACAGAAGATAGGAATACTGTCTATTTTGCTAGATTCTGTCAGCTTGTCTATAGTGTTTATTGTTCTGATAAGCCCCAATTAGCCAGTGAATCAATTCCACCATTTAGACTAGCTAAAAGAGCTTTTAATGACTTATTATCTACTGATAATAAGAATGTTATGTTAAGACCCCTCCAAATTCCTTTATCAGTCAAACAAGCCTTAATAACCTATGATCCAGTTACATACACTGCACTATATCCTGATGTCTAACCATCTGAACCTCAACCATCAGCACCTACCACCACTACACAAACACCTCACACTTCTCAACCACAACCACAACCAACTATCAGAACATACTTCAAACCAACACAATCATCTCAACCATCAGCACATACCATCAGGCCTTCATCTTCCAAACCTTCTAAGAGGGCAAAGTCTGTTCCTCAACCTCCACAAAAGTGAAGGAAGATGATTCTCAGAGATGAATCTGATAGTGAAGAAGAAACAGTTGAAGCACAGGTTCATGCATCAGAACCTGTGATAATTGAAGCTGAGAATGTTACTTCTCAGAAAGAAACTACAGCTCAAAGTTCTGATACTTTGAAGAGGAAATCTGTAAGTTCTGATGATGCAACAACAAGTCCTTCACTGGCAAGCAGACTGAAGAAAATGAGGGCATAAAGGTACAAGGCCAAGCCTATATCTGAGGATTCAATTGAAGTTGAGGAAGGGGATCAGGAATCTCTGATCTCATCAGAACCTGTGGTAATTGAAGCTCTGCCATTCCCTACTCAAGCTCAAGATACCGTGTCAACACCTCCTGTCTCTCCTATTAAAGCTACAGATGATGCTGAAGAACAAGCTACAACTTCTGAAATAGAAATTCATAATCTGAATACACTAACTGTTCTTTATCTGGAAGCTCCATCTACAGCAGCTCAGCAATCTCCAACTCATTCTCCAATCTTAGATGCTGAGATACCATCTACACCAGCTCTGGAGATAAATTCTGATACTCAGAATTTAAATAAAGTTGTTCCTGAATCTCCAGTTGCATAACACACTCTTGTGTTGTCAGAAAATAATGAATCTTCCTCAAGTTCTGAAGACAGTGTTTTTGTTGAGACTCCAGCTCCCATTCTGGGAAAGGTTGAATTGGTCAAGAAATTTGTTGAACAGGATGCTCCTGTACCTTGGGAAGAAACTCACAAGGGAGTTGAGTGGACCAAGAAGTGGAATGAATCAGATTTTATTCCAAGCACCAAAATTCTGACAGAGCATGTGTCAAAAGTTGATGAGTTATTGTCAAATTCTGATTTCAAGACTCAACTCAAGGTTACAGCTATGAGTACAAGAAGTCTTCATGGTCTACATTCCATTACTCATGATAAGGTTGATACACTAAAGGAACATGCTGATAATCTAGATCTACAGATCAAGCTTGACAAAAACAGATATATCAGACCTACTCTTGAGAAAGTTGAAGCCATTGAGAAGATTCAAGAGGAGCAACAGGCCCAAATTACTGAGGTCCTACAAAATCAAGCTTCTCAGAAAGCTCAATTGGATGAAATCCAATCTTCAGTTGAACTTCTTCTCTCTCTCATACTTCCTGATGATGCCAAAAAGAGGGAGAAGGTAGTTAAGTCCAAATGCTCACCTACTCAAATACTAAAGAAGAAGGATGACAAAGGTGATGACCAGGGAAACTCTGATAAGAGCAAAGGTCAAGGAAAAGTTCAAGGAATATCTTCACGGAAAGTAATTTATGATGTTAGCAAATCTTCTACACAGAACAAGTCAAGTTCTGATAAGCAAAGTCTGATGTCAAGTTCTGATATTCTGATTAAGTCAGGATCAAAAGACTCTCAGAAGTTTTTACAAACTCTGAAGCTAAAGGGGAATCAGATTACTGTTTATGACAAAGATCCTAAAATCCAGACACTTGATGAGGAGATAGCTAGAAGATTATTTCTAAAACAAAATCCAGGAATGGATTTGGAAACTCTCAAGGAGGAAGAAGCTAGATTTGCAGCTGAGAAGACAAATCTTAAGTCTAAAGCTTCTGATGCAAAGAAACCTCCAAGGCCTAAGGACAAAGGTATTGTGATCAAAGAAAAGTCAAATTCTGAGGCTTCAAAGTCCAAGACTAGATCACAAACTGAGATTGATCCTAAGTCAAAAGGAAAAGAAAAGGTTAGTGAACCTTTAAAGATTCATAAAAAGATAAGTTGTTCCGTTCCAGTCTATCAAGCTACAATGCATGATGATGATTTGATAGAAGATGAAACTGTTCAAATTCTGAAAAGAAGAAAGATAACTGAAGAATCTAAAATAAACTCTGACACTACTCAAGTTGTTCCGAATGAAGAACAACAAGTTACAAAAGAAACAACAAATTCTGATCAAGCTATCAAGACGTCAACTACTGACATTGCTCAAGTTGATTTGAAAAAGATGACAATTGTTGATAAGAAGAAGCTGTTATGGAAGAAAGCTACTCCAGTTGAACCAAAGTCCAATCTTATGATTAATCAACTCGCAACATTTGGGTTGAGAGCCAGGCAACCTAGAGATAGAGCAGGATTAGGTTCTGATGAAGAGAAGATACAAACAGGAGTAGAAGTTACTCTAAGAGATCCTTTCATGTTGACAGACAAACCATTTAAACAAATCAAATAAAAGCACCTTGACAAAATGCTGTCTGCTCAAATTGTGATAGATGCTCATGATAAGGAAAATCTAAAAGAGAAATTGATTTTATTTCTCAATGATTGAAGAACCTACAGACTAGCTGATACCGATGTGCTAAAGAAGTCTGTCAGAGAGCTTCAACATATTCACTATCTTCTGGAAGTAAAATCTGATATTACAAAAAGATGGTCAGAATACATTTTGAAGGCTATAAGAGATCTTCTCAGAATCTCTGGTACAAAAGCTTCTCAGTATATACCAATGATTACTGAAGATGATGGAAGAGAAATTCCTATGCTGAAGAACTCTGCTAAGGTGGAAGTTATTCTAAAAGGAAGATTCTTATGTTATAATGAAAACTCTTCACATCCTAAAGTTATCAGACTTGGTGATGGACTTGAAAGAACATCAATTCAAGCTCTCAGAACAGCCATTTATTAAATTGGTGACAATAAAGATGAAGAACTGATGCAGGTCAAAGCACAGTTAGTTGAAATTCTGAGAAAAGCTGAAGATAAGCTGGTAAAAGATTTTGTTAAGAATCATTATGGATTCAGATTGATCCAGTGATGTTGGTAAAGCTACAAGGACTGTAAGTTGTAGTTAATAGTCTTATTAAACTCTTATTGCATTTGAACTTAAATGTTTTTGACATCATCAAATCTATTAACTTTTATATTTTTGCATAATTTACAAGTTGGGGGAGATTGTTCGATATATTTGAGATGTCATGTCTAATATGTTTCATGTTTAGTTTTCAGATCTTAACAAACAGGAAATATCAGGACTTATTGGAATCAGTACTTACTGGAAGTCAGAAGATAGATATCAGAACTTAAGTGCGGGAGGACTTACAGTTACGGAAGGAAGCTGATTTACAGGATAGAAGATCGAGACTAAAACAAAAGAAGATATACATGGAAAGAGTTAGAAGATAAGAAGACTTGTAGAAGATATCTGATTGATATATTTTAGGAGACGGAATTATATTCCATATCAATTAGAAGTTATCTTGTAACTGTGTACTATATAAACATAGACATAGGTTTACACTATATGTGTTATCATTATCGAGAAGATCATACATTGTAACCTAACAGCTCTTAGTGATATTTGTTTATCACTGAGAGAGAACAGTTCCATTGTAACAGAGTTTATTATATTGAATATATCTGTTTACTGTTACTTGTGTTCAAAATTGATTTGATTGTATTAAACACTGTATTCAACCCCCTTTTACAGTGTTGTGTGACCTAACATAAACTAACCATGAGACTTGGCCAAGATCGGAAATTGTGTTGTTTATTCGAAAGTTAGCTTAATCTATAAATACAATTGGGTATACTTGCTCTTAATATTGATCCACAAAGTATACACCATATCATATGAGAAAAATCCCTAGGTATTATTATTACCATCCACAATTATCGGTCGACCAATGGTAGGTAACCCCTATTGATAGGGGATAAAAGTAATCCTGATTGCGTAATGAATAAGCGTATTAATTAGGCCCAGTTTGGTCTAAGGATGAAACCCGGTTATTAAGGCCCAGCAGTTATATGTCATTAATTGGGCTCAAGGGGCCTGTAGATCAAGGATTTATTATTAAATTCGTAGGTCATGTACCAACCCGAATTAGGGTTGAGAAAACAAGTTCAAGTTAGAATCAAACTCTCAAAAGAGTAGTCCTCAAGCCATACAGTCCTATAAGGAAGCAAATCCCAATATTTTGGGACTCCAAAGTTTATTCTACATCGGAGACTTGTCTACCAAGTCTCTTAACCCTAATCTAATTCAAAGCATCTCACGCCTATATAAGGGCCTCACCCCACAACTCAGAATTATATTTTTTTACTTGATCCCTCGCATACAGTAAATTAAGTAGGCATCTTGTGAAGGCAGATTGAGTCGCGAAACACGAGAGCATTTAAATAGAGTCTTTGAGCTCACGAACCCTAACATTAAATACACTCTAGTTTTTTACCCATAATATTTGGCGCCGTCTCTCAGAAAAAGACATCAACCATGGTAACCACACGAAGTAAATACAACGCTCCTAAAGAAACCTTAATTGGAACCACCTAAGCTATCTCATCTGCCATTGTGATTCCCCCTCACTCGACTTACTCCCAAGGGACAGCGAATCCTTCAATTCTCCGATCTGAATCTCAGTCACCCCTAGCTTTAGAGGCGAATCCTCAAAACCCAAATCTGAATGCTCCTTTAGGAACACAATCTGCGGATTTTGAGATGCCAACCATAGTGCATCACATGCCTATAAACCCCACCTATGGGATTCCAATATACTCTGAGGTACCACCTCGATCACAGCCTTATTATCTAAGTCTGCGATCAACCAACACTGAACAAGATATCTCTGGACCCTATACAACAGAGGATAGTGAAGATTCAACCGATGAAGATGCACATCACAGGAGGAGACATGGGGATAAAGAGACTGTTAGAGGTAGGCGCCTTGAGCCCATAGAAGTTAGGCATCCCGAATACCAGGATAATCAGGGAATGACACCAGACTTTAAAAGTCGAAATTGAATCAATTAGGTCCTTCAGAGACTTTAAGCTGGCCATGACACTGACGAGTGCCAATTATTAAAAGACGAAATTGAGTTCCTTATTCGAAAAGGGAGGTTAAGTAAGTATACCGGAGATGGAGAAAGAGGAGAAAGGAACAATAGTGGGAGAAAGAACTTTGATTGCTCTTTCCCACAAACTGAGACTCTTCTTCTATGTCACTTCCGGTTCTCAAGCAGCAGATTCTGGGCATTCATCTGTAGTTGTTCCTATTTGTAGCTAATGCGCCGGTGTTCCTGCAGCCTTTTCTTCGATTCTATGGCCGATCTTGTTTAATCCAAAGCTTGTGCAAGCCCATTTGAAAGAGTGCTTCATGCGCTTGCCTAAGGGACAGAGACCGCTGGACTGGGATTAGGATAGATTTACACAAGGCTACAAGAGATCAGAATGATCAGGGGGAAAATCCTGAACCCCGAGGACGAGTGATAAATATGATCTTTGGAGGACCGACCGCGGTCGGCTGTTCCACGAGCTCAAGAAAGGCATATGCTCGTGAGGTCATGCACATAGTTGAGGAAGCCCCAAAAAGGGCCAAGACTGGAGTAACAATGTCGTTCGATGATTTCAATTTTCAAGGGGTCAAATTTCTTCATGACGACCCCCTAATCAAAACACTTATCATAAGGAACAGCCCGGTGAAGAGAGTCCTGATAGATAATGAGGCATCAATGGACATTTTACTATATGATACCTTTATAAGGATGGGATACAATGACACATAATTAACCCCGACTGATATGCCAATATATGGGTTCACTGGAGTCGAATGCCCCGTGGAAGAGATAATAAAGCTACATTTGAGTATGGGTCAGGTGCCAAGACAAACAACACAGATGTTGAACTTTGTAGTGGTTAAAGATGGATCAACGTATAACGCGATCATGGGAAGAACGGGTATACATTCTTTTAAGGAAATACTTTCATCTTACAATTCAGTAATGAAGTTTCTAACCAGGAATGGTATAGGAGAAGAAATGGGATATCAAAAGATGGTAAAGAGTTGTTACGTAGCCTCCTTAAGGGCGGATGGTGTTGGGGGCAGGTTTTGCCCTTTGAAGATATAGATATACGTGAGAATGATGAGAAACAAGGAAAATCGGAAGAGGATTTTATCCCGATTCCTTTAATTCCCGAGGATCCCAAAAAAGTAACTTTCCTTGGAGCATCGCTGGAGGAGCCCCTTAGAGGGAAGTTAATAAGGTTCTTGCAAGAAAACAATGATGTGTTTGCATGGCAGACAGCAGATATGTCCGATATAGACCCTGAATTGATCACCCATAAGTTGAACGTGGATCCTAATTGAAAGGCCGTAAAGCAAAAGAAAAGGATTTTTGCCCTTGAAAGGCAGGAAGCCATCAAACAAGAAGTTAAGAAGCTCTTAGAGGTTGGTTTCATTTAAGGAGATACAGTTTCCGGAATGGTTGGAAAATCTTGTGATGGTGAAGAAGGCTAATGGAGGAGAATGTGTGTTAATTTTTCTAATTTGAATGATGCATGCCCGAAGGATTATTTTCCCCTCCCAAGGATAGAAACTTTGATAGACGCCACCGCAGGGCACGAGATGTTGAGTTTCATGGATGGATTTAGCGGATATAATCAGATCAAGATGCATAAGGATGACATCCTGAAGGTATCATACATCACTAACTTTGGTGTTTTTTGCTACCTTGTCATGGCATTTGGTCTCAAGAATGCAGGAGCCACATACCAAAGATTGGTAAGCAAGATTTTTAAGGAACTTATGGGGAAAACCATGGAGGTTTATGTAGATGACATGTTAGTCAAGAGCCTCATAAAAGCAGACCATGTAACCCACTTGAGGGAAGCTTTCCAGGTTCTGAGTTATCACAAAATGATGTTAAATCCCGCCAAGTGTGCTTTTAGAGTTGGGTTTGGAATGTTTTTAGGATTAATTGTCTCCAAGAGGGGTATTGAGGCCAATCCTGACAAAATAAAGGCCATCCTAGACATGGAACCTCCACGTTCTTTAAAGGATGTTCAAAAATTTACTGGAAAGGTTGCTGCTCTGGGGCGTTTCATCTCCAAGTCCGGAGACAAGTGCTTACCATTTTTCAAGGCTTTGAAGAAAGTAAAAGGCTTCAAGGGTTAGAAAAGTTCGCTTTAGCCTTGGTTATGGCCTCAAGAAAGTTGCGTCTTTACTTCCAAGCCCATAAAATTGAGGTATTAATAAATCAGCCTTTGAGAAACATCATTCACAGTTCTAAAGCTAGTGGAAGGCTGATCAAATGGGCCATAGAGCTGGGGGAATTTGATATTAAGTACAAACCTCGAATGGAAATCAAATCCCAGGCCTTGGCTAACTTCGTGGTTGAATGTACCATCGTTAACCAATAATTCGGGGGCAGGAAGATACACCCCAAGGTGAGGAAGAAGATAGGATGGTTGAAAATAAGGAGTTCTGGGTACTCTATTTTGATAGGCATCAAAAACAAATTCAAGTGGAGCTGGCTTAGTTTTACAAAGTACCGATGGATTCCTTATTGAGTATGCCATAAAGTTAGATTTCCCCACTACAAGCAATGAGGCAGAATATGAAGCCTTGATAGTTGGCCTGAGCCTAGCTGGAACATTAAGAGTTAAAAATTTGAAAGTTTTTGGAGAATCAAAACTAGTGGTATCCTAAGTCAATAGAGAGTTTGAGGCAAGAGATGAAACCATGGCCAAATACGTATAGCTGGTAAGAACTATGATGACTCAGTTTGACGAATGTCATGTCAAATACATATTGAGAGAGGAGAATTCTAAGGCAGATGCGTTATCCAAATTTTCCTCTTCTGAGATCAAAAATATTCTAGTGCACACTTCCATGTTTTAAAGAAACGGAGAATTGATGTTAAGCTGGTTACCCCTATCGGGCTTGGAGAATCTTGGATTGATCTCATTAAGGCTCACTTATAAGCCTGATGGCTTCCCAGTGATACAGCGGAGGCACGGAAACTGTATGTGCAAGACCTGAGATATTCTTTGATTGATGGGATTCTATATAAAAGATTCTTCACAATTTCTTATATAAGGTGCCTCAGGCCTGATGAGGCCCGACTTGCTTTGAAAGAGGTGCATGAAGGCATATGTGGCCAACACTTGGGGGCAGGGCCTTAGCTCACAAAATTACTCGTTTAGGCTTCTACTGGCCAAAAATGATGGTTGATGCCAATGATTATATGAAGAGATGTGATCGCTGTCAGAAGCATGCCCCAGTAGTAAGGCATCCACCTAAAATGCCGACTTCCATAAACTCCTTTATCCCGTTCCCCATGTGGGGTGAATATTTTTGGACCTTTCCCGATGGCTACTTCCCAAAGGAAGTTTTTAATTGTAGCTATTGATTACTTTACTAAATGGATCGAGGCCAAGCCCTTAGCCAAGATTATGACTAAACAAGTTGCTTAATTCTATAGGAAACTATCATGTGTATATATGGAATTCCTCGTATCTTGATAACTGATAACAAGACACAGTTTAATAATGAGGAATTCAAGAAGTATTGTGAAGAGAATAAAATTGAGTTTCGGTTCACTTTTGTCGCTCACCCTCAAGCCAATGGATAAGCAGAGGTTACGAACCAAATTATTTTAGATGGATGGAAGAAGAGGATTGAAAAGTCCAAGAGCAATTGGATGGACGAGATACTCTCGATACTTTGGGCCTATAGGACCACATGTAGAGTCAAAATGGGAGCAGCCCCATTCATGTTAGCATAGGGAGTTGAATTTGTTGTCCCTGTATAAATATCACATTCATCTCCGAGGATTCAAGCTTATAACGCAGAAGAAAATTAGGAAAGGTAGAGACTAGTCATACACTTAATCGATGAAATTCGGGATCAAGCTTATGCCAAGATCATAGAATATCATAAAAAAGGGTTCTTTTTATTACAACCTAAGAGTGAAAGAAAGGTTCTTTAAGCAAGGAGATCTGGTTCTAAGAAAGATTGAAGTGTCAGGGGCTGGATAGAAAGGAAAGCTAGCTCCAAACTAGGAAGGGTCGTACAAAGTCAAAAGTGTTCAAGGACGAGGATCTTATAAGTTAGAGACAATGGAGGAGAAGAGGTGCGAAGAACTTGGAATACACATAATTTAAAGGTTTACTACATATAGTTCCCATATTGAATGGAAAATATCGTGAGCAGTGGGTTTTTAAGGATTTACATTTTAGTTTATTAAGTTAATAAGGTTCGGAGAAACCATGAGCTTCGGCTCCTTAAAATTTTTTACTCCAGTTCTTTATGATTTACATTTCGGTTTATGATAAGAATTATAGGGGTTGGACCCATTATATATGGTGTTTTGAAAGACCAAGTTATATTTGTGAAGCAATGCTTTGCTCATAAACTTAAACGTAATAATGAGGATAACAAGAGAAATCCAAAATGAAAAAATTAGAAATTTTTTTATAGAAACTCTAAGTACTTTTCAATACAAAAGAAAGAAACATGAAAGATAGAAATCTAAGCGTTTGAGTTAAGAGGCTCAGACTCCTCTTCGGAGCCGCTCTCAAAGCCGCCTTCAGAGCCACTCTTCGAAGTTTCCGCGGAAGTTTCCTGAGTTGGCCCCTCAGAATTCTCTTCGAAAGTTTCCGTGGAAGTCTCTTCCGAAGTCTCCTTGGAAGTTTCTTTAGATGCCCTTTGAGGTGCCTGTCTAGGAGGGTCTTCGACTCTAGCTTTCTTTGTGACGGGTTCATCATCTTCCTCGGAAGAGGACTCTTATTCACTGGAGCTTGACTTAATTTCCTTTCTCTTTTGTCCTTGACCCGCAATAGGCACCTTAGACCCGAAAGCCCTTCGATCAGGAGAAAGAGGAGAATGATCTTCTTCCCGAATAAGGTCCATGGTCCTTTCAATGACACCTCCAAGGTTGGAAATTTTGAGCAAGCAAGGGAAAGATTCAGCCTCGACCATTTCCGGGTATTCGGCTTGAATAGCCTCGATCATGGTATCCCAGCCCTCCTTATAGCTCATAGGGTGAGTGAGGGCGTTGTGCTCCTCTATTAAGCCCTTGAACTCTGGAGTATCCATCTAAGCATCAAATCCTTTCTCTTTTTCATCGTTTAGAAAAACAATTTTAGCTCGAGCAGTTTCCAGGTCAGAAGTTGAGAAAGCTAGTTGGGCTCGGAGGTTTGCAATCATTTCATTGGCCTCCCCAAGCTTATTGATTATGTCATCGTAGCTTACTTTCCAATCTTTATCTTGGTGGAGCGCCCCAATAAAATGGGCGTTTGACTGAAAATAAAGGAAAAGAGGGAAGGTAAATTAGCTCAAGAAATACGCAAAAATAAGGAAAAAACTATTCTAAGGAAAGAAATTACCGTCGCTAGAGCTTGAGCACCAAACAGCTCATTTGCATCTAAATCCCATTGAAGGACAAAGTCCTTATAATCAACCGAGGAAATAGACTGAAGCGACCACTCCTTGGTATTATTTGTATTACCAACAATGGTGTCTTTTCCCCAGATATCCCATGCGGGCTGAAAAAAGGCCCTAGGCTTTTGTTTGCTCCTTGAGGATGGTTGGGGCCTTCTTCATCCCCTTATGCTCCAACCTGAGTTAAGAACTGAGGAAAGCAATCCCCCAGGCATGGTTCTTTGAAAAGCTTTACAGCCCGCTTCATCCTGGTGGTTTTCAGGTCTTTCAGCTTAGTCACCTCCACTATCTTTGCAGCCGCTGCATGAAAAATAAGTAATAGTTAAAGCTGGAAAGGAAGGTCAAATTAAGTATCTAAAAAAATAGACTGAAGTTAGAAATTACTTTTCATTAAGACTGGAAAAAGCCTGCACTCAACGAGAACTATTTCTTTAATAAGGTCCCAGGAGTGGGATGTCCCGTTATCCTTGGTGAGGATATCGAAAGTTGTCGTCTCTTCCGCGGATAAGGAAATGTTGTTGGGGCTCCTGTCGACCACTTGCCTAAAGGAAGAATGGAAGAGGGTCCCCCAGTCTCCTCCCTCCCAGGCCAGATAGATAAACTCCTTCTTCCACTTCAAGTTATTGTCTGGAACAGACTTCCCATTGATAATGTGAGGGATTGTAGGGTGTTGGTTCAAAGAAACCCAACCTGGATTCTTTTTAGGACTGTTTTTAAATTAAAAAATCTTCCTAAAATAGCTACTGATGGAGAACATACTTCCCATTGATAATATGAGGGATTGTAGGGTGTTGGTTCAAAGAAACCCAACCTGGATTCTTGTCCGGACTGTTTTAAACTGAAAAATCTCCCTAAAATAGCTAATGATGGAGGCAAATTATGCTTAGCATATTGCGATAAAAAATAAAGAATTAACCTCCAAGTATTTGTAGAAAGTTAGAAAGGATTAATCTAAATATCTTCAAGTAGGGTAGGAATAAAAGGATGAAAGGGAAACCTGACACCTGCTATGATGGTATCTTTAAAGACGCACAACGCGTCCTTCTTCCAGGTGGTACTAGCTAGAATCGGCTTGTAGGGCTTCTCAACCTTGTACATGAGATTCATCTTCTCCAGCTCCTTCACATCATAGAATGTGTTGATATGATCAAATGCATCTAAGTGAGCATCGCATGGGTACTCATCCCCCTTAATGTTGATCATATCGATCAAAGAGAAGTATCTTTATCGGATGGGGAATTTGTTGGACTTTTTAGCCACGTTCATTTTTGTCAGTCGAATAGCTTTCTTTTCTGCCCTCTGGAAAATACAAAAAATGCAAAGAACATGCAAAAAGTATGAATATATACATAAATAGTGCAGAGAAGCCCAAATGTTATGAACATATTCATCCAAAAACCCAGAAATTATGAAGATATTCATCTCAAAACCCGAAAATTAGGCAAAAAACTGTAAAAATAAGAGGAAAGTGATGAACATATCTGGGAAAAGCTTTGAAGATTTAACCGGAAAACTGGAAATTTACACGCCGGAAAACTGGAAAGCTTGGAAGATTTGAAGATAACAAAGAGAAGAATCACCGGAAAATGCTTAGAGCTTTTGAGGAAACTTATGAAATGAGAAGTAAGGAAAATAATGGACATGCTCACTCTAATATATAGGTGAAATTAGGGAAGGTGGACAGTTAAAAGCCCATGAGCCTAAGGCCCAAAGGTAAGAGCCCAAGTTCTGGAATATTCTTGAAGCTTCCAAAAGGAATGATAAGGTCCATAGGCCCAATCGAAATTGGATTTGTAAAATTAAGGCCCATAGGCCCAATAGAAATTGGATTTGGAAAGATAAGGCCCATAGGCCCAATCCAAATTGGATTTAGAAAGATAAAGTCCTTAGGCCCAATCCAAATTTGGAAAAGTAAAGTTCAAAAATAACCAGGGTTTTAAAAAGTAAAAATTCGACCAGGATCGAGGTCGAATTCCAGGTAGATCTTGGTCGAATAACTTTGACTAGAGGCCCTAAAATAGGCCATGCTTTTGACCAGGATTGAGATCAAACTCCAAGTCATGGATCCTGGTCGAATAATGTTAGATATATTTGAGATGTCATGTCTAATATGTTTCATATTTAGTTTTCAGATCTTAACATACAAGAAATATCAGTACTTACTGGAATCAGTACTTACTGGAAGTCAGAACTTAAGGATATCAGAACTTAGATTATCAGAAGATAAAATCAGAAGATGGATATCAGAACTTAAGTACTGGAGGACTAATAGTTAAGGAAGGAAGCTGATTTACAGGAAAGAAGATCGAGACTACTACAAAAAGAAGATATGCATGGAAAGAGTTAGAGGACTTAAAGAATTGTATAAGATATCTGATTGATATATTTTAGGAGACAGAATTATATTCCATATCAATTAGAAGTTATCTTGTAATTGTGTACTATATAAACACAGACATAGGTTTACACTATATGTGTTATCATTATCGAGAAGATCATACATTGTAACCTAGAAGCTCTCATGATATTTGTTCATCACTGAGAGAGAACAGTTCCATTATAACAGAGTTTATTATATCGAATATATCTGTTTACTGTTACTTGTGTTCGAAATCGATTTGATTGTATTCTACACTGTATTCAACCCCCTTCTACAGTGTTGTGTGACCTAACAAGTGGTATCAGAGCCTATCTATTAACACGCATAAAGTAAAGATCCAAAACAATTATGTCTGAAGAAGCAGAAAATCCAACCAAGCCCGCCAAAACTGAAGAAACTCAAAAGACTCAAATCCACAGTCGATATGAGACTATAAGGGTTCCCATACAAAGACCTTCTGAGTACCCCACATGGAAATTGAAGATGGCTATGTTTATGGAAGCTACAGATCCAGAATACCTTGACAGAATTAATGAAGGACCGCATAAGCCAACCAAGCTGTCTGTTGTAGTTGTAGATCAACCAGCAAAGACCGTACCAAAGGAGAAAAGTGAGTACACAGCTGGAGATATCTCATCCATTGCCAAGGATGCAAAGGTAAGGCATTTGCTGCATAGTGCCATTAATAATGTCATGTCAAACAGGGTAATTCACTGCAAGACTGCAAAGGAGATATGGGATGCTTTGGAGACAAGATATCAGGGAACTGATGCAATCAAGAAGAACAGGAGGACTATACTCACTCAAGAGTATGAGCACTTTGACTCAAAAAGTGATGAGTCATTAACTGACTTATATGACATGTTTGTCAAACTCTTGAATGATCTGTCACTGGTGGACAAGGAATATGATCTTGAAGGTTCAAATCTAAAATTCCTTTTAGCTCTTCCTGAAAGTTGGGATTTGAAGGCTACTATTATAAGAGACAACTATGCTCTTGATGAAACTACTCTTGATGTGATTTATGGTATGCTCAAGACTTATGAACTTGAGATGGATCAAAGAAGCAAGAGACAAGGGAGAAAGTCAAGGACAGTTGCTCTTAAGGCTGAGGAGGAATTCCCCAAAGTGGCTGTCTCAAAGAAAGGCAAAGGAAAAGCTCTCATCACAAAGTCTGATTCAGAATCATCAAATTCTGATGGAGATGATTCAAAAACTGAAAGTTCACCTGAAATAGATGCTGATGAAGGGATGATGAAATTGTGTGCTCTTATGGTGAAGGGTATCACAAAGATAGCCTACAGGAAATTTAGAAGGGGAAAGAAGTTTTTTTAAGAAAGGTTGAAGTACTGATAAGAAAGGTTTCATAAAATCTGAAGGCAAAGGTGCAAAGTCTGACAGAGGAGACAACTCAAAAGTCAAATGCTATAATTGTGGTGAAAGAGGCCACATATCTCCTGACTGCAAGAAAGGAAAAAGTGACAAAGGCAAGGCACTTGTCATTAAGAAGAAAAGCTGGACAGACTCTTCAGATTTTGAAGATGAGGTGAACTATGCCTTGATGGAAAATGTTGATGGCAGCCCTGAAACTGCTGAATTAAAGGTACCTCAAACAACTTAGGCCTTTCATACTGATGATATTACTGAGTTAAGATTATATCTTAAAACCATGTTTATTAGTTATAGAGATCAAATTTTAACATGTGAAAGATTAACTTCTGAAAATCTTGCTTTTAAGAAAAGGAATGATTATTTAGAAAAGGAGTTAGTTATGTTCCATCAAACTAAGAAAAGAGAGATGATGCTTTTATGTTAGAGATGAATTGCTATAATTGAATAAATCTCTCAAAACTGAGTTAGAAAAAGAAAAAGAGATTATCAGGACTTGGACTAACTCTGGCAGAACAACTCAGAACTTATTAAGTAGTGGAAACTGGAAAGAGGGCTTAGGTTATAGAGATGATAAAAGTGAAAAATGAGCTGAACAAATTGAGCCAATTGTTGTTAAACAAACTGTTAAGCCAAAGGTAAATCTTGTTAAGTTTGTAGCTAAAACTATAAAGTCTGATTCTGAAAAGATGAAAAAGTCTGTGACATAAGTTAAGGAAAAGTCAACTTCTAACAAATTAGAACAGGATAAACCAACTGAAGTCAACATAGGCTTAATGACAAAGAAGCAGCTTAAACATAAGCTGAAAGAAATAAGGAATGTCAACAAGGTTAAGGCAGCTAGGAAAAATAGGAATGGAAAGGAAGGTGTGAATAAAAGAAATAATTATATGCCTTTTCCTAATGCTCCTAGAAAGAAATGTTATAACTGTGGAAACTCTAACCATCTTGCTTATTTTTGCAAGAAGAATAAGAAAATAAACTCTTTACCTCCTAAGTTAAGAGTCAGTCTGTTAGGTTTAAGCCGCAAAATCCTTGTTTTCATTGTGGTAGTTTATGGCATTCCATTTATACTTGTAAGGAATATCATAGTTTATACTATGATTATTATCAAATAAAACCTTCTTTGAAGAAAGTTGCTTTAATTCCTTCTAGTGTAAAATCTGATGCAAAGTCTGATATAAGTTCTGATAAACAGCATATTAGCATAAACTCTTATATTAAATCCACTGCAAATGCTAACAAACTTAAAAAATCCAAAGGATCCAAGCAAGTCTGGGTCCTTAAAACTAACCATTAGTGGTCTTTGTGATTGCAGGGCAACAGGAGAACATCCTAGTACTGGATAGTGGATGTTCAGGACATATGACTGGAAATAAAGCCCCGCTCTCAGACTTTGTGGAGAAAGCTGGCCTAGAAGTTTCTTATGGAGATGGAAACATGGGAAAAACTCTGGGATATGGCAATATTAATCTTGGGAATGTCATCATTGAAACAGTAGCTCTTGTCTCAAGACTTAAACACAATCTGCTAAGTGTGAGTCAAATCTGTGAGAAAGGTTATCATGTGGATTTCTTTGAAGAACACTGTGAAGTTGTAAGCAATTCTATATGCAAAGTGGTTCTGAAAGGTTACAGGCATGGTAACATTTATGAAGCCAGACTTTCAACAAGTACTGATGGTTCTGCAATTTGTCTGTTGAGTAGAGCATCAATTAAAGAAAGTTGGAATTGGCACAAAAGACTCTCTCATTTAAACTTCAACAACATAAATGAGCTTGTAAAGAAAGATCTTGTGAGAGGATTGCCAAAATCAGTATTTGCTCCTGATGGCCTTTGTGATTCATGTCAAAAGGCAAAATAAAGAAAATCTTCTTTCAAGAGCAAAAGTGAGACATCATTTCTTGAGCCTTATCACCTACTGCATGTTGATCTATTTGGTTCAGTCAATGTCATGTCTATTGTAAAGAAGAAATATGCTATGTTTATAGTGGATGAGTTCACAAGGTACACTTGGGTGTACTTCTAACACAAGAAGAATGAAACTGTATTTACTCTAACTGATCATGTCAGACAGCTGGATAAGTTGATCAAAGATTCTGTTAAAATTATAAGAAGTGATAATGGCACTGAGTTCAAGAATTCAATCATGGCAGAGTTCTGCAAAGAACATGGAATTAAACAGGAATTTTCTGCACCTGGAACTCCACAGCAAAATTGAGTTGTAGAAAGAAAGAACAGGACTCTCATTGAAGCTGCACGAACTATGCTTGATGAAGCAAAACTGCCAACATACTTTTGGATTGAAGCTGTGCAGACTGCTTGTTTTACACATAATGCAACACTCATAAACAAGCATGGAAAAACACCATATGAGATGGTGAAGAAAAAGAAGCCAAATCTGAAATACTTTCATGTATTTGGTTGCAAGTGTTTTGTTTTAAGACTCATCGTGAACAACTGTCAAAATTTGATCTAAAAGCTAATGAAGGAATTTTTGTTGGATATCTAATTTCCACAAAAGCCTTCAGAGTCTACAATTTAAGAACAAGGGTTGTCATGGAATCTATCAATGTATATTTTGATGACAAGAAGATTACTGGACTTGAAGATTTCAATGATCACGATCAGCTGAGATTTGAAAATGAATACTTAAATTCTGATTCTGTAAATTCTGATGACTTAAACTCTGAACCTGTAAGTCCTGATGTCATGGAATCCGTGGTAACAACTCCAAAGGAAAATGCACCTGTGCAGGGGGAGCAAGCTGAAGATCCTACCACATCTCAAGACTCTAAAGAAGCATCAAAACCTGACATTGGCTCTTCAAACTCTGATTCATCTAGTTCTGATGAGCCAAATTCTGATAATTCTGGAAGCTCTGATACTTCAAATCCTGAAGGATCCAAGTCAAACTCTGAAGTCTCAAAGAGCATAACTACAGGGGGAGCATCAGAAAATGCTGATGGAGACAGCATGGATCATGGGGGAGGATCCAGTTCTAGAAGTCAACTTCAATCTGCAAGGAAGTGGACCAAATCACATACACCTGACTTAATTATTGGAGATCCAGAAGCAGGTGTCAGAACTAGAACTGCAATATTAAATGAATGTCTCTATCATTCTTTTATATCTCAGACTGAACCAAAGAAAGTGGAAGAAGCTCTTCAAGATGTTGATTGGGTGCAAGCAATGCAAGAAGAGTTAAATGAATTTGAAAGAAACAAAGTCTGGACCCTAGTGCCAAGACCAAAGAACAGATCAGTTGTTGGCACAAAATGGGTGTTCAGAAATAAAACTAATTGTGATGGCATAATTACAAGGAATAAAGCAAGGCTGGTTGCTAAAGGCTACTCTCAATAGAAGGTTATTGATTATGATGAAACATTTGCACCACTTGCTAGATTAGAAGCCATAAGGATCTTTTTGGCTTATGCTGCTCACAAAAAAGTTTAAAGTCTTTAAAATGGATGTGAAAAGTGCTTTTATTAATGGAGAATTGGAAGAAGAGGTCTATGTTGAACAACCTCCAGGCATTGTAGATTCAAAATTTCCAAATCATGTCTATAGGCTTGACAAAGCACTTTATGGCCTTAAGCAAGCTCCTAGAGCATGGTATAAGAATTTAGCTCAATTCCTTCTGGAAAGTGGATTTCACAGAGGTATAATTGATAAAACATTGTTCTACCTCAACCATGGAAAGGACTTACTTTTGGTACAAATATATGTTGATGATATCATATTTGGTTCTATAAATGACAAACCCTGTGAGAAGTTTGCAAAGCTAATGTAGTCAAGATATCAAATGAGTATGATGGGAGAACTTAGTTATTTTCTGGGCCTTCAAGTCAAGCAAACTGAAGAAGGTACTTTTATCTGTCAATCCAAGTACACCAGAAACTTACTGAAGAAGTTTAGAATGCAAGATAGTTCAACATCATCCACTACCATGGCCACTGCAACCAAGTTAGATAAAGATACTGGTTCATCAGTAGATATTACTAACTACAGAGGTATGATTGGCTCATTACTCTATTTAACTGCAAGTAGACCTGATATCATGTATGCTACCTGTCTTTGCGCAAGATTTCAGGCTGATCCAAGGGAACCTCCCTTAATAGCTGTGAAAAGAATTTTCAAGTACCTTAAGGGTACAGCTGATCTGGGATTGTGGTATCCTAGAGAATCAGATTTTAAGCTAATAGGTTACTTAGATGCAGATTTTGCAGGATGCAAAATAGACAGGAAAAGTACTAGTGGAAGCTACCAATTTCTTAGAGGCAGATTGGTTTCTTGGTTTAGCAAGAAATAGAAGTCAATTTCCACATCAACTGCAGAAGCTGAATATATTGTTGCAGGAAGCTGTTGTGCACAGATTCTTTGGATGAAGAATCAGTTACTGGATTATGGGTTAGAATTTTCTAAAATCCCTATTTACTGTGATAATCAAAGTGCTATTGCTATGACAAGTAATCCAGTTCAACACTCAATGACAAAGCACATCAGCATTAGGTACCATTTCATAAGGGAACATATGATGGAAGGTACAGTGGAATTGTACTTTGTTCTAACAGATCAACAACTAGCAGATATCTTCACAAAACCACTATGTGAAGTTACCTTTACAAGACTGGTAAATGAACTTGGAATGGTTTCAGGTTCTTTCTCTAAATCTTCTTAGTTTTCGTTCTCGTACATCAGACTTTATGATCAGTGTTTATAGATTGTTTTATTTTCATATAATATGTGCTTAAAATTGAAATTCATTAAATGCTGATTGTTATCTGATATGGATCTTTAAACTCTGATAGTGTTTTGAATGTTCTGTGACTATTTAATCCAATGAGGATTACTGTGCTATATGCTGACCTAGTAGTCTTTAACATACTAAAAATCCCATGTTTGAATTAGTTGTTTATGTGGAAACTCATTAACACAAGCAAATTCTAATTTTGAGCTTAGTCAAGTTTACTTTGTGTAACTTATTACTAAGTCACAAACTAGATTATTGCTTCTTATCTGTTAGATTCTGATGTCAGTAAATCTTAAGGATGAACTAAATGCTGATAAGTCTCACTTATCAAAAGAAAAGAAAAGAAAAGTCAGGTACTTCTTTGAGATCTAGAGTAAATATGTGGAAGGGAAGACCCAAGTGCATTGCTGGTATTAAGTAATATGTATTAGAAAAACAAATAAATTTTCTTGGTGACTTTTCACATTCTCTGATTACTGGAGAAATACTCTGACAACAGCATAAATTCTGATAAGCAGTCGTGACTGACTTACACTGAGAAGCCACTATAAAAAGGAATTTCAAAAGATGCATAAAATGAGCACAAACAGTTGAGGTGGAATCTTGCATAAATTTGTTCTATAGTAGACTTCATGATTGATGACAGGTTTTAAGCACTTTTCTAAGTTATGCCTTATTTCTAAGATATACTGAAGTTTATCAAACTTTAATCTTTATCTGATATTTTGCTAAATGCACACACTTTCACTCCAAATGAATGATGAAAATTACTATGGTGATTAAGTTGTTTTTGACAAACAGTTAAGTGTCATTTGCATAAATTCTGAGGACAAGTTCTGATGGAAGTTCTGATGATTAAACTCTGAAGAAAATAAGTCAGTATTTGTATGAAGAATCACAGAAAAAGATATTTACTTTTTGAGTTCAGAAGCCATATTCTGATGACTGTTAAAATATGATATTGTTAGTGTATACTGAAAATATTTATTTGAAGTATGTACATTTATTTATGGCCAGTTTATTTGAGAATCATTTGAATGTTTACATGTTGTCTAATATTATATATTGTGAACAGTCTAGTATCAAATGGGATATAGAATATTAGATTGTTAAATATGGTTATATAATATAATAAGGTTCACAGCACAGGTGGTGTTGGACAATCCACTGGTATGGCTGTAGTATTATTTAGATTAGTTTATATTGACTAATAAATAATACTAGTATACTTTGTGTATATTGAACAGGATCAAATTTAGAATTGTTCCCTTAATACTGATTAAGAAGGAGAACTAAGATTCTATGTTATTATTAATGCTTAGGTTCTTAATCCGGAAATAGTAATTGACACGTGTATATTATTTACATGCTTTGATTTATATATGAAATAATTCTTTTGAATTATATCATTATATTTTGGCTGATGGAATTATATACATGGTGGATATTATTTATTGAAGGAATCCATGTCCTGATAATATTCGGGTTAATGATGTCCCCTTGAAAGCTCAAAAAGATTTAATTATGTGAAACCCTGCAGGTGGAATTTATTCTGGCATAATTAAATAAAGGTTGAGTGGATGATCAAGGATAAAAGATATTAATTAAATAAATTATCAGTAATTTATTTAATTAATGGACATAAGATATTTTAAATATGGGGAATTTAATAAGCAAATAATATTGGAACCGAATTAATTAAATTACGGTATTAGGAAAGGTAGTGCAAATATTAATTCTTTAGTGGATTGAATTAATATTTAATTACATTGGGCTAGGCTCAAGATGTAATTAGAAGGCCCAACCTAATTATCCATGGTCCCTATTGTAGCCTATATATATTCTTATTCTCTTCTTGCTTGGAATTGTGTGAAAACATATTGTAGCCACCAAGGAGCAATAAGAGAGGATAACTTGAGAAGACGAAGGCCACACTTCGCTCAAGGGAATTTGGGAATACAATAGAAGAGCGTGGAATCAATAATTAACAAGGTAATCCTCTTTTCGTAATCTTTATCGTAAAATGTAGTAACACCCTAAGTCCGTGGTTCCCAACAATTGGTATCAAGAGCCTGGTAATGGGTTCTACGTTTTATGATATAATGTCCATGTCGTAATTATATATGCGTGTATATAGTGTTTTGCTTGTATTGGTTTTGATGCAGGTTGTTAATCCACTATTATGGCCATGTATATTTTAATTATATGTTTGCATACCACGTGGTTTAATCGTGGTTAATTTTTGTTTTGGTTTCCACGTGGTTTAATCGTGGTTGTAATTTACACGAGGGTTGATCGTGTTAGAATAGATTTTACAAAATTAGTTTTGTATAAGATCTATTTTTTTGGTAATTGTGCCGGTTATTTTGTAATAGTTATGTGCGATCGGAAATCAATTCCGGTAGTTTTTTGTTCCGCTGTGCGATTACAAGGGGCTGCTGTTGATGTTTGGATCGAACAAAATCAAAACAAAACTCACAGAAAAGCAACAGGCGCGCGCGCTGCGGCCGCTGCGGCAGCTGGGACTGTGGCACCCTCCAAACCCGGGGTCTAGATTTGGGGGTCACTCGCCAATAAACCAAAATAAAATAATCACAGCGGAATAATATAATAAATACGACCCCTTTACCTACACTGGATCGATCACAGGTTATAGTATGGAACAGGCACTAATACAAATCAAATGTTATTACAAACCATAGTCTAATTAGTTTTACAACTTATTCAAATTTTATTACAAACCTCTAGACTAATTAAGCATCCCAAACTGTCTACCTGGAAACACACCAACTATTTACAAGCACATAACCTCTGGTCAGACCTGGAACTTAAGCTTGCCCTGGCCTAGCTGAAAGAATCAAGATAAGAAACAAGTATGAGCGAAAGAAATGCTCAGCAAGTAGTAAATAGCTTATAATTTGGAATAACAACAGTATATCTGATGAACAAAACCAACTACAATAACTGAACAGTATCAAAACTGATATAAATTTGATAATAAACAGCATTTGCAATATATTATGTTTTGGGATTGGAATCCTCGAACGACGGTGTATTGCCGCCGGTGATCAGCCGCAGAGCAACACCGGTATGCCGAAGCATATCCAACTAAACAAAAGGTACCCAAGGCACATATTGGCCTAGCAAGGTGTTATATCCTGTATAACACATAGCTCACACTGGACCGCCGCCACGGCCTCTTACGCAACCATCCATCCCATAAAAACAATTTTCCGTCAAAGGAGTCGAATCAAATGACATCCTTAACCACATAACTCCCCATTTCTCATGGTCCGGAGTTTTATCAACAACCAATGACGAAATAACCAGAACAATTAGTTATTCGCTAATCTCAATTCAAAACTTCACTGCATAGAGTAATTCATAGCGAAACATAAAACGTTTAACTATTCTGAACTTAGAATAGTATGGATATTGAAAGAATAAAGTCCAGAGTCAATATCAATTAAATGATAAATAAAGATATAGGTACTTGCATAATATGATTAGAAATGAACGTCACTTGAACGATAAGTGAAGTTAGGGGTACTTGTCTGGTATGCTCAATAACCTCTTACTTTAACTCTGCTTCTAACTGCTGGCTACTATCTTCGTCTAACACTTGACTGCACTCCTTGCTACTCGATTCTATAAAGAAAAGGACTATCTTAAGTGACAGAACTAAACTCACTCGACGTAACTATACGTCTTGACATCTACCCGATCGTATATAACTAAGCATGGCATTTTAAACTGTAAATAAATAACATACATATCATGTAACACATAATCCTAGCATTTGTATAACACGTAATCATATATTTCATATAACACATAAGTTAGATCATTACAAGATACGTCTCAGTGTGTTCAGAATGAAAATTAGGTCAATATTAACATTTACCAATCAAATATTGACTCAAACTGATATACAAATCAAATGACATTGCAATACAAAAGAAATTAGGTCTCAAAAGTATTTTTATTGGAAGCGTAATATTTTTCTGAGTCTGTACGCGTTCGTTTCGTATTAAACGGACGCACGGTTTAATTATTATGAATAAAATAAGAAATAAATAGATTTAAATCAATTAATAATAATATTAATTGATTTTTGAATACCAAAATATAATTTTTAAAACCTAAAACTAATTTTTAGGAATTATTTGAATTAATTATAAATAATTTACATTTATTTAACTATTTATAAATAAAATTAATTGATTAATTTATTTTTAATCAATTAATTAAATTTATAAACAATTAACCAAAATGAATTATAAATAATTATTTCAAATGGTATTTTTGAAACTAATTAAAGAAAATAATTTAATTTTTTTTTAGAATTTAAAATAATTAAATACATAATTTTTAGAATTTAAAATAATTATTAAATGATTTTTGAAATTAAAGAAATTAAAGAAAATGATTTTTCAAAAATAGAAAATGAATTTTTGAAAATAATTAAAACAGAAAATCCCACAAACAAGTTTTTAAATTGGGTTTTGGGAAATAAGGATCAAAACCGGGTCAGGGAAACGGGTTAAAACCGGGTCGTTCATGACCCGTCCGGGTCGGGCATGAAATCACTGGTTTCTGGGATTAAACCCAGTTTCCGGCGGTTCCAGCCGGACTCCGGCGATGCCAAATACCATCAAAACAACCCCCTTCGTCCTCGTTTCTTAGCTTGGTTTTGTTCTACACCAACCCAGCAATACAGTAACAGCAACATCAACAAGTATCATTCACCGGAATGATTTTGCCGGCTCATCACCATTAAAGCCGGCGGACCTTTTAAGGTTTTCCGGCGAAAACGATCCCCACCGTTTCTGAACCAAAACCAACAATCTATATACGAAATTAAAGCTGAAGAAATTTAGAATACAACCAACATATCATTAACATCTAACAATCAACAACAACTCCAGAAAATCAAAATAAAAATATTAAAACCCAAAACTCGACTAACACGATTTGAAACTAAAACGATGCAAATTTATACATAAATCGACTCTAAACATCATTCTAAAACTGTCTGTAACATAAAAATCAACCCAGAATCATCCAAAAACAAAAACGATTTTCAAGAATAAAAAGATAAAAATCGACTTTTCGATTTACTGTACCTCAGATCAAGATATTGGTATCAATGGAAAGCTCTCTTCGAGAGGAAGATTTTGGTTACTAGCACGTCTGATTTGGTTTCCAGAATCGATCAAAAATCACGATTGAAGTTAAGGAAGAAATTCTCACCCCCAAAGTTGTTCTTGGTGTTTATGAATTTTCTGAATTTTTATAAAATAAAATAAATAAAAATCAATAAATAAAATCAGTTTCAGGTATTTATATAAATCTGAAATTATATCCCCAAAATAAATTAAGGGTGTTTTTATCCCTAAATAACAATAATTAAGCCCCAAAATAATAATTAGGGGGAATAATTTTAAAAACGATTAAATGCAAAATTAATGTCAAAATTTCCCAAAAATTGTGAATAATTCTAAAATATAAAAATAAAGGGTATTTGAAATACGAATAATTTTATTAAAATAAAAACACAGATTTTGTGGGGTTTGACGTCCCGGTGGGGTCCCGGTTCGTTGATTTTTGAAAAACGGAAGCGATCCCTAAATTACCAGAAAATCCCGAAAACACGTAAAATACATTCAAACGCACATAAAATCAAATAAAATAGGTATCTTGATAAAGACACTAATAATTACGCGTCCCGTTTGCAGATAAGTTCATATAATTGCAATTTAACATATTTTTAATCAATCGAAAAAAATTTCTGGCCCGCACAGAAACGTACATAACAGTTATAACATCTCATATCATAGCAACAATTACTTTAAATTTATAAAACACACAATATTTATTTATTTAACATATAATATTCACATAATTTTCCCGGATATTACATCCTTCCCCCCTTAACAGGATTCTATCCTCAGAATCAGCCTAGGAAAACAAATGAGGATACTCGGATTGCATTTCGCTTTCCAACTCCCAAGTCGACTCTTCAACCTTGGGATTCCTCCACAAGACTCGCACTAAAGATACAGACTTATTCCTAAGTACTCTTTCTATCTTATCTAAAATTTGCACTGGTTGCTCTACAAAAGACAAATCTTGTTGAATCTCGATTGGCTCGTATTCTATCACATGGTTCGAATCAGGCAAATAACGCTTCAACATTGACACGTGGAACACGTTGTGAATATGCTGCATGTGAGGGGGTAACGTTAATTCATAAGCAACCTTTCCCACATGCTTCAAGATCTCAAAAGGACCAACATATCGTGGACTCAGCTTTCCTTTCTTTCCAAATCTTGATAAACCCTGCAAAGGAGAAACTTTTAATAGCACTATTTCACCAACTTCAAATTCCATATCCTTTCTGGTAGGATCAGCATATTTGCGTTGACGATCTTGAGCTACTATCAATCGTTTCCGAATAAGTTCTATTTTCTCTTTCATCTGCTGGATCAATTCTGGACCCAAAATCTTTCTCTCACCAACTTCTTCCCAACATATTGGAGATCTGCATCTTTTCCCATACAAAGCTTCGTAAGGCGGCATTCCAATACTGGCATGATAACTGTTGTTGTAGGAGAATTCAACTAATGGCAAATGCTCATCCCAACTCCCTTCAAAATCTAGTGCACATACCCTCAGCATATCTTCAATAGTCTGAATCATCCTTTCACTTTGACCGTCTGTCTGCGGATGATACGCAGTACTCATGTTCAGCTTCGTTCCGAGATAATCTTGAAAACTTCTCCAAAATCTTGAATTAAATTGAGAATCTCTGTCTGAAACTATGGATACTGGAACTCCATGTCGAGTCACAATTTCCTTAAGATATAACCGAACCAATTTATCCATTGAGAATCTTTCATTGATAGGAAGAAAATGCGCCGACTTCGTCAATCTATCGATAATAACCCAAATAACATCATGATTCGCCCTGGTCCTCGGTAATCCAACTACGAAATCCATCGCGATATGCTCCCACTTCCATTCTGGAATGTCCAATGGTTGTATCAGTCCACTGGGCCTTTGATGTTCCGCTTTGACTCGCTAGCAAGTGTAACACTTACTTACCCATTCTGCAATTTCTTTCTTCATGCTTGGCCACCAAAAGTTTTCTCTTAAGTCTCTATACATCTTCGTACTCCCGGGATGAATTGAGTATCTAGAGTTGTGAGCGTCTCGAAGAATTTCATCTTTCAGCTCGGCTATGTTGGGTATCCATATTCTGGAAGAAAATCTTAATATCCCTTTATCATTCTTTTGACTCCCTATTTCTTCTCCTGTCAAACTGTCTCGTTCATGGCTCATTACTTCTTCCTGACATCTTCTTATTTTCTCTAATAATTCTGGTTGAAAAGACATTGCACACAATACCTCTGTAGACATACTTGGAATACTAGCCTCTATTTCCAGCTTCTCAAATTCCCTGATTAATTCCTCGGATGAAGTTATCATGTTTAACCTTTCTTTTCTGCTTAGAGCGTCGGCCACCACATTTGCTTTGCCTGGATGATAGTTGATAGTACAGTCGTAGTCCTTGATCAATTCTAGCCATCTTCTCTACCTCATGTTCAATTCCTTCTGGGTGAAGATATACTTTAAACTCTTGTGGTCCGTGTAGATCTCGCACTTTTTCCCATAAAGATAATGCCTCCAAATCTTCAATGCAAACACTATAGCTGCCAATTCTAGATCATGCGTTAGATACTTTTCTTCATGTGGTTTCAACTGTCTTGAAGCGTAGGCTATCACCTTGTCATGCTGCATCAAAACACATCCCAATCCTTTGTACGACGCATCACTATAAATCACAAAATTTCCTTGATCATCTGGCAAAACTAGCACTGGAGAAGATACTAATCTATTCTTTAATTCCTGGAAACTTTCTTCGCATTTCTCATCCCATTCAAATTTCTGGTTCTTCCTGGTGAGCTTTGGCAATGGCGTAGCTATCTTTGCAAAACCTTGCACAAATCTTCTGTAGTAACCTGCCAATCCCATGAAACTTCTTACTTCTATTGGTGTTTTTGGCCTCTCCCAGTTGATTATAGCTTCAATCTTTGCTGGATCCACTTCCACTCCTTTATTGCTAATCACGTGCCCAAGAAATCGTACTTCTTTTAACCAAAATTCACACTTGGAGAACTTTGCGTACAATTTCTCCTGTCGCAGTATTTCCAGAACTATTCCCAAAAGCTTTGCATGCTCCTCTTCTATTTTAGAGTAGATCAAGATGTCGTCTATAAACACGATCACGAATTTATCCAAATACTTCTTAAATACTCGATTCATCAGATCCATGAAAGCTGCTGGTGCGTTGGTTAATCCAAATTCCATCACCAGAAACTCATAATACCCATATCTGGTTCTGAACGCGGTCTTCGGAATGTCTTCAGGCTTGATCTTCAGTTGATGATATCCAGATCTTAAATCAATTTTAGAGAACCATACAGCGCCTCGCAATTGGTCAAACAAATCATCGATCCTTGGCAACGGGTACTTGTTCTTAATGGTCAGCTTATTCAGTTCTCGATAGTCGATACACAGTCGCATACTCCCGTCCTTCTTCTTGACAAACAGTACTGGTGCGCCCCATGGGGATACACTGGGTCTTATAACTCTTTTCTCCAAAAGATCTTGCAACTGAGTTGCCAATTCTTTCATCTCCACTGGTGCCATCCGGTACGGAGCTTTAGAAACTGGTTCTGTTCCGGGTGCTAGATCAATTGCAAACTCAATTTCTCTTTCGGGAGTTAATCCTGATAGATCATCTGGAAAGACATCTGAAAATTTGTTGGCAACTGGAATCGTTTCTAGTGCTGGAACTTCTTTGTTGGTGTCTACCACATGAGCCAAATATGCTTCACAATTCTGACGTAATAACCTCTTCACTTGAGCGATCGTTAAGAACTTCTTCTCTTGCCTATTTCCTCGAAATATCACTTTCTTCTTACTATCCAAGGTCTGAAGTCTTACTTTCCTATTCTTACAATCAATCTGAGTGTTATTTTCTGACAACCAATCCATTCCTAAAATAACATCAAATTCTCCCAACTTAAAAGGTATCAAGTTGGCATAGAAATGATGTTCTCCTATCTCAACATCACACCTCGGGCATACTCGGTCGACAAAAACTTGGTCCTTATTAGCTAACTCTATCATTAATGCTTGTTCTAACAACTTAACTTCGCAATGCAGTTTATCGACAAAACTTTGAGAAATAAATGATCTTGTAGCTCCAGAATCAAATAAAACTTTAGCATCTATGGAGTTGACTGGAAGCGTACCTGCAACCACGTCTGAACTCTGAACAGCATCCTTCATAGTCATATTGAATGTCCTAGCCTTTGGCTGGTCCTTTGCTGGTGGTCCTTCAATCCTTGGCACATTAGCAGTTGGTTCAGTTGTCTGGCAGTCCCTGGCAATATGCCCCATCTTTCCACATTTAAAGCACAGTGTCCCTGACTTCTGAGCTGTAGTCTGACTTCGACACTCATTAGCATAGTGTCCCTTCTGATTGCACTTATAACACAACACATTAGCCTTACAAATCCCAAAATGCCTTCTACCACAAAATTTGCACTCTGACGCAGGTGGACGATTGGGTCTCTGCTGATTTGAATTCTGAAAACGGTTCACATTTCCTAGCTGTGATTTCTTAAATCCCACACTCTTATTGTCCTGAAACTCTGGCCTTTTATTGAAACGGCCCTGGAAGTTACCTTGTTGCTGGCCTCCTCCTGAGGTTTCTATTTTCCTTTTCTTCCCATCCTTCCCTTTCTGATACATATCACTCCTACTTTCGATCACCATTGCTTTCTGAACCACTGCCACATATGAAGTCAACTCAAACATGGCCACCCTATTCTGAATCCAAAATCTCAATCCCTGTTCAAACCGTCTTGCTTTCTTTTTATCCGTATCAACCTGGTCTGGCACGAACCTCGCTAATTCAGTAAACTTAGCTTCGTACTCAGCTACAGTAAGATCTCCCTGGGTCAAGTTCAAGAATTGGATCTCCATTTGATTCTTCATATACCTCGGAAAATACTTCTCTAGAAACAGCTCTGTGAATCTCTCCCAAGTTATAAACTCACCTCCTTCCAATGCTCGCGCGAATTCCCACCAATAGTTCGCCTCACCCTTCAGAAAGTAACTTGCAAACTTGGTCTTTTGCTCAGCTCCTGCTCCGACCAATTCAAAAGCCTTTTCCATTTCCTTGAGCCATGCATTGGCTTCCACGGGATCAGCACTTCCCTTGAACTCAGGTGGCTTCACTGCTTGAAACTGCTTAAAAGTCACTGCAGGTGGTGCTGCTCGCTGTTGCTGTTGCTGCTGTTGTTGCTGCTGCGTAAGATGTAACATCTGCTGCTGCATCAGTCCCAACATCTGAATAATCGCTGGATCTGTACGGCTCTCGGTACCACCCTCTCCTGAATTATTCCTTCTCTTTTGTGCCATTATTCTGGTAAGAAACAAGCAACATATATAATAATCTGTCAAGCATTGTGTCAAATATGTAGCAATTCCTTAGCATATCAAAATTCGCAAATAGTATCTCTTCCCTGAATATCATAAACTTGCTACCTTATTAACACAAGCGACATGATTATCACATAATCCTGCTTATTATAAAAAGAATAATAACACAAAGAAAATTTACTCTGAATTATCCAACCCTTTTAAATCCTTGCTTTCATATTAACTAAACCAACAAAATAGCAGGGCAATGACACAAGGCCTAAAGCTAAACGCAAAACAGGGAACTTAAATAACTTAACTATATCCTAACCCAATAACCTAAATTTAATCCTATAAAAGCTAGACTACACGCGCCTATCTTATGTGATCTTCCTATGACTCATCTATGACAATCCTAAGCCTGTTTCAGTGACCATAACCTGTAGCTCTGATACCAACCTGTGGCGCCCTCCAAACCCGGGGTCTAGATTTGGGGGTCACTCGCCAATAAACCAAAATAAAATAATCACAGCGGAATAATATAATAAATACGACCCCTTTACATACACTGGATCGATCACAGGTTATAGTATGGAACAGGCACTAATACAAATCAAATGTTATTACAAACCATAGTCTAATTAGTTTTACAACTTATTCAAATTTTATTACAAACCTCTAGACTAATTAAGCGTCCCAAACTGTCTACCTGGAAACACACCAACTATTTACAAGCACATAACCTCTGGTCAGACCTGGAACTTAAGCTTGTCGTGGCCTAGCTGAAAGAATCAAGATAAGAAACAAGTATGAGCGAAAGAAATGCTCAGCAAGTAGTAAATAGCTTATGATTTGGAATAACAACAGTATATCTGATGAACAAAACCAACTACAATAACTGAACAGTATCAAAACTGATATAAATTTGATAATAAACAACATTTGCAATATATTATGTTTTGGGATTGGAATCCTCGAACGACGGTGGATTGCCGCCGGTGATCAGCCGCAGAGCAACACCGGTATGCCGAAGCATATCCAACTAAACAAAAGGTACCCAAGGCACATATTGGCCTAGCAAGGTGTTATATCCTGTATAACACATAGCTCACACTGGACCGCCGCCACGGCCTCTTACGCAACCATCCATCCCATAAAAACAATTTTCCGTCAAAGGAGTCGAATCAAATAACATCCTTAACCACATAACTCCCCATTTCTCATGGTCCGGAGTTTTATCAACAACCAATGGCGAAATAACCAAAACAATTAGTTATTCGCTAATCTCAATTCAAAACTTCACTGCATAGAGTAATTCATAGTGAAACATAAAACGTTTAACTATTCTGAACTTAGAATAGTATGGATATTGAAAGAATAAAGTCCAGAGTCAATATCAATTGAATGATAAATAAAGATATAGGTACTTGCATAATATGATTAGAAATGAACGTCACTTGAACGATAAGTGAAGTTAGGGGTACTTGCCTGGTATGCTCAATAACCTCTTACTTTAACTCTGCTTCTAACTGCTGGCTACTATCTTCGTCTAACACTTGACTGCACTCTTTGCTACTCGATTCTATAAATAAAAGGACTATCTTAAGTGACAGAACTAAACTCACTCAACGTAACTATACGTCTTGACATCTACCCGATCGTATATAACTAAGCATGGCATTTTAAACTGTAAACAAATAACATACATATCATGTAACACATAATCCTAGCATTTTTATAACACGTAATCATATATTTTATATAACACATAAGTTAGATCATTACAAGATACGTCTCAGTGCGTTCAGAATGAAAATTAGGTCAATATTAGCATTTACCAATCAAATATTGACTCAAACTGATACACAAATCAAATGACATTGCAATACAAAAGAAATTAGGTCTCAAAAGTATTTTTATTGGAAGCGTAATATTTTTCTGAGTCTGTACGCGTTCGTTTCGTATTAAACGGACGAACGGTTTAATTATTATGAATAAAATAAGAAATAAATAGATTTAAAACAATTAATAATAATATTAATTGATTTTTGAATACCAAAATATAATTTTTAAAACCTAAAACTAATTTTTAGGAATTATTTGAATTAATTATAAATAATTTACATTTATTTAACTATTTACAAATAAAATTAAATGATTAATTTATTTTTAATCAATTAATTAAATTTATAAACAATTAACCAAAATGAATTATAAATAATTAAATCAAATGGTATTTTTGAAAATAATTAAAGAAAATAATATAATTTTTTTTTTAGAATTTAAAATAATTAAATACATAATTTTTAGAATTTAAAATAATTATTAAATGATTTTTGAAATTAAAGAAATTAAAGAAAATGATTTTTCAAAAATAGAAAATGAATTTTTAAAAATAATTAAAACAGAAAATCCCACAAACAAGTTTTTAAATTGGGTTTTGGGAAATAAGGATCAAAACCGGGTCAGGGAAACGGGTTAAAACCGGGTCGTTCATGACCCGTCCGGGTCGGGCATGAACTCACCGGTTTCTGGGATTAAACCCAGTTTCCGGCGGTTCTAGCCGGATTCCGGCGATGCCAAATACGATCGAAACAACCCCCTTCGTCCTCGTTTCTTAGCTTAGTTTTGTTCTACACCAACCCAGCAATACAGTAACAGCAACATCAACAAGTATCATTCACCGGAATGATTTCTCCGGCTCATCACCATTAAAGTCGGCGGACCTTTTAAGGTTTTCCGGCGAAAACGATCCCCACCGTTTCTGAACCAAAACCAACAATATATATACGAAATTAAAGCTGAAGAAATTTAGAATCCAACCATCATATCATTAACATCTAACAATCAACAACAACTCCAGAAAATCAAAATAAAAATATTAAAACCCAAAACTCGACTAACACGATTTCGAACTAAAACGATGCAAATTTATACATAAATCGACTCTAAACATCATTCTAAAACAGTCTGTAACATCAAAATCAACCCAGAATCATCCAAAAACAAAAACGATTTTCAAGAATAAAAAGATAAAAATCGACTTTTCGATTTACTGTACCTCAGATCAAGATATTGGTATCAATGGAAAGCTCTCTTCGAGAGGAAGATTTTGGTTACTAGCACGTCTGATTTGGTTTCCAGAATCGATCAAAAATCACGATTGAAGTTAAGGAAGAAATTCTCACCCCCAAAGTTGTTCTTGGTGTTTATGAATTTTCTGAATTTTTATAAAATAAAATAAATAAAAATCAATAAATAAAATCAGTTTCAGGTATTTATATAAATCTGAAATTATATCCCCAAAATAAATTAAGGGTGTTTTTATCCCTAAATTACAATAATTAAGCCCCAAAATAATAATTAGGGGGAATAATTTTAAAAAAGGATTAAATGCAAAATTAATGTCAAAATTTCCCAAAAATTGTGAATAATTCTAAAATACAAAAATAAAGGGTATTTGAAATATGAATAATTTTATAAAAATAAAAACACAGATTTTGTGGGGTTTGACGTCCCGGTGGGGTCCCGGTTCGTTATTTTTGAAAAACGGAAACGATCCCTAAATTACCAGAAAATCCCGAAAACACGTAAAATACATTCAAACGCACATAAAATCAAATAAAACAGGTATCTTGATAAAGACACTAATAATTACGCGTTCTGTTTGCAGATAAGTTCATATAATTGCAATTTAACATATTTTTAATCAATCGAAAAAACATTCTGACCCGCACAGAAACACACATAACAGTTATAACATCTCATATCATAGCAACAATTACTTTAAATTTATAAAACACACAATATTTATTTATTTAACATATAATATTCACATAATTTTCCCGGATATTACAGGGACTGTTGGGGCTGCTGGGGCTGCTGACGCAGCTGGGACTGCTGGGGCTGCGGGGGCTGCTGGGGCTGCGGCGGCAGCTGGGACTGCTGGGGGCGTCGGGGCGCGCTTGGGGCAGATTTTTTTTTGAGAGCTGGATTTTTTTTCAAGGGCCATAATAGTGGAAAATTTATTTTAATTTTTTCCATTAAATTTTAATTATTGCTTTAATTTATTGATTATGTGTGTCATTAATTATGTGTGTAATTCTTTTAAAATTGCATGTTTAACTTAATTAGGACGACATGGACATAAAATTTATTTATTGCTTTAATTAAATGTTATATGTTGCTAAAATTATGTGTGTATTTTGAATGCATGATTAGACATAATTATAACAACATAGGGCCCCATTTAATTTTAAAATTCCTCAATTTTAATAAAAAAAAAATCTAAGTGGGAGAGGGAATTAATATGAAATTAAATCCCATGGTCTCCATTATTGGTTGTAGGTAATTTAACATAAAGACGAATATAAATTATATATACGTCACCCATCGTGGCATGTAATTTGTGGTGTCTAGAAATTACTAGAACAAACTTCTTAAATTAATAAATTTTGAAAGGAATAAATACGGATTTTCTTTATTTCTAATTTGGGGCGATTTTGTCAAAAACGGGTTCATCGAACTTCTAAGGCTGTGGGTTTTAAGCGAGACCGATGTGACTCCTCCACTACCTGGAAATCAAACCATTGATGAATATTGAATTGAAGTATTCTATTCAAGGCAAAATTACGAATATTGGAAGGTATACACGCCACCCATCGTGGCGTACCAAGTTCCATAGATTTCGAATAATTTAAGATTTGATGATGGTATACACTTAGCTATGAATAATAATATAGTCCACCCCAACGTGGCATATTGTTTAGTAATAGGACCGAAGTAACATTTAAATAAAATTAGGTGGTAAACATGTCACACATCGTGGCGTACCAGAAGCTTATGGTGTTTAGATGTTAGTGCATTAAATTTTAATAATTTAGATCTTAATAATTAATGCACCCTTATTTATGTGATGTTTTTATGCATGATTCTCAGGATAAAATGGGCTTTAATCCACTATTCACCATACTTAAGGATAACAAACTTAACGGACCTAACTATATTGAATGGAAACGAAATTTGGACATTGTGTTGACTGCTGAGGAGTACAAGTTTTGCACTTATGAACCCAAGCCTGAACAGCCTGCTGCTGATGCTCCTGAAGATGAGAAAGAGTATTATAAACGGTGGATTAAGGCTGATGAGATGTCGCGATGTTACATTCTGGCAGCAATGTCGGGTGTTTTGCAGCATCAGCATCAGTCTATGGCCACTGCTTCGGATATGCTTTTTAATCTCAAGGAACTTTTTGGAGATCAGAATAGGGCTGCTAGGCAAGTAGCCATGAAGGCTTTAATGAACACTCAGATGGCTGAAGGCACACCTATAAGGGATCATGTTCTCAAGATGATGTCGCATCTGATTGAGATAGAGATCCTTGGTGCTGAACTTGACGGGGAAACCCCGATTGAAATTATCCTTATGAGCTTGTCCAAGAGTTTTGAGCAGTTCCACTTGAATTACAACATGAACAAGAGGCAGTATAGTCTCGCGGAACTGCTGACAGAACTTCAGGCAGCTGAAGGATTATTTCGGCAGAGTGTTCAAGTGAATGTGGTTGAGAAAGGTTCTTCCTCTAAGCCGAAAGGTATTAAGAAGAAGAAAAAGGCTCAGACACAGAAAGCTGTGAAGGCAGTGGGAGTTCAGGGTGGTGTGAAAAAGCCTAAGGGAAAGTGCTTCAGATACAAACAGTCAGGTTACTGGAAACAGGATTGTCCTCTTCCTAAGAAGACAAACAATATTGGTATGTCTCTTTCTCTAGTTACAGAAACATTTATAGCGGCTATATCTACGAGCACTTGGTGTGTAGATACAGGAGCCACTGATCATGTTTGTAATTCTATGCAGGGGTTCCAACTATCCAGAATGCTTAGAGATGGTGAAATATACGTGTTCATGGGAGATGCTACAAAAGTAGCAGTAGTTGCAGTAGGAGTTATTCATTTATCTTTTGGTTCTGATAGGATTTTGGTTTTGAACAATTATCTTTATGTACCTTCTTTTAGAAGGAATTTAATTTCGGTTTCTAAACTTGCTTTGGATGGTTATAATGTTTGTTTGGATCGTAATGTTTCTATTATGATGAATAAATGAATTATATGTTCTGGTACATTGCAAGACAATTTATATATAATTAATCCTAGTCAACCTGCACTGCAACTGCAATTTAGGGAATTGAACAACACATCTTCTAACTCTACTAAAAGAAAGGAACCTTCTAGTTTGAACCAAACATATCTTTGGCACTTGAGATTAGGTCATATTAACTTGAGGAGGATTCAAAGACTGGTAGTAGACGGGCCTTTAAGCTCATTGGCAGTGGAGCCATTTCCAGTTTGTGAATCCTGCTTGGAAGGTAAAATGACTAATAGGCCTTTCAAGGCAAAAGGGAATAGAGCCAAACAACTGTTAGAATTGGTTCACTCTGATTTATGTGGACCCATGAATATCCAAGCAAGAGGTGGTTATGAATATTTCGTCACTTTCATTGATGATTATTCTAGATATGGGTACATTTATTTATTGCACCGTAGGTCTGAGTGCTTTGATAAGTTCAAAGAGTACAAAGCTAAAACGGAGAAGCGACTTAATAAAAGTATCAAGTCACTACGATCAGATCGTGGTGGCGAATACTTACTTGGAGAATTTAGGGAATATTTATCAGAAAATGGGATAGAATCCCAGTTAACTGCACTAGGCACACCCCAGCAGAACGGTGTAGCAGAGAGAAGGAACCAGACTCTTTTAGAGAGTGTTAGATCGATGATGAGTTATTCGGATTTACCCAAGTTGTTTTGGGGACATGCCTTAGAGACAGCAGCTTATCTTCTGAACTTAGTACCTTCTAAGTCGGTTCCTAAAACCCCCTTAGAATTGTGGACTGGGGATAAACCGAGTCTAAGACATATTCGAATATGGGGTTGTCCAGCACATGTGCTGAACAAGAACGTGACTAAGTTAGAATCTCGTACAGAAGTAAGGTTGTTTGTAGGCTACCCCATGGGAACGAAAGGATATTTATTTTATAGTCCGAAGAATCGGGATGTCATTGTTAGCACCAATGCAAGAATCTTAGAGGAGGAATATATAATGAATCACAAACCCATGAGTAGTGTCGTTTTAGAGGAACTAGTGGGAGGGACAAATAATACCCATGAAACTGTAGTACAAGTAGAACAACCACAACATAATGTACAACCTGTCACTAATACCGCACCAGTGCCTCGTCGTAGTGGGAGGGTTGTTCAACAGCCTGATAGATTCATGTTTTTCGGTGAGTCTTCAGACTTGGTCTCTGGTGAACATGATGATGATCCCCGTACATACGAAGAGGCAGCACAAGACAAAGATGCAGATCTTTGGCAAAAGGCGATGGAATCTGAGATAGAATCAATGTATTCTAATCAGGTTTGGGAGCTCGTAGAACCACCCAAAGGTATAAAACCTATTGGATGTAAGTGGATCTATAAGAAAAAGAGGGGATTATATAAAAAGGTGAAAGCCTGGAAAGCAAGACTTGTTGCGAAAGGGTATACTCAGAAAGAAGGTATCGATTATGAGGAAACCTTTTTACCGGTAGTCATGCTTAAGTCAATCCGTATTCTTTTATCTATAGCAGCTCATCTCGATTATGAGATTTGGCAAATGGATGTCAAGACAGCTTTTCTTAATGGAAGTCTTGAAGAAACCATCTATATGCAGCAACCAAAAGGATTCATTAAGGAAGGCCAAGAGTATCTGGTATGTAAGCTTAAGAGGTCTATTTATGGACTTAAACAAGCTTCTAGAGACTGGAATATTCATTTTGATCAGGCAGTCCAGTCATATGGATTTGATCAAAGTCCAAGCGAATCGTGCGTGTATAAGAGAAGTGAAGGTAATGCAGTGGTTTTTCTAGTACTATATGTAGATGATATTTTACTCATTGGAAACAATATTGAGATGTTGTCATCAGTAATGGCATGGTTGTTCAAATAATTTGATATGAAGGACTTAGGTGAAGCGGCATACATCCTTGGGTTCAAAGTTATAAGGGATCGCAAGAATAGGATGTTGGCTTTATCTCAAGAGCCCTACATTGATGAAGTATTAGCTCGTTTTAACATGCAGAACTCCAAGAAAGGTTTTCTACCTTTTAAGCATGGAGTTGCTCTATCTAAGAAGCAGTGTCCTTCGACACCTAAGGATATAGAGAGCATGAAAGTAGTTCCTTATGCTTTAGCATGTGGAAGCTTAATGTATGCTATGTTATGTACGAGGCCTGACATCTGATTTGCTGTAGGCATGGTTAGTAGATATCAGTCAAACCCAGGTCAGGAACAATGGAGTGCAGTAAAAACTATACTCAAGTACCTGAGAAGGACTAAGGAGTATATGTTAATTTACAAGGCCTCAGATCTATTTCCTTTGGGATAAGAGGAAATCAACCTCGGGATATGTTTTTACTTTGGGAGGTGGAGCCGTTATATGGAGGAGTGTAAAGCAGAAATGCATTGCAGACTCCACCATGGAGGCCGAGTACGTGGCGGCCTCTGAGGCTGCCAAGGAGGCTGTATGGTTCAGGAACTTCTTTTTGGACTTAGATGTGGTACCTAATTTGCCTAGGAGCTTGACGGTGTATTGTGATAACACTGGTGTTGTGGCAAATTCAAAGGAACCGCGAGATCACAAAGCAGCTAAACATATTGAACGTAAGTATCATCTCATACGAGGAATCGTAAAGCGAGGGGATATAGTTGTGGCTCACATATCATCAGAAGACAACCGAGCAGATCCTTTCACAAAGAGCTTGCCAACCAAGGTTTTTGACAAGCATGTGGAAGCGATAGGAGTCAGATGGATGGACACATAGATTTTTATGTAATAGTGGATTAAATAAACACTGATGTACACATAGAATATTTTGAGTATAAGTGGGAGATTGTTAGTGTATACTGAAAATATTTATTTGAAGTATGTACATTTATTACTGGCCAGTTTATTTGAGAATCATTTGAATGTTTATATGTTGTCTAATATTACTGATTAAGAAGGAGAACTAAGATTCTATGTTATTATTAATGCTTAGGTTCTTAATCCGGAAATAGTAATTGACACGTGTATATTATTTACATGCTTTGATTTATATATGAAATAATTCTTTTGAATTATATCATTATATTTTGGGTGATGGAATTATATACATGGTGGATATTATTTATTGAAGGAATCCATGTCCTGATAATATTCGGGTTAATGATGTCCCCTTGAAAGCTCAAAAAGATTTAATTATGTGAAACCCTGCATGTGGAATTTATTCTGGCATAATTAAATAAAGATTGAGTGGATGATCAAGGATAAAAGATATTAATTAAATAAATTATCAGTAATTTATTTAATTAATGGACATATGATATTTTAAACATGGGGAATTTAATAAGCAAATAATATTGGAACCGAATTAATTAAATTACGGTATTAGGAAAGATAGTACAAATATTAATTCTTTAGTGGATTGAATTAATATTTAATTACATTGGGCTAGGCTCAAGATATAATTAGAAGGCCCAACCTAATTATCCATGGTCCCTATTGTAGCCTATATATATTCTTATTCTCTTCTTGCTTGGAATTGTGTGAAAACATATTGTAGCCACCAAGGAGCAATAAGAGAGGATAACTTGAGAAGACGGAGGCCACACTTCGCTCAAGGGAATTTGGGAATACAATAGAAGAGCGTGGAATCAACCATTAACAAGGTAATCCTCTTTTCATAATCTTTATCGTAAAACGTAGTAACACCCTAAGTCCGTCGTTCCCAACAGATATAAGTTAAGTGTGGCGCCCTCCAAACCCGGGTCAGAAATTTGGGGTCCACAACACATACTCAATATATAAACCTGTATATAAATTATTATTTGCAATGACCCTGCTTTACATAACCACGGATCGCAACAGGTTAAAGTATGAAAATAAGCCACAACCTTAACTTTTATTACATCGTACCAAATCATAACTAATTTAATTTTCAACTGATATGAAATTATTCTTACAACCTTACTATCTCACTACTGCAATAAGCTCCTACTAGCTCGATCAACCATAATCTAGAATCCTAGCTCGAACATTGAACTGGGAAACCTCGCTATCAACTGTATCCTTTGTAACTGTAGCATACATAAAAAGATTTACAAGAGTGAGCTAACTAGCTCAGCAAGTCATATCATTATTCACTGAGGTTAAAGAATAATAAACGAGATGATTCAAAGGAATCAAGTTTCTTGTTAAACAACTAATAGAATTGGATATTCATTTAAGTCTTTAAAAGCAAGGTTAGGCTGCTGATCAGTCACGCACTAACCCCGAGCATAGCACACAGCATTGCTCTAACTACTGGATCCAAGGCACACATTGGCCTAACTTGACCATTGATATGGTCTGACCACGAATCTGGTTTACACAAAGAAAACTATCCAATTCTAAAGCAGTTCAATATGATAAACAACAGAATTCAATAAAACCTGATCATAATCAATAACAATAAAACTTTTTTATAAAGGCATGGTAAAAATTCATGGTTACTGAAAGGGTATGTCAAAGTACATGAAAGAAGTGGCCTCCAGCCTGCAGGACAATCGGGTATTAGATGAATAATGTTTTTAGAGGGTTTTAATACTTTGATGTCACAAGGTATGATTAAGTATAAAAGTTTCTGTATGTTTAAAACAATTTTGTTCCAGTGTTTGGTATGTGATGGTTATATATTTGTGGAGTAGTATCGTATTTGTGTGGTTTAATATTTGGTAAATCAACAAGAAACGGTTCATAAAGAATAAGGCTTACAGCTCAAGATCAAATGATGTGGCTCAGGTTCAAGGCTGAAGTATTCAAAGTATTTTCAATGTAAAACATAGCTCTTTTGAGTATTAACAATATGTCACAAGAGAATTTAGAAATATTTGCAATATATCTCGAGAAAGGTTTAGAAGTACTTGCCTTATCATAATCGATTTCAACTTCACTTGTACTTATCTACTGACTCCATTCAACAATCACTCGTCTGCTTTTCTTATGCCTCGCTTCTATTCTCTGATTACTTGCTGTATTTTCTACATGACAATTCTATTTTCTGATCACCTGCTTCCCTTTCTTACGCCTTGCTTATTCTGCTAGACATTATAAATATCTATCAATATTTAACTCATACGATTCTATTTGACATACACTTCTATCTACCCTTCGTTTCACCCAAATCCGATTAACGGATTGAAAGTTATGCTATAAACAAGTAATCACCGAATATATAGACCGACAATCAACCAATAAGTCACATATAACACATAGCACGTCATATAATCAATGATATATCACTTATAAAGAAGTCTCAGGTCATAAACAGGCTTTTAGGTAATAAAAATGATTTTTAAAACATTTTTCGGAATTAAAACGGGTTGTTGGATCGATTTCAGAGTAATAAACAGGGTTCGGTTGGCCACATCTGGCTTTGAAACAATTTTATAATAATTTTCGAGCCTTAGAAATACTTTACAATAATATTTTAAAGCTCGAAACTATTTTTTGGAATTTTTTAATCATTTTTTAAATAATTAAATCTAATTAAATAATTAATTATAATTAATTAATAATTAATTAAATCAATTAATCAATTAATTTCGAATTAATTGACTAATTAATCAATTAAAAATTAACTGAAATTAATTAAATAATTAATTCAGATTTATTTTTGAATTAAAAATAATTTTTGGATTTAAAATAATGATTTTTGAAATTAAAATAATCATTTTCGGATTTTTCTGAAATTAAAAACAATTTTGAAAATAATTTATAAAAAGAAATCCAAATTTTAAAAGAATTCAAAACTGGAATCCAGAATTTTAAACTTCAGGTACTAACTTGCAAAAATGCCAAAAACAACTTTGATTTAGGAATAAGCTGGATCAAAACCGGGTTTTTAATAAAAAGAAACGGGTCAGGAACCGGGTCGCCGGGTCGGGATGAACCGCCGGACGAACCCAGAATCCGGTGACCCTTTCCGGATTCCGGTGACCTCAATCGTGGTCGAAAACAACCTCGTTTGATCTATTTTTCAATGCAAAATCAGTCTAAGCACTTCCAGAAGCCTAACTATTCAACAATCTGTCCACAACAATCATTTAATCAATTTTTCGGCCAAAACACGAAGAACTCCGACGAGAACTTCAAACAACAACTTCGTTCAATCTAGAAATCGTCTGATAACATGCTATATATGATTAGATTGCAAATTTTAAGGGGAACAAAACCCACCCCTATAAAACTTCTGATAATCCCTAAATAAGAAACCCCCAATTTTAATCAAGAACATTCAAACGAATATAAACCCTAATTATACAATTCGAGAATCAAACCCTAATTTGAACATGTTATTGAACTCCAAATTCGAAGTATAATATACCAAAATGATCAGGAAAACAAGCTCTGCAACATACAATCATCAAATCATTCAAACAACCATCTGTACAAAAATTCATAGTTTAAATACCAAGAAATTCGAATGTAAATAATTCAACAGAAAATCACTTGATGTTTCTGGGTTGAAATTGATGAAAGATTTGGATTCTAGATTTCAGTAGCTTCGTTTTGAGTATATGTACGCCAAAATCGGATATCGATAACGCCTCCGAATTTGTGTTTGATTATGAAGAACATAATATAATTATAGTATTTTCTCTGTAAAAACTCTGTAAATACTGTTTGCAAATGATTTCCGGTATAAAATAAAATACGGTAGAGGCTATTTATAATTACGGAAAATTAGTATCCCGTTGGATCATTCCGGATATAAAACGGTACGTTTATTTATAAAAGCTGATCCAAACGGTACCGGTTTTCGAGATAATTATCTAAATCAGTACAATTTGTACTGCGATCTTGGTCTCAGCACCTGGTTACACTTATTACGAGGTGATAATTATGATAGTTTAGTAAAAAGCTCCCGTTTATCGAAAATACGAGTTTTATTGATTTACGGAAACGAATAATGTATCGAAAATATTGCGCCGGGACCCGCGCAGGACAAACTGTACGCCGGATTGAAAAAGTCAAAACATGGAAAATGCTCGGAATATTGCAATTAGGTTAGGAAGGAGTTCTCGGAAGAGCTTCGGGTTCTAAAAACGTAAAAACGGATAACGGTGGTTGGTTCCCGTTTTTATAAAATCGATTTTAAATACCCGGAAAAAGATTTTATAAAATCCATATGATTCTTATAAATTCATAAATCAACATAAAAATAATTAGGAAGATATGACAATTATCTATATTTTATTTTGGACATATAAAAATTAAAATACTCAATTAATAATATTTTTAAACATCCAAACACATTTAACACTTAACAAATAATTCACAGAATAGCTACTGAACACATATAATAATTATTTAATAGAAAAAATAATTACACGATATATCCTGGATATTACATCCTTCCCCCCTTAAAAGGATTCTGTCCTCAAAATCTCCTAAGAAAATAAATGAGGGTACCTTTCTTGTATATCTTTTTCTAACTCCCAGGTTGACTCTTCAACCTTTGGGTTTTCCACAATACTCTTACTAACTTTATTACTTTATTCCTCAATACTTTCTCTCTTTCCTCTAGAATCTCTATTGGACTCTTTACATATGACAAATCTGCCTGGAGCTTTATTGGCTCCTACTCTATTACATGATTGGAGTCTGGATTATACCTCTTAAGCATCAAGTACGTGAAAAACATTGTAAATTTGCTCCATGTGCGGAGGTAATGACAACTCGTAAACTACTTTACCAGCGTGCTTTAAAATGTCAAAAGGTCCATTATATCTTGGGCTCGGTTTTCCTTTCTTTCCAAACCTCGTTAATCCCTTCCACGGCGATACTTTTAGTAATATCAAATTCCCTTCTTTGAATTCCATATCTTTTCTTGATTAATCTGCATATTTCCTTTCACTATCTTGTATTGCTATTAATCTTTTCTAGATAACTTTAATAGCTTCCTTTGGCTGCTGCACTAATTTAGGTCCAAGTACTTTGCGTTCTCTTACTTCATCCCAATACACTGGAGATCCGTATTTGTGTCCCTAAAGGGCTTCATGGAGTGGCATCCCAACACTGGCGTGATAATTGTTGCTGTAAGCAAATTCTACCAGAGGTAAATTCTCGTCCCAACTTCTTCTAACATCAATAGTACACACGTGCAACATGTCCTCGATTATCTGGATCGTTCTTTCACTCTGGTCGTCCGTCTGCGGTTGGTACGGCCGGTTGGTAAGCCGTACTCATATTCAGTCTCGTTCACAAACATCCTTGAAAACTCTCCCATAATCTTGAATTAAATCTTGCATCTTGACCGGATACGATGGACACAGGAACTCCATGACGAACTACGATTTCCTTTGAGTACTGATTTGTTTGGTGAAAATCTCCTATTTATAGACAGAAAATGAGCTGACTCGGCAAATCTATCCATTATAATCCAAATGGTATCATGATTAACTTTTGTGATTAGTAACCCCAACTATGAAATTCATGGTGATATGCTCCCACTTCCACTCTGGAACCTCTAATGAGTGTAGCAATCCACTTGATCTCTGATGCTCTACTTTAACTCTGTTGACATATATAATATCTGCTAATTCATTCCGCAATTTCCCGCTTCATATCTAACCACCTATAATTTCCTTTAAATCTCTATACATTTCGGTACTCCTTGAATGAATTGAATACCTCGAATTATGAACTGCCTGTAATATTTCATCCTTCAATTTCGTCACTGGTGAAATCCAAATTCTAGAAGAAATCCTAAGAATACCTTGATCGTCCTTTTCACGTGCACAATTTTTCACCTACTGAATGATTTATATCCTGATCCATTATCTCTTCCTGACACTTCTTTATCTTTTCTAACAATTCTGATTGAAAAGTTATACTTATACATTCTTACTCCTTTTTAGATCATGAACTCTGACCTCCAATTCCAACTGCTAGAATTCTATAGATAATTCCGCTGATATAGTCTCTATGTTCATTCTCCCTCTTTCTTACCCATCTCTTGCCACTACATTTGCTTTTCCTCGGGAGTTCATATTTCAAACTCTTATGGTCCGTATATATCTTCATCTTTCTCTATACTTATAATATTTCCCAATCTTTCAAAACAAATATTATGGTTGCTTTTAATTCCCAGTTATGAGTAGGGTACTTCTGTTCATAAGGTTTCGGTTGTCTGGATGCATATGCAATAACGGTATTACTTTGCATCAACACACATCCTATTCCCTTACGAGAAGTATCACTATAAACTATCAAATCTCCCTGATTCTTTTAAAGTGATAAAATAGGTGTTGGAATCATTCTTTCATTTAACTCCACAATATTTTCTTCAACCTTCTCCATTTCATATATCTTTCTTGCTTTTCCTGGTTAACCTCATCCAAAATATTGCAACTTTCAAGAATCTTGCACAATCTCTGATAATAACTGGTCCACGATAAAACTTCTTACTTTTGTTGGTACCTCTGGTCTTTCTTCATTCATACTATCTTTAAACTCTTCTGCTGAATCCTCTTTTTTTTGTCTCCTCCTTACTGACTGTCTATACTAAGAATTATACTTCCTGCCATTAAAGTTTTCACCTGGTAAACTTTTTATACCGCTTCTTCCTTCTTTGACTCCTCAGCTATCATTATATAGGTTGCATGGTTCTTCTTAAGTAACACAAGTACGTCTTATCCAGATTCCTCCTTCAAGATTCTACTTGTCAAATTTAAATATCACTGGTATATCAGTTCATCCAACTAACATTTCTAGAATTTTGTAACAATAGTACTGAGTTCTGAAAATTATCTTTGATATGTCCATAAGTTAAATTTTCACTTGGTAATATACCCAGTCTTAAATCAATCTTATAGAAATACCTTGCTTCGTTCATTTAATTAAACAAATCATTGGTTCGAGGTAACAAATATATGCTCTTGAGAGTAAATTTGTTGAGCTTTCGCTAACACATAATCTCACCCTTCCATCCTTTTTATTAACACATCGTGCCGGTGCATTTTAGGGGTACGCTAGGTCCAGTTGCTTTTTATTCTAATCATCTCATGCGTTTGCTCTGGTAACTTCTTCATTTTATCTGGTGCCATTCTGTACGGGGCTTTGAACACTGGCTTCATTTCAAGTGCTAAATCAATCATAAACACATTTTCTTTATCTAAAGGAAATATTGGTAACTCATCTTGAAATATATCCTGGGACTGTAAAATCTTCAAGTTCGGTTTGCCCCGGACTCTTAGTTATAATCGTCATAGCACTTATATTTTGGTCACTGTAACCTTAAATCGTTCTTAACAAATTCTTTACTTTCCTTTGTCCTTTAAACTTCTTCATGTTTTCATTTGGCATCTTCAGAACTATCTTTCATTACGACGGTCTACCTGGGCATCACACTTGAATAGTTAATCCCCTCTTGAAAATAATGTCAAATCCTCTTATCTCAAATGATATCAATTCTTCGCAGCTTATTGCCAGAAATATCGATTCCGTTATTGGTACTTACTTATTCAATAACTGACGTTCTTTACTTGCTAGTCCTTTAGTCATCAAATTATTGATTCGACTGGATAATTCATCTTATCAATAAAACCTTGAGAAATATATGATCAAATTGCTCCCACATCTTTTAAATACTTTAACGCATAAGGTATCCGCGATAATCTTCCACGTTATCATATCCATATTCTAAATAACATATTTCTCAGGAAAATCATAAATTCTCGTTCTTGGAGATGTATTCCTTATTAAAGTAGATTCCCTTGACTCGTAATACATTCCTGGCTAGGGCCAGTGATTCGTAATTCTCATCATGTGCCTTTGTTTCCTTTCCATGCATGAGAGATAGATGAGACTTTGCCTGCTGGGTGTATAATATATTGACTTTTGTTTGAAAAGCTCTCGTAAGAACAACGGTACAATGAAACAACTAGAAGAATTCAAAATTTTAATAAACTTAGAGTTGAAAAGAAAGAAGAAATAATGATTAGAATAGGAATGAGACAACCACATTGGTACTTAAGATGGCCAGTCTTTCATACCGTATGGCATACAGCACATGATTAGGTGGCGTCCCACCCGACTCTTCGTCATTCCGACAAAGCGTCTCATCATAACACTGTTTGTCCCAATCAGAAAGCAAAATCCGAGGAGAACAAGCAAATTTGAAAGGAATGCAAAATCCTCCGTTTTGATATCACCAGAAAGAATTTGTTAAGAAAAGGAGTTCATACACTTTTAGGAACTTAAAAGGAATATATGTTGAAATGTTGAGGACGAGAATGATACCATTGGTCACTATCCACATTGCACTTGTATTCATTTTTCGAGCTTGCTCGATCATTTCCCAATTGTATCACATAACAACTTTAGAAGTATGCTAAAATTGCCTTCGCAACTAAGCATGATGGTAGATTCTTACTTCTTAAGTCTCGCGTCTGTAACGTCGCACCTACACGTATAATACTTTAACAATTCAATCATAATGGCGTTCTTATCAGATAACTTTGAGTTTCCTCTTTTTAATTTGGAATAACCATGAATCATTCAACATAGCGATCATTTTATTAATAATATTATTCCTTTAGAAAAGTCTGAAAATTTTCTCAATCTTCTTCGATCATGCTCAGGCTTCTGTTTAATTAATGAATTCTTCGAATTCTGATAATCCCAGTAATTGGATGAATAGTTACTCCGTACGCTGGTTCTGTTGTTAATCCTATCAGATAATACTTGCATCCACTTCTTTGTAATCGCAGGTTATCTCATTCTCCAAATTAACAATACTGAATCTGAAACAACATCCTTCCAGATAATTCGGGTCCTTTAAAAAACAAGAAACTCAAGTAGTAACTTGACAACCAAGGTTTAAAACTTATTTTTATTCAAAAAGGCTTTTGGAAATTTTGTGAGGAAAATCTTTTTTGAAAAATTGTTAAAAATTTTGAAAATTTTGAAAATCACACCTCAGGTTGTCCTTACTGTATGAGTTGGTTGTTGTCCTTCTTATGACCAGATACCAAGTTAAAGAAACAATCACTCAAGGGTCTGTTCACTTCCATTTATCTCCTTTCCTTTATTGGGGTCTATTATTCTCCGTAAATAAATGAAAACTTTCGCTATCGTTGCACGTTATCTTATTCGTAGCTTCACATTAAGGCTCCCATACTGGTAGTATCCCCGTTAACCACTTTGTAATTATCAAGTAGAACAGACTATCCAATAGTCAACAAGTCAGCTAATGTCGCATCATCTTGTTAGAATATATATATCATATCATTATAACACCATTTCCTAATTTCGAGAAATATTCAGATCCCTAATCTCCTCTAACTCTCTCTCTTTAACACTTATCTACTCCATCCACAAGCTAGTCATGAGTGGCCTAATTACCAATAGCTTCTTGTAATCTGATAACAGCCATCCTCCATAACACTTGAATCTTCTTTCTAAACTCCTTTCTCACCTTGATTTGTATCTCAATACTCACCATTTACTGTTATCGTGTCCCTTCTCGCAAATGCTGTTATTTCATTGGAAAGGTTTTTAAACTAAGGATATAGAATATAGTATATAGTAAACAAAAAAAGATGCATTCATGGTTGAATGTTCAAAAGAACAAGAATAAGCAAATGAAAGTTCTTCAATAGGTAGTCTCGTATCTAGAAATGATAGAATAGCGCTGAATAACTTGGAGAGGCGCAACTGTCATAACAGAAAATAATATCGCTAATACTGATAGAAGAACAAGGCAAAAATTGAATCTAGGAGAAGATGATGATCCTTAAAGGGAAGGCTCCAAACGATCAATTGATGCAGGGAAATCAGGATCTGCCATTGCCTTTGCCTGGATATCACGTCGCTAGTTGAGAATCCCGAATCGCAACACGACCCGTGCCGGAGACCTACTATACATTCGCACTCAAACTCACGATAACCTATCTTTCTATTTCCTATTCCTAATCCTAACCCTCTACCCAATCCCGACAATCTAGGCTTGTTTCAGTGACTTATAACCTGTAGCTCTGATACCAACCTGTGGCGCCCTCCAAACCCGGGACAGAAGTTTGGGGTCCACAACACATACTCAATATATAAACCTGTATATAAATTATTATTTGCAATAACCCTGCTTTACATAACCACGGATCGCAACAGGTTAAAGTATGAAAACAAGCCACAACCTTAACTTTTATTACATCGTACCAAATCCCAACTAATTTAATTTTCAACTGATATGAAATTATTCTTAAAACCTTACTATCTCACTACTGCAATAAGCTCCTGCTAGCTCGATCAACCATAATCTGGAATCCTAGCTCGAACATTGAACTGGGAAACCTCGCTATCAACTGTGTCCTTTGTAACTGTAGCATACAAAAGTTGTTTATCATTATTCACTGAGGTTAAACAATAATAAACGAGATGATTCAAAGGAATCAAATTTCTTGTTAAATAACTAATAGAATTGGATATTCATTTTAAGTCTTTAAAAGAAAGGTTAGGCTGCTGATCAGTCACGCACTAACCCCGAGCATAGCACACAGCATTGCTCTAACTACTAAATCCAAGGCACACATTGGCCTAACTTGACCATTGATATGGTCTGACCACGAATCTGGTTTACACAAAGAAAACTATCCAATTCTAAAGCAGTTCAATATGATAAACAACAGAATTCAATAAAACCTGATCATAATCAATAACAATAAAACTTTTGTATAAAGGCATGGTAAAAATTCATGGTTACTGAAAGGGTATGTCAAAGTACATGAAAGAAGTGGCCTCCAGCCTGCAGGACAATCGTGTATTAGATGAATAATGTTTTTAGAGGGTTTTAATACTTTGATGTCACAAGGTATAATTAAGTATAAAAGTTTATGTATGTTTAAAACAATTTTGTTCCAGTGTTTGGTATGTGATGGTTATATATTTGTGGAGTAGTATCGTATTTGTGTGGTTTAATATTTGGTAAATCAACAAGAAACGGTTCACAAAGAATAAGGCTTACAGCTCAAGATCAAATGATGTGGCTCAGGTTCAAGGCTGAAGGATTCAAAGTATTTTCAATATAAAACAGAGCTCTTTTGAGTATTAACAATATGTCACAAGAGAATTTAGAAATATTTGCAATATATCTCGAGAAATGTTTAGAAGTACTTGTCTTATCATAATCGATTTCAACTTCACTTGTACTTATCTACTGTCTCCATTCAACAATCACTCGTCTGCTTTTCTTATGCCTCGCTTCTATTCTCTGATTACTTGCTGTATTTTCTACATGACAATTCTATTTTCTGATCACCTGCTTCCCTTTCTTACGCCTTGCTTATTCTGCTAGGCATTATAAATATCTATCAATATTTAACTCATACGATTCTATTCGACATACACTTCTATCTACCCTTCGTTTCACCCAAATCCGATTAACGGATTGAAAGTTATGCTATAAACAAGTAATCACCGAATATATAGACCGACAATCAACCAATAAGTCACATATAACACATAGCACGTCATATAATCAATGATATATCACTTATAAAGAAGTCTCAGGTCATAAACAGGCTTTTAGGTAATAAAAATGATTTTTAAAACATTTTTCGGAATTAAAACGGGTCGTTGGATCGATTTCAGAGTAATAAACAGGGTTCGGTTGGCCACATCTGGCTTTGAAACAATTTTATAATAATTTTCGAGCCTTAGAAATACTTTACAATAATATTTTAAAGCTCGAAACTATTTTTCGGAATTTTAAAATCATTTTTTAAATAATTAAATCTAATTAAATAATTAATTACAATTAATTAATAATTAATTAAATCAATTAATCAATTAATTTTCGAATTAATTGACTAATTAATCAATTAAAAATTAACTAAAATTAATTGAATAATTAATTCAGATTTATTTTTGAATTAAATATAATTTTTGGATTTAAAATAATCATTTTTGAAATTAAAATAATCATTTTCGGATTTTTCTGAAATTAAAAACAATTTTGAAATTAATTTATAAAAAGAAATCCAAATTTTAAAAGAATTCAAAACAAGGAATCCAGAATTTTAAACTTCAGGTACTAACTTGCAAAAACGCCAAAAAACAACTTTGTTTTAGGGATAATCTGGATCAAAACCGGGTTTTTAATAAAAAGAAACGGGTCAGGAACCGGGTCGCCGGGTCGGGATGAACCGCCGGACGAACCCAGAATCCGGTGACCCTTTCCGGATTCCGGTGACCTCAATCGGGGTCGAAAACAACCTTGTTTGATCTATTTTTCATAGCAAAATCAGTCTAAGCACTTCCAGAAGCCTAACCATTCAACAATCTGTCCACAACAATCATTTAATCAATTTTTCGGCCAAAACACGAAGAACTCCGGCGAGAACTTCAAACAACAACTCAGTTCAATCTAGAAATCGTCTGATAACATGCTATATATGATTAGATAGCAAATTTTAAGGGGAACAAAACCCACCCCTTTAGAACTTCTGATAATCCCTAAATAAGAAACCCCCAATTTTAATCAAGAACATTCAAACGAATATAAACCCTAATTATACAATTCGAGAATCAAACCCTAATTTGAACATGTTATTGAACTCCAAATTCGAAGTATAATATACCAAAATGATCAGGAAAACAAGCTCTGCAACATACAATCATCAAATCATTCAAACAACCATCTGTACAAAAATTCATAGTTTAAATACCAAGAAATTCGAATGTAAATAATTAAATAGAAAATCACCTGATGTTTCTCGGTTGAAATTGATGGAAGATTTGGTAACTAGATTTCAGTAGCTTCGTTTTGAGTATATGTACGCCAAAATCGGATATCGATAACGCCTCCGAATTTGTGTTTGATTATGAAGAACATAATATAATTATAATATTTTCTCTGTAAAAACTCTGTAAATACTGTTTGCAAATGATTTCCGGTATAAAATAAAATACGGTAGAGGCTATTTATAATTACGGAAAATTAGTATCCCGTTGGATCATTCCGGATATAAAACGGTACGTTTATTTATAAAAGCTGATCCAAACGGTACCGGTTTTTGAGATAATTATCTAAATCAGTACAATTTGTACTGTGGTCTTGGTCTCAGCACCTGGTTACACGTATTACGAGATGATAATTATGATAGTTTAATAAAAAGCTCCCGTTTATCGAAAATACGAGTTTTATTGATTTACCAAAACGAATAATGTATCGAAAATGTTGCGTCGGGACCCGCGCATGACAAACCGTACGCCGGATTGAAAAAGTCGAAACATGGAAAATGCTCGGAATATTGCAATTGGGTTAGGAAGGAGTTCTCGGAAGAGTTTCGGGTTCTAAAAACGTAAAAATGGATAACGGTGGTTGGTTCCCGTTTTTATAAAATAGATTTTAGATACCCGGAAAAAGATTTTATAAAATCCATATGATTCTTATAAATTCATAAATCAACATAAAAATAATTAGGAAGATATGACAATTATCTATATTTTATTTTGGACATATAAAAATTAAAATACTCAATTAATAATATTTTTAAACATCCAAACACATTTAACACTTAACAAATAATTCACAGAATAGATACTGAACACATATAATAATTATTTAATAGCAAAAATAATTACACGATATATCCCGGATATTACGTCAAGTTCTGATATTAAATCATGATGGAATTCTTGATGCTTATGTGGCATTTTTCTTTACTTGACTTATTTGTGGTAAAATCTGAAACAGTCATATTTAAATCAGAATATATTTGGGTAAGATAAAAATATTCAAAATCATAATCGGTTAGTGGTTAATGTGTTTGTCCTGAAGAATTGCATGTGCACGGTTATTATTGCTTATTTTATGCGCTCATTAACTCATGCTTTAACTGTTTACTAACTGTTCACACGTTGCCAGGTGTAAAGTGTATCCTATGCTTCAAAAATATAACTGTTGAGTGGAGAGAGTATATATATATGGGAGTTAAAAGATTTACTAATCTTTCACTTACTTTTCTATTCTTAATCTATTTTATTCTCTCTCTCTCTCATATTTTCTGAAGCGTTTTTCTTTCAGGACTTTTAACAAACACCTTGCAAACAATATCTTTCTCACTTAATTTCTTCAGAGATGGCACCAAAAGACTTGATCTTCAATGGAGCTAAGTTTGTTCCTAACAACTACTCGTCTATTCTTAGCAAGGCTGAAGCTCCATCGAAACTTCACTTTATTCAGGACTTCCTTGCTAATTCTGATATTGGGTATGCTTTAACCCAACCTGAAGTAATCTCTGGAACTCAAGTGTTGGAGTTTTGGAGAAGTGGAGTATATGATGATGGTGGTGCTCAAGGGTCCCCAAGTATTATCTTTTCAACAAGGGAGGATGAGCATGTCGTGACATTGGCCACGATTCGACAAGCACTGCAGCTGCCTGAGAACTGCGTTTATTCAACTGTTGAGGAGCTATTTCTTCAGAATATGATGGCCAGTCTGGGGTATGAAAAGACATTGGCCAAGCTGGGTCAATTGAAGAGATCAAACATTAGGAGGGAATGGAGTTTCTTCTTTGACTGCATTACAAAGACCTTCTTCTGAACTCAACCTCCATAAAAGAGAAGGAAGATGATTCTCAGAGATGAATCTGATAGTGATGAGGAAACAATTGAAGCATGGGTTCATGCATCAGAACATGTGATAGTTGAAGCTGAGAATGTTACTTCTCAGAAAGAAACTGCAGCTCAAAGTTCTGATACTTTGAAGAAAAAATCTGTAAGTTCTGAAGCAGCTAAAGCAACTCCTTCATTGGCAAAGAGATTGAAGAAAATGAAGGCTAGAAGGTATTTGGCTAAAGCTCCATCAGAAGATACTGAAGAAGCTAAGGAAGGGGATCAGAAATCTCTGATCTCATAAAAACCGATTATCATTGAAGCCCTTTCAATTCAAGCCAAAGAAACTGCTACTGATACAGTTGTAACCCCTCATGTCTCACCTATTAAAGCTACAAATGATACTGAAGAATACACTAAAAATTCTGATATAGATATTAATAATTTGAATATATGAAATACTCTTTATCTGGAAGCTCCATCTACAGAAGCTCTTCAATTTCCAACTCAATTTTCAATTTTAAATGATGAGATAACATCTACATCAACCACACCAGCTCTGGAGATAAATTCTGATGTTCAGAATTTAAATGAAGCTGTTCCTGAATCTCCAGTTGCTTCGCACACTGTTGTGTTGTCAGAACATAATGAGTCTTCCTCAAGTTCTGAAGACAGTGATTCTGCTGAGACTCCAGTTCCTATACTAGGTAAGGAAGAATTGGTGAAGAAATTTGTTGAAAAGGAAACACATATTCCTTGGGGGGATACTCACAGAGGTGTGGAGTGGACCAAGAAGTGGAATGACACTGATTTCATTCCAAGTTCTAACATTCTGACAAAGCATATTACTAAAGCTGATGAGTTGCTCACAAATGCTGATTTAAAGACACAACTCAAGATCACTGCTCTATCTACCAAACATCTTCAAGGTCTACATTCTTCTACTCTTGAGAAGGTTGATACACTAAAGGAATATGCTGATAAGCTAGATCTACAGCTTAAGCTTGACAAGAACAAATATATCAGACCTACTCTTGAGAAAATTGAATCCATTGAGAAGATTCAAGAGAAGCAACAGGCCCAAATTGATGAGGTCCTGGCTAACCAAGTTTCTCAGAAAGCTCAATTGGAAGAAATCCAATCTTCAGTTGAACTTCTTCTTTCTCTCTTACTTCCTGATGATGCCAAAAAAGGGGAGAAGGTAGTTAAGTCCAAATGCTCACCTACTGAAATACTGAAGAAAGAGAATGATAAAAGTGATGACCAAGGAAACTCTGATAAGAGTAGAGGTCAAGGAATATTCAAGGAAAATATTCTACACATAACAAGTCAAGTTCTGATGTTGTGAATGCTAAAAGACTGAAGTCAAGTTCTGATAAATAAAGTGATGTCAAGTTCTGATATTCTGATTCAGTCAGGATCTAAAGACTCTCAGAAGTTTTTACAAATTCTGAAGCTAAAGTGGAAGCAAACTACTGTTTATTAGAAAAAATCCTAAAATCCAGACACTTGATGAGGAAATAGCAAGAATATTATTTCTGAAACAAAATCCAGGAATAGATTTGGAAACTCTCAAGGAGGAAGAAGCTAGATTTGCTGCTGAGAAGACAAATCTAAGTCTAAAGCTTCTGATGCAAAGAAACCTCCAAGGACTAAGGAAAAAGGCATTGTGATCAGGGAAAAGTTAAATTCAAAGACTTTAAAGTTCAAGACTGGATCACAAACTGAGATTGATCCTAAGTCAAAAGGGAAAGAAAAGGTTGGTGAACCTTTAAAAATTGAGAAAAAGATAATTCTTCCATTTCAGTCTATCAAACTACAATGCATGATGATGATTTGATAGAAGATGAAACTGTTCAAATTCTGAAGAAAAGAAAGATAATTGAAGAATATAAAACAACCTCTGACACTACTCAAGTTTTTCAGAATGAAGAACATCAAGCTACAGAAGAAACAGCAAATTCTAATCAAGTTAATTTGGAAAAGATGACAATTGCTGATAAGAAGAAGTTGTTATGGAAGAAAGTTACTCCAGTTGAATCAAAATCCAATCTCTTGATGAATCAACTTGCAACATTTGGATTGAGATCCAAGCAACCTAGAGATAAAGCCGGATTAGGTTCTGATGAAGAGAAAATACAAACAGGAGTAGAAGTTACTCTAAGAGATCCTTTCATGATGACAGACAAACCATATGAACAAATCAAACAAAAGCACCTTCATAAGGTGTTGTCTGCTCAAATCGTGATAGATGCTCATGATAAGGAAAATCTAAAGGAGAAATTGATTTTATTTCTCTATGATGGATTAACTTACAGACAAGCTGATACTGATGTGCTAAAGAAGTCTGTCAGAGAACTTCAACATATTCACTATCTTCTGGAAGTAAAATCTGATGTTACAAGAAGATGGTCAGAATACATTTTGAAGGCTATAAGAGATCTATTCAGAATCTCTGGTACAAAGACTTCTCAGTATATACCAATGATTACTGAAGATGATGAAAGAGAAATTCCTATGCTGAAGAATTCTGCCAAGGTGGAAGTTATTCTGAAAGGAAAATTCTTATGTTATAATGAAAACTCTTCATACCCTAGAGTTATCAGACTTGTGATGGACTTGAAAGAACATCAATTCAAGCTCTCAGAACTGCCATTTATCAAATTGGTGATAGTAAAGATGAAGAACTGATGCAGGTCAAAGCACAGTTAGTTGAAATTCTGAGGAAAGCTGAAGAAAAGTTGGTAAGAGATTTTGTTAAGAATCATTATGGATTCATATTGATCCAGTGAAGTTGGTAAAGCTGAAAGGACTATAAGTTGTAGTTAATAGTCTTATTAAACTCTTATTGCATTTGAACTTAAATGTTTTTGATATCATCAAATCTATTAACTTGTATATTTTGCATAATTTACAAGTTGGGGGAGATTGTTAGATATATTTGAGATGTCATGTCTAATATGTTTCATGTTTAGTTTTCAGATCTTAACAAACAGGAAATATCAGTATTTACTGGAATCAGTACTTACTGGAAGTCAGAACTTAAGGATATCAGGACTTAGATTATCAGAAGATAATATTAGAAGATGGATATCAGAACTTAAGTACTGGAGGACTAACAGTTAAGGAAGGAAGCTGACTTACAGGAAAGAAGATCGAGACTAATACAAAAAGAAGATATGCATGGAAAGAGTTAGAGGACTTGAAGAATTGTATAAGATATCTGATTGATATATTTTAGGAGACAGAATTATATTCCATATCAATTAGAAGTTATCTTGTAACTGTGTACTATATAAACACAAACATAGGTTTACACTATATGTGTTATCATTATCGAGAAGATCATATATTGTAACCTAGCAGCTCTTAGTGATATTTGTTCATCACTGAGAGAGAACAGTTCCATTATAACAGAGTTTATTATATTGAATATATCTGTTTACTGTTACTTGTGTTTGAAATTGATTTGATTGTATTCTACACTGTATTCAACCCCCTTCTACAGTGTTGTGTGACCTAATAAATAACTTCGACTAGACTACTGTGGGTGGACCATGAACTCAACCAGGATTGAGGTCGAAATCCAGGTCGTCGAAATCATTCGACTTGGATACAACAAATGACTAAAATTTTAACCAGGATCGTAGTCGAATTCCAGGTTGTGGTTCCCGATCGTAATCATTCGACTAAGATATAACAAATGATTGTAATTTTGACCAGGATCCTAGTCGAATTCCAGGTCGTGGTTCCTGGTCAAAATCATTCGACTAGGATACAACAAATGAATGGAATTTTGACCAGGATCCTAGTTGAATTCCAGTTCGTGGATCCTTGTCGAAATTTTTTGACTAGAATACAGTAGCTGTCAAAATTTTTTACTAGGATCCTAGTCGAAATTTCGACTAGGATCCAAGTCGAAAATAACATAAAATTTGAAAAAAAAAAATCAAAAAAAGAGGAATATAATAAAAAATTATTTCGGGAAAATGTTTCCTAGTTATCTGCAATGGTAACCCGAATATTGAGGATAAATATATCTGGGGAGCTGAATAGACCATGGAGCTCAAATCTGTTCCGCTAAAAGGACAAGGAGCCCTTTCTCAAGGAATTTTGATATTCTTAAAAGAAAATGTGATTCAAGCCTCGGGAAAAGGTATAATCGTTATAAATATATAGGTCGCTCCACACTTTACTTTGAAAACGATACCCTGTAAGGGCATATGGAATTTCAACTTCTACGAAATCTCATATATTTTTCTAGAAGTTGGGGGGCAAATGATAGGGGATAAAAGTAATCTTGATTAAGTAATAAATAAGCGCATTAATTAGGCCCGGTTTGGTCCAAGGATGAAGCTTGGTTTTTAAGGCCCAACAGTTAATATGTCATTAATTGGGCTCAAGGGGCCCGTAAATCAAGGATTTATTATTAAATTCGTAGGTCATGTATCAGCCCATATTATGGTTGAGAAAATAAGTTTAAGTTAGAATTAAACTCTCAAAAGAGTAGTACTCAAGCCACACAGTCATATAAGGATGCAAATCCCAACATTCTAGGACTTCAAAGTTTATTATAAATCTGAGACTTGCCCACCAAGTCTCCTATATAAGGGGCCTCACCCCACAACTCAGAACTACATTTATTGAAATGATCCTTAGCATACATCAAGGTACATAGACATCTTGTAAAGACAGATTGAGTCACAAACACGATATCAGTCAAATAGAGTCTTTGAGCTCACGAACCCTGGCATTAAATACACCCTAGTTTTTTTACCCATAACACCAATATATATTGAATATCCTCTAGCATCACTTTCATCTCCTCCTTTCTCATGAAAAAGTGCCTGGGATAGTTCCTCTCAACTAGTGTCGTGACAAGTCATGCATTATTCTAAAGCACAACAATAAGATCGGTGAACACGCCAAAATGAATATAATGTAGTATCTCCTTCTGCACAGATGATAGAACCCAAATACGCATAGCCTAGCTACCACAAATACACTCGAAAGGACCCCGCTCAACTTCATCCCAAATATATGAACTCACGTGATATGCGTTATCGAAGATAACGACCTGACTAGACCCGGAAAATATATCATACATTCTGAAAAAATAAAAATACATTAAATTATGTAAGTTATTCTTATAAAACTCAACATAAGATACTTCGAGTACACTTCTAATCACGTAAAATACACAAAATTGTATAAGCTAGTTTAGCGACAATAATCCCCTTTTAACTTTATAAAAAAAATTATAATTTCTTCGTTTGAGTTCCCAAGTTTGCAGACTATCTTTCACTAAGATCACATTGGTTTATTTTATGTTCTTTAAACAAAATTAGCATATTTTCCGGTCTAGAAATCTACCTAGGCATATACATTCTAACCACAATGATTATCTTCTTATCATACACATATATTCACACACAACCAATTATATTTAAATGCAATTATAATTATTAACCTTTCATAATTTCAACCGAATTATTTCGACTAGAAGATCAGAGAAGTTGATTTAACAAAATATCAAGTGGCATTGTATCACATATAAACACGTTAGGCCTCATCAAATCAGGAAAAAAATCATATTTTTTGTACATACTTCTACAACTCTGCCAAATATTATTAAAGTTTATGATTCAGCTACATATAAAATCCAACAATAATAACAATTCCCCAAATAAGGTAAACCTGAACATCAACAAAAATCTTCCACAATTCCACAAAGCAACGTTTAAGCCACAATTTCACAATTTAACAATTTAAAAATATCCAAATTCAACATAAATCATTACTTCAATTTATGAATCAATTCAATTTAAACCATAATACATACCCAATTAAGATATAATTTCCTTCACAACACATAGCCAATTCGTACCATAACATTAATCCTAACCTAGAACCCGAATTAAGAGTGAAAAATGGATAATGAACGAACATTTGGGCAACCATACAACTAGAATTGGTGAAGAACGGATGAACTAGCACCTATGTTGTCAAATTGCCACCAGATTGCTTGTAATTCAGTTTTGTCCTTGAAAATTTAAGTGTAATTGCTAAATGGTTTCAAAATTGGGTTTAATGCGTTCTTTAAAATTTTCGCAGTTATTTTCTATGGAAATAATTAATGGTAAAAATAATAATTTCTCCTTTTAATCGTATGGAAATAATTGCTCCATAAAACGACCAAGATATAATATGTTGGATAATTGTTCCTAACACACAATTGTCAACGGGATCCACAAAACTTTTATATTCATATTTTGGATTTGAGAACATAATTTCGCAGTAACTAGTTTAATATTTTATTTAAAATAAAGAATATTTTTAATGATTAGATTAAAAATATAAACTATAAATTAAAACTAAATATAAATTATATACCCATTTCCCGTAAACATTTTAAAAGGTGTTCTTTAAAATTCTAAGTGTATACAAAAATTAAATTTTGTTGATTTTTTTGGCAAAGAAGACATTTGATTCTTTTTTTATACAAAGTATCTAAGTTCATAATACAATTGGTCATATGCACAGCTGTTTTACACAAAATATAAATTAAAAAGGTTTATGGTTTATGGTTTAATTTTAAATTATGTAATATTAACTCGTAAACATTCTAAAAAGGGCTCTTGAAAATATATGTGTATACAAAAAAGTTAAAATCTTGTTGATTTCTTTTGAAAATAGAATATTTGATTCTTTTTTATACTAAGTATTTAAAGTGATAATCAAGTTGGTCATATGCACAAATTTTATACACATAATAAATTTTAAAAAATATATTAAACAAAGTATCTAATTATTTGTCAAGCTGGCATGCACTCTATACATGCACTATAAATTGATAGACTCTATATTGTTTTAGCTACCTATATTTGTTAAAGACAATAGAAGAGATTTTGCAACAATGACAAAGTACTTTTTTATCACCATTGTCCTCTTCATTCTAGCTATCAAAGTTAGCCAATTTATATATATCATTTGTTTCAAACGAGTGTCATACTTGTTCTAGTATTTTGTGATGGTCAAGAAGGTTGTGTAGCATACTCTCAATACTCATATATTAAAACTTACAAGTGAAATTTGGTTTATTATATTTATTTTACTAATAGTTTATAGTTTCTTATTATTATAAATATATTAGTATTATTTTATCGTTTCATCAATAATTGTAAAAATATTGTTGGCGTGATATTAAAACTTTAATTTTTTCAGGAACTTGGGGTTGTTCGATATGGAATGTTAATGTAATTATGGGAAAAACATGAAGATATATTCAAGGAAAGCCGAAATGGGCAGTAGAAGTTATTAATTACTGCAATTGTGCAGTATACGGCATTTCGTTGCCGTGTCCTGAATTCGAAACAGTTGAACCCGTAGATCCATCAGTGATGTTAAGATCTGGGGATGGTCGTTGTCTCATCATGCATGGAAATCCTCTAAGTCCACGAGCTTTTGTCAAATTCTATTATGCGTGGGATACAGCATTTGCATTTCCTGTTCGTCAAATATATCTCATTGGTTGTAATAGATAAGATTTTTCAAATAAAATATTTGTCAAATATTTTAATATTGAATTTTTTTTGTTAATTTAGATTTATTAGTACACCGCATGAACTCATCACTTATACTACAACACTAATGATTATTTTATTTTTTACATTCGTTTTATCGAAAAATTTACTTCATAATAAAAGAGAATACACCTGATGAAAAGGCTAAAAAGAGTTACACTTGTTGCACATAATTTTTTACGGAGTTTTTATATTATAGGCTTTCATTTGATTTTATTTTGGATCTATCTTGATATCTAGAAATCAAATATTGACGATTTTTAGCCCATACAAAATACACGAAATAATCTTTAATTTAGTGATGGTTTAAAAGGTATTATCTAATCAAAATAATTCAGAAAATGTAGAGAAAAGACCGTTACGAATTTTTTATGAAGTATTCTATTTTATTTAAGATACCTACTTATTTTTTTATTTAAATCATTAAATAAAGAATATTTTTTTTTATAATCAACGGGTATTATTTTTTAATTTCAAGATCTAATGGTCGTTATTACATTTGTTTTCGGTAATTTTGCATTAAGTATTATATTCTATTTTAGAAATTTACTTATTTTTTGTTTAAATAATGAAATAGAAAATAGTCCTTTATTTTATTTAGATACAACATCTATTACCTATTTATTCTAAGATCTAACGGTCGTCCGGGCCAAAATTTGGATAAAATCTATAATTACCCTTACCATATATAATTTCATTCATAATTGAGTATGAATTATTCATAAGGGGTTTCTAAACTTGTAATGTTGAACCACAGAACTACTACAAATCGTCAAAGTTAACAACAGTGCAAAATTTGTATTTTGTAGTGCTCTCAATTACTAGTTGTAGGGCTGTAAACGAACCGAACTCGGACGAACTCGAACGAACATTTTACGAACACGAACAAAAATATTATGAACCGAACAATGTTCGTTAATATTGTCGAACGTATTTCTCTGTCCGAACTCGAGTTCGGTTAATTTCGAACTGAACACGAGTTGTTCGCGAACTAACCGAACTGAACTCGAACCCGAACCGAGTTCGGTCAGCTCGTTAAATTATTAATATATGTAAAATTTTTGGGCCTCAGATTAGTGTAAGCCCAATTCAATTCAAACAAGTAAGTTGGTAAACTAAAATAAAAACGTTTCTGGCCCATCAAAATTAATAAATAAATCAAGTTTATTATTATACAATCAAAAACTCAAGATATACATACAATTACAAATACAATCGACCTCGACCTCGACGAGACGACGACTGCTGTCAGTCTACAATTGAATTGAATCCGTCTCTGAAGACAAATTGACAAGGGTGTTTGTACAATCAATTCATAATCCTCAGAGCAACTTCAAGCTTCTTCCTTAATCAGGTACGATTAGGGTTTCACATAAAAGAAATTTGGTATGATCCAATTGATACACTTGAAGGCTACTTGTTGTTTATCAGTTTATCGATTATTTTTTTGTCTCGGTCCATTTGGTATGTTTCACATAAACGAATCTTTGAATCTTGTCTACATATTTACACCTAATTTCGATTTTGGGGAACTTTTTATATATATACTGTTTATATATGTGCAACAGTTGTAGTACTTAGTTCAGTAGTGCAAAAGTTTTGGGTGTTTTTTAGGTCTGTGTTAAGATGATTTCAAGATTATATACACATACAACATACATATAAACATGAACCCTCAAATGTGCATTGAAGTTAAATGTTTGCTTTAAAAATCTCATCTTTTTAAAAATGGCATTTTCAAGAACTAGCCCATCTGTGATATTTCAGCTACTAGTTTTGCTTTTCACATTTTCTTTGACCTTCTGCTTTGTGGACTCAAATGATGGTGAGCTTATATTTATGTTTAAACAGCCTTGTTATATTATTATTCTAATACTTCTACACAAGTTCTTGTTTTTCTATGTCTTGACTTTCTTTCTCCCACTGATTTATGTTTACTGCCTCCCTATACTTTAAGTTGTTAAAATACAGCCCCTCCTTCATGAATTTGTTATTCACTTGAGCTGTACCTAAATATATGTGTTAATATTTGTTTGTTTAACTTTAAATGCAGGCGTAGTAGTTAAATATGTCATCGAGCCCTGCTGTGAAGGCGAAGAAAGGAAAAAGAATGCATCAGATAGAAATCATTCCGGAGAATGCTGAATATCAGGAAAATGAGGATATTGAAAGAAGTCTCGGAGATGAAACTCCTTCGGATGACAGTGGTGAACAAGAAGAGATATCCGTTAGGAAAAGAAAAAGAGGTGATGGAATCTCAATTCCAGATGCATCATCTAAAGACAACTCTGAGCAAACTGAAGCTACTGCCAATCCATATGCTAAAAGACAGAGGAAGAAGAAATCTGCATCCTGGCAGTACTTGGATGAATACACATTAAATGGTGAAAAATGGGCAAGGTGTAAACTTTGTCACAAAGAGATAAAGAGGGACAAGACCAGTTCAACTACGCAACTAAATAGACATGTGGACAAGTGTAAGGTGGCTCATGGACTTGTAAAAAAAACTCAACTTCAATTTCAGAAGAGCGGGAATACATCTGAGGTAACACTTGAAACTTTCAAATACGATCATGCTGAGATGAGAAAAATAGTTGCTGGTGTTGTTTCGCTTTATGGTCTAAAAAAGATAAATCAGGCAAATCAGGTTCGTTTCGCTGGTGTTGTTAGAATTGTTAATTTCTACTTCGGTTCACTTCTAATATTACTGATTTTTTTTTTCAGGAAGCTTTGAAGGACATTGAGATTGATTTGTTTCCTTCGAATGTTACTTCCTAAAAAGTACAAGAGAATCACATTTGTAGAATGGCAGGTAAATATTTCACTCATTAATCATTGTCTTCAGCTCTGTTGTTCTATTGAAGTGAACGTTGGATGATTAGTTAATTCATCTGAGTTATATTAATTTGCTCTTCTGTTGGATGCTAGTTTCCATATCAGGAGATTTTTATTTATGTTTAGTTTAGCTATATTATTTTTTTTCCTTTGTACCTGCTACTTAGATGAAGTTATCACTACTGGAAATGAAGCTGACAAACTTTCCCGTGTATGCTTATCTTCTTGGTCTAATTCAAATACATCCCTGATTATGTAACCAAAACCTTATCCTTGTTGACCTCTCTTTATAATTAACTTTCTTTTTTTGCTAAATGTCTATACCTCGTACTTTTGCCTTTTGTTTTCTTTTATATTACCTCATCAAATTGCATGTTTTCATACTGATGTATAATCTTAGTCATTAATGTCATTGAAATGCCCTAAATCTGGTTAAGTTATTTACTCGAATGCTAATAATATTTTGGGAATCCGTCATCTTTTATACATTTGTGCAGGTTTTCAAATTTTCAAGATTAAAAATGTCCGAGTCTGACTAAATCTAAATGTGCATATTTTGCTTGTATTCATGGACTGGGAGCCTGAGACTGTTCCCTGTGGCTTTACTTTAGTTTACTTTCTAAATTCTAATTTTGCTTAACTAGTTAACTTTGATCAAGAATCAAGACCTTAAGTACTCTGTACTCATTTTGTATTTTGTGTATTTATCATGTACTTATTCCAGTTTCAGTACTTAGGTTTAAATTGTTAAATTAATCCATAATTTCTGAATTATGATTTTTTTTACCTTTTCTCGAACGAACTCGAGCTTAACGAACTCGAGTCGAACTCGAGCGAACTCAAGTTGAACTACGAGTCGAACACGTGTTCGTTCGTTAAGCTTAACGGACAAGAATATCTGTTCAAACTCGAGTTCGTTATACTATCGAACCGAGCTTATCGAACTCGAACTCGAGCGAACTCGAGCGAGCTTAACGAACAGCTCGGTTCGTTTATAGCCCTAACTAGTTGTGGCTTGTAGGTTGTAGTAATATGTTTTCAACATTTAAAGATTTAGATGGAATTATAGAAGATAATGGTGAACTAGATGTTATTTTTTTTTGCAGAAAAAACTTGTTTAGCGGAATATTGCAGCATTAACAAATTTAATATGGGGAGCATTGGGAGTACAAGAACTAATTCACATAACCAAGATTGACCCTGAGTTACAAGATGCCACATGCGATCATAAAAAGTTTTGCCCCTGTAATAACTCTCGACTTAAAAATTATTTTTCTCACTTTTTTGTTAGCAAAATCATCAATCAAGCCTACAAAATTACAATTTGTAAGCATATCTTTCTTTATTGATGTCACAGATAACCCATTCAACCGTTCTTGTAACATACTAGAGCGATGATACTACTTAATCAATTTTGAACTTGGAAAAACTTCATTATGTAGAATCCAATGTAACCGTTCTTTTCGGCACATAATGATAGAGTATGTTTTTATATATATTTTTTAGATGATTATTGTCCTTATATTTATTGTATTTTGTATTGATTTGGATATTTATTTACTAGCTTTTGATGTTTTATTGTACGAAATAAAGAATCCATGACTTGGAAGGATTTGGAACAAAAATACCTATTTTGGAGTTTAAATAGAAGAAAAATCGTATTATTGGGTTACTCGGGCTGCAAATATTGCTCGGGCTGTATCTAGAGAACAAGAATTCCGATTTTGATGATCTTACAGTTCACGTGAAGCTCAAAAAATTCTCTTAAATTAAGCAATAGTCCAACAAGGAGAATCAAATTGAAGCATTCCAGCAAAAGAGGAAAATAGAGAGCTACGAATTTGAATTAGAGAATCATACTCGGTTATGGATACTGTTTTGGTAATGGACTTAGAACATTAAAATACTTTTTATATTAGAATAGGGATCAGACTTTTTTATTAGGGAGATACATATTAGTGTAGAGGAGAATAGCGTAGAATATTTAGGGTTTTGTACCGAGAAATGTGGAAAGAGCCATGGATTTTCATCTAGTGTCATATTAATTATTACAGGTTTTCATATCTAAGTTTCTTCTTTATTGTTGTAAGTTTAATTATTTATCTTTATTGTATTAGTTATTTTAGTTGTTTAATCATTAGTGAGTAATATTTTCTAAGGCATATAAGGGGAAGCCATGTGTGTACTATAATCTTAGCATGTTCTTCACAATAGTTTGATTGATTAAGTCTAATTCTTGTTGATTATGTTATATGTTTAATTTATATATTCGGATGATATCATGAGTTAATTCTATCCAAATAGAAGTATGATCGAGAGTTATACTACTAGAGGCACCCATTCGATTAGCAGAACTGAATTTGAGTGTGAGAAGATCATTGGATTTCTGAGAGTGTTAATACTCGAGAGAGATTAACATTGCTTTAATTGTCTGGTTGATTGAATTACTAACAGTTATTAATATGTAAGCATGTTTCGAGAGTGTTAATACTTGAGAGAGATTTACATACTCTAGTTACATGACCGCTTTAATAATTTTAGCTTAGAAACCAAATATTGTGTAACCATTGTGGACCTGATTGTCCTAGGTTTTAAATTCCTTGTTCAGAATTTAATAGTTTAGTATTAATTTAGTTTTAATTCTTAGCTAGTAAAATATCCTTCACACTATCATTTTTCTCTTTAAATAATTTACAATAATTGGATTTAAATTGATAGTTTCTCCTTGTGGATTCAGCCCATAGTTGATAGTTTCTGCTAACAGACACCGTGCACTTGCGTTATATATAAAATAACACATCATATAGCCAATTAATCATAATATCAGAAAACTAAACAAGTAATATGTCTGCAAGCTAGAGTCACTAGTTCATCCAGACCTATAAATTATATAAGTTAAACATTTAGGCATCATTATAGAAAAAAGAAGAACACACTTTGTGTTGCTTGAGTGACAGAAGGATGTAGGGACTCAATGCATAGACTAGAAAATTGAAATGTGTTTATTTCAGTGTGTGCCTTTTCTCGTCCTTCAAGTATATATTTTTGTTATTAACCCTATTTATGTGAGAAGTACACGCCCAGCACAATCCTATATTATAATACCTGAGTCTACCCATGCATACACTTAATGTGCGATTAACCAATCAGAAAACTATGAATTATTTTACGACCAATTATAGTCCATTTATAAATTTTAGACCAATAATATTATATTATACAATTTCCTTATTTATCATTCGAACTCAACTCTATTAACTATGGTTAGTCCGCATATTCACTCTCCAGCTCACCCATGAACTCTACTACTCTTTGACTTAAATTTCCAATTCAACTTTAATTTCTATGTAGTATTAATAATTTAATATACATATATCTCCGCTTATCCCTATAATAATTTTGCTATTTAAGTCATTCCCTTCGATAAAAGTGCATCTTTATTTCAATTAAAGTGCATTAATTAGTGTAATCTATTATGTATTTATTTTACTACTTACCCAATTAGAAACTTTTAAATTATTTTAGACCAATTAACCAATAATTATAATTTTAAAATTGATTTTAAATAAATTTAAACTAATTATTTAAATTAGTGTAATTTATTGCGAATTTAAATTTTAAATTATTTAATTCAATTAGTGTACGATGCGTAGTAAACCAATAAGAAAATTTTAAATTATTTTAGACCAATAAGAACTCCTAAATTTTAAATCAATCATATTATATTAAATTTTTCCTTATTTATCATTATCTTCCAATTATACTAACCATAGTTAGTTAATAGATCAAATTTATATATAGTAGTTATTGAATTTAACATATTTATATATTAAGTTAATCGAGTTTTGATTGATTTTATTTCGGCTATATCTTCAGTTCTATAAATCATATTTTGAGGAATTTATAGTAATGAGAAACTCATGAAACAATTTTAATTTATGGATAGTTTGAAAAGTATTAACCAACTAAAGTTAGTCAAAAACTGAAGTAAAAATACAGTTACGAATTTTACATTAAGTTTTCAATTACATTTAGGATAACTACTATATTTTATTTACATCATGAAATTCTGATATTTATATACTTATTTTATATTGAACATATGCTCATCTATTTCATTCAAAATCTAACGGTTCTTTAGAATAGTTTAAGAAATTAAAAAATAAATATATTTAGCAGAAAAAACCAGGTTTTGTTTAATTTTATTATCGCTCTATCCTAAATTCTAAAATCAGATTTTGACAAATTTACAGTGTACAAGAAACTCATAAAATTTATTTTTAATTTAGAGATGATATATATTAACTTTTTTATTAAATCAATAAGATTTTCTTATTTAACATTCTTATTTTGTTGTACTAACCACAGTTAGTTAATAATAATAATTAATTGTTTAAGATATTCACATATTACATATTTTTGTGTTAAAAAAATACAAATATTCCTTAATTAAAATCTTTACGAGTATACAAATATTTTCTCTCATACTGTAATTAGTCAGGTTTCGTTTAATTTTATTTTGGCTATATTATGAGTTCTATAAATTAGATTTTGACGAATTTACACCCCAAATGAACCTCAAAGAATATTATTTATTTAAGGGACAGTTTAAAAAATATTATACACACTACAAGGAAAACAAGCTTCAACAACGGTTTATGTCCGTTGTCTGATACCCTATTTTTCCGTTGACTATTGAGCCGCCGTCTGTTAGTTGGATCAGACAACGGCTAAAAACCATTGTCTGAGATTATACAGACAATGATTATGGATTAAGGCCATTGTATTACATCCAGAAAAGACAACGTTTTTTGCTTGTTTTCGTCGTAACAAGCGACATTACTCAAGGGTTCTCACAAACTCAGAAAACCGTTGTGTAAGGTATAACATTAAAACCAATCCTACAACACTTATTGTTGTATAAACGTTGTTGTGTATTCACATAGACAACAAAAATGAAATTGAGCTCGTAGAACTCTTGTAATAAATTTCTACACACAACAGTTTTGGATTTTAATGTATGGCATGATCAGATACATACAACTGTTTATTTGTCCAAACATATTGCATGAATACCTTTGATACAATATCTTAATATTATATAGACAATGGTTTACTAGTGTTGTGAGAGTTAATTTTGCACCAAAGTTTTATGTTCGAAAGCATTGTTTTAGTATTAAAGACATGATATTTTAATGAAGCTTGGCTGTTAAAAGTGTTGTCTTACTCAAAATATAACAAGTAATCAAATGAAGGTAACTTTACAAATCTGAACAAATACAATAGCCAATTGAACAAAGAAGGAAAGAAAAGAGACCAGCGTATATGTATAAAAATTACTACACATCATCTTGAATAAATATAATTTCAGCTTTGGAAGAAGCTCTTCAAAATCGCAGCAATTCTATTACCACGTTCAATTTTCCGTAGGAAACATATATCCTAGGTAAAACGCTCATCACCCAAGCACTGGAGAATTTTTAAGCAAAAATTTGAGGAATTCCATCTCATGTGGCACACCAGATAAATTATCTTGTTCATCGGGAAAGAATTTCATGTTGGGAAGTAGTGCTTTTACCAGATTTTTCTAAACCTGACATTCGAGATGAATTTGAAATTTTTTAATACTTTTTTCATGTGACTAAAATAAGTATATCTTCACATCCGTACGGTTGGATCGTCAAAAAAATCATTTAAAAAATTTATCTTGTTCATCGGGAACGAATCCCGTGTTGGGAAGTAGTGCTTTTACCAGATTTTTCTAATCTTGACATTCGAGATGAATTTGAAATTTTTTAATACTTTTTTCATGTGACTAAAATAAGTATTTCTTAACATCCGTACGGTTGGATCATCTAAAAAATAATTTTAAAAAATTATCTCTTTTATCGGGTATGGAAAAAAATCTAGTACGAGGCAACATCCAACGGTTTTCTATGAAAAAGTCTTGTCTGAAATAAATAGTGACAACAGTTTTTTTGAAAAAAAACCGTTGTTTTAGATGATCAACTTTTTTAAATCCTACGGCTGATATTAAATCTACTTTTAATCAACGGCTCTAATTACACCAACTCAACAATCCAAGTGAATGTTTTTTTACCAATCACATGGTGCCACCTCATCACAAGCAATGCTTCAGAAATTTCAAGAATCAGACTTACAGACAACGGTTTTCTATGAAAAAAGGTTGTCTTAGATGAACATTGACAACATTTATTTGAACAAAAGCTGTTGTGTAAGCGTAGCAGCGTTTTTTAATCTAATGGCTGATATTAAATATACTTTCAATCAACTGCTCTTATTACACCAACTCAGCAATCCAAGTGAATGTTTTTTCACCAATCACATGGTGCCACCTCATCTCCTCTTAATGAACGTCTCTCATTATACCAGCTCACCAATACAAGTGACAATGGTTTTATGAGCAAAATGCTTGTGTGATGTCGTGACATACAACAGAATAAAAATACTTGTATGTCAAGTGATATTTAGACAACACAATGGAAGTACGTTGTTTGATTCCAGCTTAACTAATCCATTGAGAAAACACTTGTCTCATTCCAACAACGGTGTTTCACAACGTTGTCTCCATTACTTTCAGACAATGCAAAATTAAACTGTTGTACAAACTACCTCATTTGCACAACATATCTTTAGAAAGGCTTGTCTGTGTCGATTACCTAGACAATAGTTTTTAAAGCATTGTAGGAAAGATGAAATCTTTTTATTTAAACAACACCTTATCTCATAAAACGGTTGTCTGATACGATATGCTAGACAACAGTTTTAAACCTATTGTAGTAAAGGGATTCACACAACACCCGTTTTCTGGTTTTTAAAAAACTGTTGTGTAAAATTTCTGGGCAACACTTTTTTGGTCAAGCGTTGTCTGATGGGTGTTGTCTGATGGCATTTTTCTTGTAGTGACAACTCAAATTATCAAGATGCGGAAGTTAAAAGAATGTTACGAATTTTGCATAAATTATTTGTTTAGATATGGGATACCTACTTATTTATTGTTTTAATCATGAAAATTTTAGTATTCTTCTATTTTTAATCAAACAAATATCATTTATTTATTTTAAGATCTAACGGTCCTTTGAAATAGTTTTTTTATAAAAGACAAACACATCCTATATTATAATACCCGAGTCTACGATTAATAATACTAATTCCCAAGAGACAGTGACCAGCTACAAACTAACATTAATATAGAGGTAAATAACTAAACGACTATTGAACTTCTTAGTAGTAGCCCATGCAACCATCAGAGCATTTCTTGAGCTAGAGCCTCCTCATCTGCCAACACCAACAAGCCTTCAATTTCCTCCTCAACTACACCCCCATAGCCACCTCCATAGCCTGCTCCATTTACTAGAATTTCTTCAACCTGCCCATTTGCCTTATTCACCATATTGGCCATTATATCAAGTTCATGAACTGGCATAAAAGGCTCCCCTATAGGTCCAAGACCCATATCGCTGCATCATAATTCAAACACCCTCTCCACATGCCCTTCCAAAATCACCATCATATTGAAATGCTCAGCACCATACCGTGCTAAAAATAATGCTAGGTTATTCGCATTTGCCTCAATAGGCCTGACATTGATCCGAAAGTTATGATGTGCATGTTGTTTTGGTAGAAAATAGTGGGTTTTAATTCTAAGAAAAAAATTATTGATTAACAATATGGTGCAAATATAAAAGAGCAAAGACACGAGAATTGTTGATGCGGAAAATCTCCGTTAAAAAGTAAAAACCGTGGGTGGGACTTTCCCCAACCAAATGTAGAGCTTTTACTATGTAATAACTATGAGTACAAGAATGTTTTTTCTATCTTATTCAGAATGGACTCTATGTCTTATATCCATCAGCTAACTTGTATTTATAATACATATCCACAACTAAAATCCCTATTTTTACTCTATGCTCCACATTCAAACTCCAACTGCATGCTCTCCTACTTCTTCGGGTTAGGCTCCTTCTTCAAGTGTGTTTGTTGTTTGACCCTTTCTTAATCCTTATCCTCATCTCTGCTGTGTTGACTACTTTCCAGCTTGTTCTTGTCTAAATCTTCTCATCTTGCCTAGATGTCGTCACGTCTTTACGTCTTAGATAGTTGTCGTCAAGACTTCTAGTTGTCATCATGTCTACAAAATTCTGGTCATAACAATTGCCCCAATTAAAATGATAAGAGTATACTTAGCATTTTAATTCATCTGTAGCGTGTAGAACTAGACTTCAATGATGAAACGATAAGACACACCCCTTCTAATACTCTACTTCTAGATTCATGTTCCTCGTAATCCGGTCCATTAATACTTATCTTCCCAGATCCATACTTAACCCTTCGCTCAACCCTCTTTCGTTATTTATTCATGCCCAAAAAGAAACCGAAACAAGCTTCTCTCAAAACCATGGCCAATTCAAGTGAAAAAAGCGAATGGGCTCCTACCAACATACTCGACCCTCGAGATAATGGTAAACAAAACTGGAAAGACGATCGAATTGCTGAAGCCATGACCTTGTTCAAGGACAAGTTTAACTTGGTGCTTCCTTCTTCCGACGAGCTTGCTGACTGGTATCGAGATGGATGGATTTATTTCTATTTCTATCCTTTTAGCATCGGGCTTATGCTACCGTATTCAGATTTGATTAAGGGTGTCATCACGGCTTTGCATGTTTCACCTGGGCAATTGATGCCATCTAATTGGAGAACCCTAGCCTGTCTTGATGCAATTGAGACAAAACACAAGTTGGGCATTAATGTGGATGTGGTAAAATACTCCTATTCCCTCAAGAAATTCAGTAATTGTCGTTTTAGTCTTGTTAATAAGGACAAGAACAACCCCCTGATACTGAACAACGAGACGGTGAACGACCGTGGATGGAAAGGTGAATATTTCTATGCGGAGAAGTCGACTCTGGGGGATGATGTTGACAATTTGTTGGAGAAGTGGAACGTGGATGGTAACTTCTCTATTTATTGCATTTTTTGTATTTAATTTGTTGACCGTATTCTATATGTCATATATTTTTTTTAAAGTAAGCACTGTCACGATGCACTTCCCTTATATGTTTCTCTTCATCCATGTTTTAGGCATTAAATTCGAGGCTAAAGAAGACGATGTAGGGGCCAGGAAAATTACGGAAAAAATCATGTCTCTCCATGTAGCCGATAGAGTATGGCCGAATTGCCTTAATCGTTCAATCAGGAATGCTTCAGCAATTGACACGAGTGAACTCACTGCTTCAATGAAGAAAACTGCTTCTAAAGGAGATGTTGTTCCCCCATCGGCTACGACTGCAGCAAAGGGTGCTTCTTCTAGAACCTGAAGTAAGTTTATCGCTCATAAGCCTTCTTTTTCCATTCAAAGTATTTCCTCAGAATCTAGAGAAAGTCCCAAACCTTTGAATGATATTGAGATGAGCTCTGGACGCAAATATGCTAGAGGTATTGGTCGCATGCTTTACAACTTGATATGTCTTCTTTTATTGAGTAGTTCTGTGCTGATTCTTTTATGTTCAATTGATCAGTTCTTCCTTATTGTAGAGTTTAAGCCTCCAATAATCAAGCCATTGTTAATATCTAGTAAAGATTTGTTTAAAAGAGCTCGTGAGGATAAGTCCACAAAAACCGAACACTCGAAAGCCCCTATGATAGTTAGTCCTACTGCTAGCCCTTTGACCAAAAAGATCAGGACAGAACCTTCCAGTGTGTCTACATTTGGTGATGTTAACTACTCCATGCCCTTGGTAGCCCATTATTATAGTCAGGAAGCCAAGCCTTCTTCGTTTGCAAACTTATTAGGAGATATATTATTGCCCAGTCCATGGAAGGGCAGAGTTCCAAGCCGTTGGAGAGCATTCTAGATGACACGAAGGGACATATTTTTCACGTAAGCTACAGTTTAAATAGTCTTCATAATTGTTTGTGTCGTGCTATGTTTGTGACTTGTTTTCTTTGTAATCTTGTAGGCTTTTCAAAATGCATTGGTTGCATATGAGGTGTATACTGCTGAGGCCAAGAGGTTTAAGGCACTCGAGGAGGAGCATAAGGAGTGTCCTACTAAATTGAAGGCTGTTATGGATCGGGCCTCTGAGAACATGAAGACTGCTACTGTTATTCAAGAGGAGTTTGACGAGTTTGCTAAAAAAGTTTAATCGCTAAAAACTGAAATGAAGGAAGAAGCGGACAAAGATGTCACTCAACATGTCATGAAGACTCGAGTTGAAATGATGCTTGAGTATAGAAGAGGGGAATGGCAGAATTGGGATATCGACGAGACTGTCAAAATTTATAATGACATGTATCCTGATGATGCTTTTCCTGTCCCCGCACCTGATGAGGTCGTCGTCGAAGAAGGAGGCGACAAGTCTGCAAAGGACTTGGACGTCACTGGAAAATAGCTTCTTACCTTTTAATTTGCTTAGTTGTTTGAATCTTGTAATCTCAAGACTATTTTTGTTGGCTAAACTCCTGTTTCGTCTCATGGAGACGGGGAGTGTTAATGTGTTTTGGACATCATTATCATCGTGATTTAATTTAAACTCGTAGTTTGAATTTTTCGTATAAGTTTTGTTTGCATCATTCGTCAATAATTATTACTGAATCACTTTGTTGGTCATAGATGATTAATTATGAGTGATTATTAAGAGGCCTTTCCCTCTAGAAATAATTAAGTAAGATTCTCATGTTGACAGGTGTTGTGGATTTTATGTCCCTTTCCCGTCTTGTCAGTTATATTTTCTTGTAATCGTGAAAGATGGTATTTGTTCACGTCGTGATGTTAATGGGTGATCAGCCCTTTGTAGTAATAGAGTTGAGAAACTAAGCCTCTCGTCTATTATAATTTCTTGTCATTTGTGTCAAGCATTTTGTTGTTAAGCTAATAGTGTAGTTCTAACAATAATAGTAAGATATTTATGTGGAAGTAAATGTATGTAAAAAAATGCACAGGCTTAAGATTTGATACCACATGTAACTTTTATTCGTACTCAAAAAGGATGCAGATAAGTGGCGAATTGAACACAAACATTCTTTACTGCTAATGGACGCTTACTGACTAGGAATAAAACAAATGTCCTATCGACTTATTCAAAGCAAACCTAAAAATCGAGGATCTTAATGAAAAGTAAGATGATTACATGTGATACTTTTTGAGGTGTAATATGTTCCAGCTTCTTGGGACTTGAATTCTGTCTAGGGTGGAGAGTTTGTATGCTCCACGTCCAACTATGTCGTCGATCAGATAAGGTCCTTCCCATGTGTCGCCCAACTTTCCAGCCGTTGTGTCCCTAGTGTTTTGAAACACCTTTCTCAATACTAGGTCACCTATGGAAAGTGTCCTAATATGCACGTTTTTGTTGTAACTTCTAGCCACTACTTGTTGATGTGATGTCATTCGTAGCTTTGCCATGTCACGTACTTCATTTATTATATCTAAGTCATGTGCTCGTTCAACAGAATTTGTTTCCGTAGTTGTTAGACCATACCTTGCAGTTAGGGAAATGATCTCAGTTGGCAGGACGGCTTCTGTGCCGTAGACTAAACAGAAAGGAGTCTGTCCAGTTGACGTCTTGGGTGTCATCCTGTCAGACCAAAGAACCCAAGGTAGTTGTTCAGCCCATCTCCCTTTATGCGTTGTCAACCTCTTCTTTAAGTTGTTGATGATTATCTTGTTGCTGGATTCTGCTTGTCCATTAGCTTGTGGATAACGTGGAGTAGACTTAACCAAAGTGATGTTCCATCGTCTACAAAAGGCTTCTGTCTTGTCACTTATAAATTGTGAGCCGTTGTCGCAAACAATCTCTGATGGTACTCCAAATTTACCTATGACATTCATTTCTATAAATGAAATCACTTCTTTAGACTTGACTTGTCGAAATGCTTCAGCTTCTATCCACTTCGAGAAATAATCCATCATAGCTAGCATAAACACCTTTTGTCCAGGGGCTGGAGGCATTTTTCCCACAATGTCCATTCCCCATTTCATGAATGGCCATGAAAGAATGGACGGGTGTAGTACTTCCAAAGCTTGATGTATGATTGGGGCGTGCCTTTGACATGCATCACACTTCTTGACATAATCAATTGCGTCTTGTTTCAAAGTGGGCCAGTAATACCCCATACGAAGTACTCTACATGACAAGCTTCTTCCACCCGAATGATTACCACAATCGCCTTCATGTATATCCCGTAAGACATCGCTGACTTCTGATTCTTCAAGACACCTTTGAAGTAATCCGGTAACATATTTTTTGAACAATATGCCATCAATGATCATGAATCTCGTAGCCTTTATCTTTAACGATTTTGCCTCGTTGTCCTTTGGTAATTCACCTTTTGTGATGTAGTCTTTATATTTCTGAGTCCAACTTCCACGTTCTTCATGATTGTCGACAGCCATTATTGTGACATCTCTTTCCTTCTTAGCTCTAATCGTGGCAGGCTCTAGGACATGAATTACTGGGATTGTGAGTATGTTTTCCTTTTTGAGGACAGCACCCAAACCTGCTAAGGCATCAGCCTGAGAATTCTGTTCTCTGGGTATTTGTTGGATACTGAACGAGTCGAACTTGCCTTGTAGTTCTTTAACAATTTCTAGATAGGCCCACATCTTCAATCTTTTGCTTCATATTCCCCTTTTACGTGATTGACAATAAGCAAAGAGTCGCAGTTTACTTTTATATGTGCGATCTTCATGTCCACAGCCGTAGTTAATCCAATAATTAAGGCCTCGTATTCAGATTCGTTGTTAGTAGCTTTAAATTCGCAACAAATGGAATAGGCTAAGGTGTCCCCCTGTGGTGACTTTAGTACCAAACCCAAACCTGTCCCATTCACATTTGAGGCTCCATCAGTGTACAACGACCACGACTCCATTTTTCTGGTTGAAAGGATTTGTTGAAGTTCTTCATCTGCCTCACACAGTAAGTTGGGACTAAAGTCAGCCACAAAATCAGCTAAGACTTGTGATTTGATGGTTGTTCGTGGTTCATAAATGATGTCGTACATGCTCAATCTAATTGACCATTTTGCCATTCTACCCGTCAACTCTGGCCTACTAAGTACTTTTTACAATGGATAATTCATCCTTACACAGACCTTGTGCGATTCAAAGTAGTGTCGAAGTTTTATAGAGGTCATGGATAATGCCAATACTAGTTTTTCCATTGACGCGTACCTTATCTCAGTGTCGAGTAGACTTCTGCTTACGTAATAGATGGGGAGTTGAGACCCATCTTCTTCTCGTGTCAAGACTCCGCTAACAGCATGATTTGTGATGGACAGGTAGACGTAGAGTGTTTCTCCATCTCCTGGTTTTGATAATAACGGTGTAGAGGACAAGTACTTCTTCAAGTCATCAAGGGCTTTCTCGTGTTTCTCGGTCCATTCGAATTTTTTGTTTTTTCTCAAGACATCATAAAATGATTGACATCTGTCAAATGAGCATGAAATGAATCTGTTCAGGGCTGCTACTCTCCCTGTTAGTTTTCGTACGTCTTTGACATTTTTCGGACTTGTAATCTCGTAGATGGCCTTTATTTATTCCGAACTTACCTCTATTCCTCTTCTTGTCACCATATGTCCCAAAAAATTTCATGAAGATACGGAGAAATTGCGTTTAGATGGATTTAGTTTCATGTTGTACACACGTAAGATGTTGAACACCTCCTCTAGATCTTTGACATGATCTTCTGCATTTTTCGACTTTACAACCATGTCGTCGATGTATACTTCCATCGTGCGTCCTATTTGTTTTTCGAACATCTTGTTGACTAATCGTTGGAACGTTGCCCCTGTATTTCTCAGACCAAAAGGCATTGCCAAGTAGCAAAAGATTCATCTATCTGTTATGAATGTCATTTTTTCTGCATCAGATGGTTCCATTTGTATTTGATTGAAACCACTCGATGCGTCAAGAAAAGTTAGCAACTCATGTCCTGCTGTTGAGTCAACCATGGTGTCAATATATGGGAGAGGATAGGGGTCTTTTGGACAAGCCTTATTTAAATCGGTGTAATCTACGCACACACGCCACTTGTCGTTCTTCTTTTGGACAATCACGACATTTGCCAACCATTGAGAATAGTCTACTTTTCGAATCATACCGTTTTTCAGCAACTTGTTTACTTCTTCATTGATTATGTTGTTTCTTTCAGCTCCAAACTTTCGCCTTTTCTGTTGGACTGGAACATGATTGGGGTCCACGTTCAACTTGTGTGATGACGTCAGGATCTATCCCTGTGATATCTTCTTGTTCCCAAGCGAACGTGTCTAGTCGTGTAGTCAAGAATTCCACCAAGTTGGTTTCTATATCAACTGGGATGTCTTCTCCAATCAATACTTTCTTTTCTCCTTCTGTAATTGTTACTTCCTTGAGAGCTTCCGGACCTTTCATTGCTATAGTTGCTGCTTCCTTTTGTTTGTGTCATACTGTTGGCTATAAGCATGTTTTGTAACATTCTCTGGCCATGACTTGGTCACCTCTAATCTGTTGTGTCCCCCAAGGTGTTGGGAATTTGACGACTTGGTGAACAGTTGAAGGTATAGCCCTCATGTCGTGTATCCAAGCTCATCCCAGAATTATGTTATAGGTTGAGCCTGCATCGATGACTAAGAATTTTTGAAGCAAATTGATTCCACCAGCATATGTGGGTAGGTGGATATCTCCAACAGTCCTTTTTGTTTCGCCACTAAAACCCACCAACGTCGTATATTGTTTCTCTATGTCAGCTTCCGATAATCCCATTTGCTGTAATGTATTGAACATCATTATGATCGCAGCACTTCCATTATCCACCAAAATTCTCTTTATCAGACAATTTCCAATTGGTAAAGATATTACCAGTCCATCTTGCTGTGGTGACTGGACATGTTCCATGTCGGATGCGTCGAATTGTAATACTGAAGAGTCGTTTGTCGCAACCTCAGCATGTGCAACTTGTATTCCCTTTCCCCTAGCTCGTCTTTTGGCTTGTGAGTACGTTTCTCCACACATTTCTGATCCTCCAGCAATAAAGTTTATGACTTTGTGATGAGGTGGAGGAGGAAGTATGTTCGCAGGTGTCTTCTCTGTTCGGACATGATTACTTCTATGCGACGACATGTACTCCATCAAGTATCCCCTTCTAACCAAAGCTTCAATTTCCCTTCTCAAAGCCACGCAATTAATAGCTTTGTGACCATAATCCCCCTGGAACTCGCACCATAACTTTGAATCTGGATTCGACTTTGGCTTGTTAGTTTTGGCTGGCCATTTTACCACATCATCTATCTTAGCAAATTCCTTAACGAGAACCGTAGGGGTTACACTAAACCCATAGTTGTCGAACGTTGGGGGTAGATTTGGGTCTCTTCTCCAATCTGGACGAACTTGTGATGAGTTGACATGTTGTTCATCTCTTATCGTCCTGATGTATGGCTTATTTTCATTCTTGTAGTCTTTATTTCTTGCTGACATGATTTTCCTGTTTGGCCGATAATATTTGTCGTCGTCATCTCTTTTGTCCTCTTCCAGACGTATTTGAGCCATTGCCTTGGCCTGCACGTCGTCCATTGTTTTGCACGGACACTTTGTCAATTTATCATAAAGTGGTAAATCATTTTCCAATCCTCTTCTAAATGCTTCTATTGCGGTTGGGATGTCTCAGTTTGTGATTGTAACCTTCTCTCTGTTGAATCTGGTCAGGTAATCTCGTAATGGTTCTCGATACTTCTGATATACCTTATAGAGATCACTCGTGATCTTTTCAAACTGTCGGCTGCTGGAAAATTGTAGATTGAACGTGTCGACCAAGTCCGCAAATATGGATATACTCCCATTTGGTAGACCTACGAACCACTGTAGAGCAGGTCCTATTAGGGTTGATCCAAAGCCCTTACACATGCAAGGTTCTCGATATTCCCTTGGAACTGGCACCGTAAACATTCATTGTTTGTACTGAGCACTGTGTTCCTGTGGATCAGACGATCCATCGTATTGCTTCATGTGTGGTACAGTGAATCTTTTTGGGATTTCGACTAGAGCAATGTCGTCAGCGAAGGGCGAATCAGCATAGCTTGTGGGATTTGCCTTTTCCAATGGCTTTGGAACACCAGGGATACGTTGAATCATATCTTTTACCTCCTGTAACTCATTTCTTACTGACTCAGGAATTTCTAAATGTGACTTGGATTTTCTGTGTTTGTGACTTCTCTTTCCGGTACTCTTCTCTATTGTTCCATCGTGTGTGCTTTCTCCCTGTTGGTCTTTGTTGGCATGAGTCTCTATGACGTGTCCATCTTTGTCCGTTATAATGATCTCGTTTTCATGCAGCTGTTCTTTCTCCTTTCCGTCATCATCGAACAATCGCCGTGCAACGACCTTTGATGCCTGTTTAGTTTTGCCCTTGTTGTTGGACTTGATCGTAGTCATCTCTTTCTTTAAACTGTCGTTCTCAGACCGTAGAATCTCCATGTATGCCTGTAACTTCTTTATAGCTGCTAGTAGGTCACCATTGTCACCTTGTTGAGATCCTTCTCTCTGCTGTTGCGGGGTATCGTCATCCATACCTGCTAATCGGATTAATTCTTAGAAAGATTCCCACAAACGGCGCCAAACTGTTTTGGTAGAAAATAGTGGGTTTTAATTCTAAGAAAAAATTTATTGATTAACAATATGGTGCAAATATAAAAGAGCAAAGACACGAGAATTGTTGACGTGAAAAACCTCCGTTAAGAAGTAAAAACCGTGGGTGGAACTTTCCCCAACCAAATGTAGAGCTTTTACTATGTAATAATTATGAGTACAAGAATGTTTTTCTATCTTATTCAGAATGGACTCTGTGTGTTATATCCATCAGCTAACTTGTATTTATAATACATATCCACAACTAAAATCCCTATTTTTACTCTATGCTCCACGTTCAAACTCCAACTGCATGCTCTCCTACTTCTTCGGGTTAGGCTCCTTCTTCAAGTGTTTGTTGTTTGACCCTTTCTTAATCATTATCCTCATCTCTGCTATGTTGACTACTTCCCAGCTTGTTCCTGTCTAAATCTTCTCGTCTTGCCTTGATGTCGTCACGTCTTTACGTCTTAGAAGGTCGTCGTCAAGCCTTCTAGTTGTCGTCATGTCTAAAAAATTCTGGTCATAACACATGCATCTGCTGAAGTTGTTGCACTACATACCGATGCTCTAGAACTACCCCACAAGATAAGCATTCATCATTTCCCCATATGAATCCTCATGATCAGTCTTGAGCTCAACATCTAAGCTTGCTTCTAGATATGCTCTTTTGAGGCCTTCAAGCATTGCATATGACTCATTAGTACCTTCCTCTTCAATCCCTAGAGAGCCTGCCAACATCCTCAAAATTCTTCCCCTTGAATTAGGAATGCCACCTCCAATGCCAGACAAATTACCATTGGGGAGTCTCTCATTCCTAAGAAAACTATGCACATTAATCTTGCAAAACCCTTGAGGGAGAAGGCGCCACAAAGCTCGAACTGGCTCCATATTTACTTACTTTTTATTTACTGAGCTGAGACTCTACTATTTACTGCGACAATATTGGTTTAAATAGACAAACATAATGTTAACGAAGTTTCCAGGGAAGCACAGCTTACTAAGAATAAAAGGAATCAAACTTGCAAATAGTTAAGGTTAATGATAATTTTTATATGGATTTTGGATATTTTAAAATCATCTACAGATAACCATCACCATATAAAAATAACTAAACACATGCCAAAATCACCATGAAAATCACAAGACTCTGACAAAAATTGAAAATAAATCATGCTTGCATAATTAAAAACAAAAATGGAAAAGACGATTTGGAAGAAATAAAATATTTTTTCACAAAAGCATGCATTGATGAAGAACCAATGTAAATAATATATCATAAATAGATATGAAAAATTGGTAGAGAGTGCAAACCAAAAAAAGAAGTAATAATCGAAATTGATTTTTTGCGATTTCGTAAAAAAGATAAAGCTCGACAAAAAATATGAATATATATATATATATATATTACTTATATGTGTATTATCTAAAATTAGAGGTACAACTTAAGATTAATATAAAAAAAATGGGTGATTGAGATTAATTTCAAAAGTGCCCTCTTCTGAATTTTTTATTCAATTATCAACATAATTAATAGACCAATGTTACATAGTTTATCTACGAAATGATAATGATAAGTAATTTACCCAATAAATATAAAATTCTATATTCTTAAAATATAAGATTGACATTTTTTATAATCTGCGTACCTAAATTTAAATAATAAAAATAACATTATGCAATTTATACAATGAAGAAATGAGTAATTTTGAGGTTTTCAAAAAAAATCATTTCTTATACATTTTTGTTTTTAAAAAATATGATACTTTTAAAATTATTGCAAAAGTACATTTTTTAATTTTTTTTAAGAAAATAATCTGCAAAAATTGCACCTCAAATGTAACTTTATTTTTGCTTTTTAGAATGTTGATTTTCGGTTTCTTCGGTTGCATTTGGTGTTTTTTAGTTAGTTCCAATTGCATATATGATAAACGAAATCAATTTCAATTAAATATCTAAGCAATCAGAATCAATAAAAATAATTTTATATTTATTGGTGATATTATGTCAAACATTTAATATTCATGAAAACTAATGAATTAAATCAACCAAAATCCAACTTCATAATTTATCAATCAATCAAAAAGCAAAAAGAGTAGCAGACAAACTTGTTATAATCAAAATTTACTATGATCAGTTGATTGCAAATTTAGAAGTAACCAAATCAACTAATTGTAAGTTTATGTAAAACCTTATATTTGTTAAGTTCCATTACTTCTTTGATCTATATAAAAAGAAGAGTTAAGTCAAATATAAATAAAGGGAGACGACGTTGTTAGTGCATTAGAAAAGAGAAGGAGGGATGCTGGTGATCCAAGATCGTATACGATGAAAGATGATGACGATGACGAAGAATGATAAAGACGTGATGGAGGATGTAGAAGGAGAGAAAAGCAGGGGATCGTATTGGTTAAAAAAAGGATGAAGAAACTGTTAAAACGAAAGAAAAAGAATACACCACATTTTTGAAATAAATTGGTAAAATATATTTAATCAAAATTTTCTAATTTCATATTTTACATTGTAATATGGGTTGAAGGATTCTGAGGTAGATTGCAAGAAATATTTTCTAAGGAAGTCATTGATTCGTGTGTATTTTATTAATAATTTAAACATTCAAGATCCTAATTTACAACAAAATATAAAGATGGTAATTAAATAAATGTCAAGAATGAGTTTTTACATGATTTTCTCATACACTCGGAAAAAATATCCTGAGATTAACCTTATGATCCTTATTCTCTTATTTTATTGTAAAGACTATCGATAATTATGGGTTGGCGGTTCGGTGCGTAGCACAGGTAAAATGCTAGTTATTTGTAAGAATGGGTTAGGGTTATTCTTTTTTTCTTGCTACTAATTTATGTATATTTTTATATTGAATTTTTAATAATTTTTATTTTATACTTTTAATTTTTTTTTAAATATTTCTCTACATTATTTTTTTTAAACTAACATTTTTCGTACTTATAAAAATCTTAAATAATTACCTAAATTATTTTTTTGAACTATTCTCTAGTTTTTTTAAAAAAAATACTATCCGTACATGATAGATGCCCCCACGGGATGAATTATATCTATTGCCCTAAAGTCAACCATGTATATAACATTTCGGGACACAGGTGTACATAACATTTCTTGACACTGGTTACGGTATGCATATAATCTACAGTTTGCACCAATATATTCTTAATTCCTCCTAATGCCCATTTAGTATTTTACCCATGGGTAAATTTTTTGACCCGATTTTCTTTTAGTATTTCACCCATGGATCCAGTTTATAACTCACAAATAACCAACTTTTTGAATTTTAAAAACTCAAAATGTACTCACGTATAGGTTCTATTTTGTAGTAGGTAGTGTTTCATCATAATCTTCTCCTATTAGCATTAGCATTCACTCTCTATTTTCTATTTTCTATACCATGATGAAGATGGTGCTTTGAACGATTTTCTCTTATAAATATGGATCCAGGTTTAGAGAAATCTATTTCGAGATCTTCACTTACAAGTTTGTGATTGTTTGAATATGTAACTGTTTTTTAATTTTAGAATGTGGAGAATGAATATCATATGTTTGATGTTTTGTTTAGGATTAAAATGTAGGATCCGTAGTCAAAATTTAGAGAATGTCCATCCCAGCCATTCTAATATCAAATCAAATTTTGAGGATGCGAATGTTGGTAGGTTTTCAGTATATATTGATGTGTGTATGTCAGATATTATTGTTCTTATATAGTTTCATTCGTATAAATGAATTTACAGTCTCGGTCAGAACAAGTTGTGAAGACAGCTCCTATTATAGTAATTATATGTCAACTAGTATGTACTTCTCAGCATATTAGTTTCTTATATCAGCATAGAATTGTTGTTGGGTCGTCAACTGTTCTTGATTTGAAACCTTGCTCCCTCACTAGGTACTTATGCCATTCCCTCTGTCCGTGTTTCCTTTTTCTTACAGAATTTGATGGAATTTCGAGTACCAGCATGTCGTCATCTTCGAAAATACCGTCATCTTTGAATTTGACATGTTAGTATGTTTGTTTTTATACTGTTACATGATAAACGACCCATGTACTCTACTCTGCAAGAAGAAAAATATATCCCCTTTATGTTTCTTTGTAATACTCATGACCATCAATCAGAAGGCCTTCAAAGGAAAATGTAAATGAAACTATAAGACATATGTTTTTATAAGTGTTGCTAAGGTATACAGTGAGATTATACGTGTTGCCAATAATATTTCCTGCAACCACAAAACCTGTAAGACAAACCAAAATCAAATCCCAGTAATCAAACAAAACTATTTTGGTAAGGGAGCATAGCACATTCTTACCTGACTGATTCAATTATTATATGTATCAGTTCCAAAAAGAAGCCCTTTACAACCTCTCCAGGAAACCAATCTACCAAATATGCAGTGTACAAGCTCTACATCTCCGTCATCGATGTCTTTAACATCCAAAGATAATCCAAATTATCAGATTCCCGAAGGTGCAGTCCAAATGGATAGACATGTTATTCCAAATAAGGAGTGTTAAAACTATCCACCTAATATAAACAACTACAATTACAGATTTAGTGGTAGCAACTACAATTACGAAGATTATATGACTTTCATTTCCGGGTTTAATAAATTTTAGTATAGACACGTGTTTTGTAAGATTAATATTATTAATAGAGTAATGAGTAATGTAACAGAGTAATTCAACTAGCAAATATAGCCCGTGATTCACACACGGAAATTTCTTAACATATATAAATTTAGTTTTAAATATATTTCTTTCATTTAATTTTTATATGAATGTCGGTCTTATTTTTATACATTTCAAAATTCATCAAAAAGTAGAAAAAATTTATAATAAAATTTAGTTAAATAGAGGACCCATTTATATTCTATATTTTCCTCTATAAACGGAGGAAAAGTAAGAACAAATGAGATTATAAGACTGACCAGAAGCACCGCCTTCATTTGTATCATTGTGAATTCTTATGAAAAAATATGAAACTAATTAGTAAGGGGACGATGCTCCTAATTTCTGTTAGAAATTGAGGATTACATGCACTGGAAAAATATTAATCTTATAATTGGAAGCCAAGTGAAGCACAAAAATGAAGAATCTCAGTCTAGTCTGTGTAGCCTTAAAAAGTGTAATCTTCTCTCTCTTCCTAAAGTGTGTATATTTAATTTATTCATCACCAAAGAATTAAAAGATAAAGAATGAAATTATTGTACTTGAAGAGTATATAAGGAAAGTGTCTATTATAAAGATCATTTTTGTACAAACATGTCAATGTATGTTTGTTGTTAGAGGACAGAGTAATCATTTGAAACTAAGATGTTTTAAATTTCTTAGAAGATGTATAGTATTAAGTACCTAATTTCATGTATAACAGGAATTGTAAATGACAAATTGAATTCTTACCTTCAATGCTTACATCCAATTCATCATTTTCCTTGAATATGGTTGTGTATACAGTATTAGGTCCCTTCGAAGGACAATTAAGAATCACTAAAGTATCTCCAGCTTCAATCTCTGCCTCGCTGATAAATTTTAGCCATCCCTTCAAGCACCGCTCCCCTTTCCATATTATTTCCATATTCCACAGTTTTCCAGAAGTCAGCAAGAAAACATACGACAGATTCCTCCATTTCTGGTAAAGGCCTTTTAAATCATTACTCAACGGCTGAAATTAGTTGAATATTGTAATTATGTCAATATAAAGATAACTAAATTACGAAGCTATTTAATAGTAAATATTGAAAGGAAACATGGCACTCACCAGATTATAAATTCTTGGATCAATGTCAAATCTATAAACTTTCATTGAATAGTATTCTGTATAATTTCCATAAGCGTTGAATCCCCAAAGACTACAGCTTTTGTCAAATTCTAAAGTCGAATCGCCCAATACAAATTCTCCAACATTCCAATATTCATTCTCTTTGTTCTTTAAATAATCTTTTATAATTTTTTTTTGGCCTGTCACCCTCAATTGTGGTGGACTTGAATATTTTAACCTTGAACATGTCGTCATCATAGTAATCGAATTGCACAAGACCATTTATTATTACTCCGTAAAACTTCATAAAAATATCAAACCCGTCCAATCTCCTCATATCAGCATCAAATAATCCTGGCCAAATATATTTACCACACCTAAACTTTAACTCTGTAGACATCCGTTTGGAATGTTCAGAAAGAAAAGAGTGTGGAATACACTGTTTCAATAAAAAAGAACATATGTCATATCGTTCAAAACCCAAATAAATTTGTGATTTATTTTAAATATTTCAAAGATACAGAATACTTATAAAGGAGCCAAATGTGTTTTTTTCATTGTTAACGGCCTATCATCCTCCCTCGCCCCTTTTCAATGCTTGCCCATTTCATCTTCAACATTTTTTTGCCTTTAACAAGATCAATGTTTACAAATGTAATCTCAATCATATACTAGCTTATTATCAATATGTAAGCAAGTTCTAAAATAATATTATATATAATATGGGGTCGCAAGTTCAAGATCTGTTGCATGCAGTTACTTAAACAAAGAACATATTACAAATTTCCACGTAATTGACATAAACAACTGACAAATTCTTAATTCATCAATAGGAATCAATGATCGGGGTAAGGGGAAGTATGCATTTTTGTATTTACAATGTAATTGATAAAAAGTAACAATAAAAGATGTAATTTAAGAAAGAACAGATGCACATATAACCTCCATTATGCACAACACGATGCTTCAGAATGCTCAAGTCTAGATTGGGCAAGGTCTTTGACTAGTCATTTGTAGTATGCATACTTCCGATTTGGGTTTTTTAGCCAGTAAAGAAATGAGTTTTTTTAGGCGTGTTTGTCTGAATATATGACAGCTGTTGTGCATATTTTTTGTTTTTTTAGTTTAATAATGTTAAAAAGATTTCATGTTATTACATTAAAAAGTTGTATGTAATTCTATATTTTTGGAGGAAAAATATTTACCTAATTTTTTACTAAACTATATTTCTTTAAATAATATATTTTCTATTAAAAATTATAAAATTTAATATTTATAGCATTTTTTTATATTATCTCATGTTAATATGTAAAACTTTATCATTGCATGTAATTTAATTAGATAGTTTTATACAATTTATATATATATATATAACTGGGAAGCGATTGATAAAGAAAACGTATTTTTATATTATCTAAAGTTAATATATAAAACTTTATCATTACACGTAATTTAATTAGATTTTTTTACAATTATATATATATATAATTGCGAAGCGATCGATAGAGAAAATGTATTTTTTATAGTTATTTTTTTCATACAATTTAGTAATATATATTCTATAATCAGCTGAAAGTTATTTTTCCGTAAAGGCAATCCTTTTTTTAAATGAAGCTTGGTTATATTGTAAATTAAAATTTTTACGTTTTATTAGTAAATGTAATGTAAGATAATGTTGATACAAATGCATCTTTGTTGCAAGAACATATTTCATTTTTTCGAGAAATAATGAACAACATTATGTACAACAAAATTAATTTTTAAGCTTCATGGATTATTTAAATTTCTCTATTCTAATTTTCATGATGACAAAAAATTCCTGTGTGCGAAGCACGGGTAAGATTGCTAGTATAGTCTAGCACTGCATAAACAAGATCCAAGTGTATATATGATATATGTATGGTCATGTTGTGTATAAATAATGAAAAAATACGGATACTATCGAATGGTAAAATTTCTCTTTGCCAAGAAGAAGATGCAGGTTTGATTCTCACTATATGTCTTACGAAAAATTCGGGAAAAAATTTCTGTAAATATTTCTCCATATATATTTTTTGCCCCGAAAATTTTCTCGGTAAAAACTTCCGATCCCGAAAATTTTCTCGGTAACAATATTGATCCCAAAAATTTTTTTGGTAAAATTTTTTGTACTGAAAAATTAAAAATATTTTTCTAAACGCAAAACAAATAAAGGAAAAATGTTAAACATATTTTCGTGAAATCCAAATAAATGCACAAAAATATTGTCATAGATCCGAATACAACAAACACATGAAAATTCAGAAAACATTTTCCTCAAAAATATTTTAGTAAAGAAACGGAGCCTTATTAAGCGAATCTGCGGAGATTAGAGAAAGAAAGATGTTCTCAAATCTTGCACTAACTCCAAGTCCAAGTAGTAGAAAAAAGGAAAGTAAAGTTCCCTTTTACAAATTAGTTAGTAATGCTACATGTACAAAATTGCATAAAGAATTTCTATACAGAATGATATTAATAACATTTGTATTCCACTATGAGTATAGTTGTCCACTGTAGTTGTACACCCTCAACTTATTTTTATTTGTTTATCTAAAAATTATATTTTTGTTGTGCACTTACAAAATTTTTATTAGTTAATTATAACAGTTATTACTATGTATTTACTTTTTATGATTTAATAAAAAAAATTACATTTTTATGTTTAATATATTTTCTTGTAGTATGTATTTATTTTTGTATTTTAATAATAGTATAGTTTTTTTAAATACACTGATTAAATGTTTAACTTTATATATTAAATTCTTAAAAAAATTAATTTCATTATAAAAAATTACAACACATAAGATTGACAAAAAGTAATCAAAACACTATAACATAAAGAACAACGGCCTAAATAGTAAAATTATATGTCTCAATAGAAATCAACAATAAGTCTCAATAAAAAAATTATAGCATACTTGTGTTAACAATTAAAAATACCCAACTTGGATTAAATAAAAAGAACATGTTTCATAGCCTTCCAACTTAAATCATCTCATTAATAATTTTTATTCTCCTTGATTTCTAAAATATGAGGATGGAAGGCTTGTATGTGTTCCTTCCAGATGACTTGGATCCATATTTGTTGTACCACCATCATGACTCCAGTAAGGAATTACCTAATATAATGTACACAAAATTAAGTTAGTATATATAGTCTTAAAATAAAATAAAGATATTATAATCTTATAGCCAGATTCCTTATCTCAAAATCATGAGGAGTATAATAAGAAGAAAATGCAAAAAAATTATCACCAGAAAGTGATTGATGCTCATGATTGTAGGTACTTGTTTCCCTGATACTTACATTTCCCTAGAAATAAATTAAAAAAAATTAAAATTTTGTATAAGCATACCATTACTAATTGATAAGTGAATTTTATATCTACTTGGAACGCTTCATTACAAGCTTAAGTTGGTGTTTTGGACTCAAGTTATTGGTATTTTTGATGTATTTTTTCCGTTATTGCATTTCAGACATCAGTTAAATGAAGAAAGGAGCTTTTCAAGGAAATATGCTGAAAACAGGTCAGAATTGGAAGCCTAGGCCATTCTCAAGTTGTAGAGAATCTCGTTAGCTTCGCGTGGGCAGTTGAATCGCCTAATTCTGACGAGCAGAACTCACGATACGGCCAAAAGAAGAATTGTCAGAAAAATTCCAGAATGTCAGCGCGGTCGCGCTAGAAGGTAGCGTGCCCGTGCCGCTGAAACACTATTTTAGCGCGGCTGAGCCTGAAGGCCGTGCGGCCGCGCCCGGTTTCTGCCCCAGAATCCTGATTTTAGTCAAAATTGAAGATTTTGAGAGTCCTGGTCATCCTGGAACCTATATATACAAGACGTTTTTCACAAGAAGGAGGCCTGGGAGAGCAACAAGAAGACCTAGAGAGCACGAGAAGGCTACGGAGAAGAAGACTTTTGTTTTCTTTGATTTAGACGATACTTGGATACTCATTTTTGATTTGTCTTTGAACCCTAGTACTCTTATATTGTTTATTATCATGCTTTCATTGGAACCCATGGTGACGATGAGTTCGATTATGAACTAATCGTTATCGTGGGGTTCTAACGGATTTACTTATGAATTTCAATAGTTAATTTATTTCAATATCTTGGTGTGTGATGATTGATTGATATCCTAATATTGGTTGTGCTTATTCGTCTTATTTGCGTAGCTAACATATAAGATAGCGCGTTAATCTCTATTGAAGCGACAGTGAATATAGAGATTTTGAACTTGCCATGCTAGCATAGGTTTATGTATTTGTTATGCATGATTCGTAGGTAATTTTAACCATCTTACTTTCCCTATGTAATCATGATAGATAACTTGTACATTAAACCGTTATGTTTTCAATTCTTATAGACATATAAGGACTAAGCATAATTGGTGTCTATTCAACTTTTATCTCTTTTGTGGATGCTTGGTAGTAGGGTATGTACAATGAAAGTTGGCGTTTACTAGTTTCGTGTTATCTGATTAGTGTCATCACCATTTCATGTTAAGGTTAAGAACAATGACTTTGAATGAAGTATTTAATGAAGTTAAGATCCCATGTTTGTCTCATATAAGTAATTCAACCTCAATTCTCTTAGTTAATGCTATTTAGTATAATCTCTTAGTTTAATCAAAACCCAATTTGTTATTTGTCTTAGCATTGAGCGAAAACCATATATTGTTGCATAGGTGCATAAATTTTACTTAACCTAAAGCAGTCTCTGTGGGAACAAATCTGATTTATATCTTATACTACTTGTGAACGCGTATACTTGCGTGTAATTTTGGCGCGTGTTTTCGCCCTAACAAGTTTTTGGCACCGCTTCCGGGGACTCGGTGTTAATTTTTAGTTTATGTGCTTATCATCAGCGGTCGTTAAAGTTCACTGACTCAGATTCTTTTACTTTCATGGTTTATTTGTTTGTGTTTCAGGTACTCATTACAATGGGAGATCCAGCAGCATGAACGAAAGCCTTGATGGATTTTTCTTAACCCAAGATCAATGACATTTAATCTACCATTGTCAGGCCAGCTATCACAGCTAATACCTTTGAGATCAAGCCTGGCATAATTCCATGGGTGCAGAATTAAATCCAGTTTGGGGGTTCTTCAACGGAAGATCCCAATATGCACATTAGGGATTTTATTGAGATCTGCGACACCTTCAAATTCAACGGTGTTTCTAGATACTGTGAAGCTGAGACTATTCCCATTCTCTCTGAGGGACAAGGCTAAGAGTTGGTTAAACTCTCTACCAGCTGGTTCGATTAATACTTGGGAAGATCTTGCTCAAAAGTTTCTCACAAAATTCTTCCCTATGGCAAAGACAGTTGCAATCATGAATGCTCTTACTCAATTTGCGCAGCAATCAGAAGAATCTTTATATGAAGCTTGGGAGCGCTACAAAGAGATGCTTAGGAAGTGTCCTCATCATAGAATGCCTGATTGGATGATCATCAATTGCTTCTATAACGGTTTGGGAGCACAGTCAAGACCCATGATCGATGCAGCATCAGGTAGAGCATTATGGGCAAAGAGCTATGAGGAAGCTTATGATCTAATTGAACTGATGGTTGCTAATGAATATCAGTATCCAACCCAGAGATTGCCACAGGGCAAGCTAGCAGGAGTTCTTGAAGTGGATACAGCTACGGCTATCACTGCTCAACTAAAGACGTTGTCTATGATGATCGATTCGCTGCCTAACTATGGAGTTCATCAGAGGACAAGTGTTTTTGAGCTTTGTGCAGGTTCGCATGCGACGAAGCAATGTGCTATATCTAGTGAATCAGCTCAGTGTGTGAGCAACTTTCAGCGATCGCAGCAACCAGTTCCAGACACTTATCATCCTGACAACTGGAATCATCCTAACTTCAGATGGAGCAACAATCGGAATGCGATGCAACAGCCGTTCCAGCAGTTTGGAAATGAGCAATTCAATCTTCCTGGTTTTCATCAACAAATTTCACCAAGACAACAACTCCAACTTCAACAACAAACTCATGATGCAGGTCATTCGAATGAAAAATCTGAATTGGAGGAGTTGAGGCTTATGTGCAAAAACCCGGCTCTTATATGCCAAAGCCAGGCTATTTCTATCAAGACTCTTGAGGACCAAATAGGGAAAATTGTTAACGCCTTATTGAATCGACCACCAGTAACGCTTTCTAGTGATACTGAAGCTAATCCAGGCAAGAGGGAAGTTGAAGAACAGGTGAACGCCATCACCTTGAGGTCTTGAAAGGTCGCAAGTCCCCAAATTCAGCAAGACGATGAGCTTGAAAAATCTCAAGTTTCAGAAAATGAGGTTGTGGCTGAAGAAGAGGTGCTAAAGGATACCGAGGTGGAACCAAGGAAGACTACTGTGGAACACACTCCTCCTGAGGGTAATACAGGGGAGAAACAAATCTATCCTCCACCCCCTTTTCCTAAAAGGTTGCAGAAGCAGAAGTTGGATAAGCAATTTTCTAAGTTTCTGGAGGTGTTCAAGAAACTTCATATCAACATACCTTTCGCTCAAGCTCTTGAACAGATGCCTAGCTATGCGAGGTTTATGAAAGATATTCTCTCTCGAAAAGTGAAGCTCGATGACTTAGAAACCGTTGCTCTAACAGAAGAATGCAGTGTTGTGCTGCAACAGAAGTTGCCTCCGAAGCTTAAAGATACCGGAAGCTTTACTATTCCTTGCACCATCGGAAATTTATCGTTCGATAAGTGTTTATGTGATTTGGGAGCTAGCATCAATTTGATGCCCTTGTCTATCTTCAAGAAGCTTGGTCTGCCTGATCCGAAACTAACATATATGTCATTGTAACTAGCTGATCGTTCCATCGCTTATCCAAGAGGTATAGTGGAGGATGTCTTGGTCAAGGTGGATAAACTCATCTTCCCTGCTGACTTTGTAATTCTTGATTTCGAGGTAGATAAAAAAATTTCCATTATCTTGGGGAGACCATTCTTAGCTACTGGCTGAACTATGATCGATGTGCAAAAAGGAGAGCTTACGATGAAGGTTCACGATCAAAAGGTCACTTTTAATGTGTTCAAGGCAATAAAGTTACACACAGCTAAAGAGGAGTGCTTTAAAGTAGAGTGGGTAGACTCTGTAGTGAATTCGGAACTTGAACAATTGCCAAAGTCAGAGACCTTAGAGAGATCCTTAATGGGGAAATCAGTTATTGATGACAAGGAAGGAGCAGAGCAACTGCAGGTTTTCAATGCACCTCCGTGGAAGAAGAAGTTGGATATGCCATTCGATTCTCGTGGGTTAGCAGAGCTGAAAATTTCTTAGGAGCATCTCGAGCCGTCTATTGAAGATGTTTCCACACTTGAGCTTCACCCACTACCAGATCACTTGAGTTATGCATTCTTAGGTACACCACATGATAAGGTCTTGGGATATATTTTTGATGTTGTAGAGGGTAGCCGAATGAATCCTCTAGTGCCTATAGAGGGTTCTTCCCATGTACAGCAGGTAGTTGATAGGACTGGTGTTGGTGATGAGTAGTATAGGCGAGTAATTAGGCGTATGGAGGCCATGCACGACATTCACCTTCGTTTTGCTGTAGATTTGACACGGGCTTTGGGCACTATTTTCCGAGCCACTGGTGTCGAGGTTGATTGGCCACCTGATCCTTCACCCGAAGAGGGTGATCTTTCTGATGACTAGGTATGCCTGAAATCCTTATTATTGCCTTCAATGAGGGCATTGAAAATTTTAAGTTTAGGGGGTGATAATGTAAGGATTAGTTTATGTGTGTCCATATAGTTCATATAGATTCATGTTGCATATAGTTGTATTTCATTCATATTTTTACATGATTGTTCATATAGGACATATTTGTTTGTTTGTTATGTGATTTCGTAGAGTTGCATTTGCATGCATTTTTAGCATGATCCCTTAAGATGAACTATGCTATTTGAGAAGTTAATGTTGATGTGAGTGTAGTGATGACGAATAGAGGGATGTTTAAGTCCTAATGAATTGATTTGCATGCCAGGAACAAATATTTTCACAAAGTCTTATAGGGTTGCTTTTGATCTAGATCATGATCATACTTTGTTGTTGAGATTTAATCACGTGGTTATATTTAGAATTTGTGGTATTCTCGTAATGACAAAAAGAACACTGAATTTTTAAACTGGAGAAAAGCAGGATTTCATTGCTAGTTGTTGTAAGACTAGGCGTCAAATGGCTAGTAGCCGGCTCATAGTTTTATGAGTAGTCTAGGGTTGAATGAGATGGAGCGAAACGCACTCATTCAGAAATTGTTGAAAAAAAAAAAGAAAAAGAAAAAAAGAAAAAAGAAAAGAAAAAAAAGTATGTGTTTATGCATAATTGATCAAGAGTGAGCTCTTTAATACTCGAGTTATTAAGTTCTAGGGGACTTTGTGCCTAGTGACCTAAGGTTTTTATAGTCTGGGATCCGCTAACCTAACGCTCGCTACATGGGTATTATTGCATAAGTCTTTTGGGACCTCATTCATTGCACAGTCAAATAAGTATATTTGTTATGTGTTCAATAATAGCATGAATCCTTGTATAACTCTAGTAGGAAGGAGGTGTTGTGAGTCATTATGCGTTTAACATCTTTCTGTTTATAAACTTGTGATTGTTTTGATGAAAGATAAGTTATGGTTATTTATCTCATTTCGAGAGTATATCTGTTAAGCATCCATACACGCATGTTCTGGTTTGTGAGTTGATTTGTGAGATTTATTCGAACTCTGTTTTGAGTTATTGCATTTTTAGAGGCGTTGGCTTATTCATTTGGTTATGGTTATTCTGAGGGGATCGATTGCATTATCATTTAGTTGCATTCACGTAGTTGCATTCATGCATTAGGTTTGTTTTGTAGTTTTGAGTCTGTTTATGCTTGAGGACAAGCATCGATTCAAGTTTGGGGGTGTGATAAGTGGATTTTATATCTACTTGGAACGCTTCATTACAAGCTTAAGTTGGTGTTTTGGACTCAAGTTGTTGGTATTTTTGATGTATTTTTGAGTTATTACATTTCAAGAATTAGTTAAATAAAGAAAGGAGATTTTCAAGGAAATATGCTAAAAAGAGGTCAGAATTGGAAGCCAAGGCCATTCTCAAGTTGTATAGAATCTCGTTAGCTTCGCGTGGGTAGTTGAATCGCCTAATTCTGACGAGCAGAACTCAAGATACGGCCAAAAGAAGAATTGTCAGAAAATTTCCAAAATATCCGCGCGGCCGCGCCAGAAGGCAGCGCGCCCGCGCCGCTGAAAACTATTTCAGCGCGGCTGAGCCCGAAGGCCGCGTGGCCGCGCCCGGTTTCTGCCCCAAAATCCTGATTTTAGTCGAAATTGAAGATTTTGAGAGTCCTGGTCATCCTGGAGCCTATATATACCCATAAAAAGACGTTTTTAACAAGAAGGAGGCCTGGGAAAGCAATAAGAAGACCTAGAGAGCACGAGAAGACTACAGAGAAGAAGACTTTAATTTTCTTTGATTTAGGCGATACTTGGATGCTCGTTTTCGATTTGTCTTTGAACCCTAGTACTCTTATATTGTTTATTATCATGCTTTCATTGGAACCCATGGTGACGATGAGTTCGATTATGAACTAATCATTATCGTGGGGTTCTAACGGATTTACTTATGGATTTTAATAGTTAATTTATTTCAATATCTTGGTGTGTGATGATTGATTGACATCCTAGTATTGGTTGTACTTATTCGTCTTATGTGCGTAGCTAACATATAAGATAGCGTGTTAATCTCTATTGAAGCGACAGTGAATATAGAGATTTAGAACTTACCATGCTAGCATAGGTTCATGTATTTGTTATGCATGATTCGTAGGTAATTTTAACCATCTTACTTGCCCTATTTAATCATGATAGATAACTTTTGCATTAAATCGTTACGTTTTCAATTCTTATAGACATATAAGGACTAAGCATAATTGGTGTATATTCAACTTCTATCTCTTTTGTGGATGCTTGGTAGTAGGGTATCCGTACAACGAAAGTTGGCGTTTACTAGTTTCATGTTATCTGATTAGTGTCATCACCATTGCATGCTAAGGTTAAGAACAATGACTTTGAATGAAGTATTTAATGAAATTAGAATCCCATGTTTGTCTCAGATTAGTAATTCAACCTCAATTCTCTTAGTTAATGCTATTTAGTATAATCTCTTAGTTTAATCAAAATTCTATTTGTAATTTATCTTAGCATTGAGCGATAACCATACATTGTTGCATAGGTGCATAAATTAAACTTAACCTAAACCAGTCTCTGTGGGAACGAATCTGATTTATATCTTATACTACTTGAGAATGCATATACTTGCGTGTAATTTTAGCGCGTATTTTCGCCTTAACACTAATTAAATACTTTAAACACATATCGCCAATGTTTTAGGTGGAAGCACATACATTGGACAATTTTTTTTGATATTCTGGTATTTGGCAGCCTTTTGAATACAAATGAGTTAAAAGTAAATAATTATAATATATATGCAACAATTATATATTTCATACCTGCCCTTTCTTCTCATCTTTTTTTTCTTTTTACTCCTTTTTTTCTTTGTAGTGGTTTTTTCAACAGTGGAAATTTTTCTATTAATCGGTGGACGGTCTTTACCTCTAACAACCACTGGATCAATTATGTTTGGATGCTCGATGTATGTGCTAATTTTTGTTCCACCATCTTCAGAAGGTTGAGCAACATCAACATTGGTATGACTATCAAGAAATTTTCTTAATTTAGTTGTCCGTTCCACCACCTTTTCATATTTGGAATCACTATCTATTGCCATCTCAGCTACCTTATAGAATGATTTACACATATTTTCAAATTTTTGTATCTCTTTGTTAACTGCCACAGTATAATAACTTATCTTCGCCCGAGTATGACATCTTTTTATATCTTTTCTTCATCTATTCATGATATATTTGGAAGAAATGTCATAAACTCTATTGTGAATAAGAACTGAAATTGCATTTTTACAAAAGATTCTTCTAAATTCATACAACTTACAGTTGCAGATGACTTCTCCATTAGCTTCTTTGAAGTCTACTTTATAAGACACATGCTTCCTTTTTTCACCAAATTTACAGTCTTCAATAACTTCATATTTCTTGGATTGGAAAAACTTCAAAGTAAAGTTTTCCTTTTAATTCTTGTTGAAATTCTTTAAACTTTGCATTTGTATAAATAGACTGAATTATTTTTCCATTTCATACTCTATAATGCATGGATACATTGAGTTGTACTAGTTGAAATCCTCTTGATTCTCGTTTTCTACTTTACTTGCAAACGCATAGTCATATTGTTCTACAAACTGCTTCAACGTTGTTTTTGAGTTCACATACCCATCAAAAATAAGTTCATACTTTCACTTCGTTTTGTAATAGACATACGAGCCCAGAAAACATCCTTCACATGAGTTAGCACCTAACGACTCCTCCCATTGTATAATCCACTTAACCACTCATTATCTTGGAGCTCAAACTTTCCAATCATATTAGTCTAAGTTTCTTCAAATTCATCCATACTTAAGGAATTATACACATCATTTTTTAGAAAAAAATTGATAAGATCATACTCGTCATAACTCTTCAATTTTTCTTGCAACTTTTTCAACATATGCCATAAGAACCATCTATGTCGAACTTCCGAAAATACTTCTACGATAGCAATTTGCACAGCTTTATCTTGATCTGTGATGATGGCTTTTGGTGCATAACTTGGCATACACGTTAGTCAGGACTTGAATAACCAAGTAAAAGTTGGAATATCCTCCTTTGAGATTAACCCATAACCAAGTAAAATTGATTGTCCATGATGATTTACTCCCACAAATGGTGCAAATGGCATGTCATACTTATTTGTCAAATATGTTGTGTCAAAAGTAATAACATCACCAAATTCTTTATATGCAGCCTTCTTATATAAGCCCAAAATATATTTTTTAACTGACCTGCTTCATCGAAATCCACGGTGTAGAAAAAATTTAAATTATCAGCTTGCATCTTGAGAAAGTATCCATTATTTGCACTTGCATCATCTTTACCTAGTCGTAAATGCCTTACCTGATCAAGAAAATTTCTACAATCCTTTTCAAGAAAGGGCACATTTTGTGGCCCGCCTACTTCTACTACCATAGACCTGTAGCTCTTATTAGGTCAAATCCCTGCTACATCATTAAGTTCAAGTTTTCTTTTAATAAGTGGATTGAGTGCTCTATTACAGCGATAAAATCGAGATTTTTCTGGACTCAACACATGATTATGCTTCAATTCAAGATAATTCACTACACAACTTCCATCAGTTCCAACAATAACATTTATTTTTTCCTTACAGTTTGTCCCAGCGGATGGTTTCATGCGAAACTCATTTTTTGATTTAGAAGTTCTCTACCCTCCTCTATAACATGATAATATTTTGTATAGTTTATTCCCTTCACCTTTAGTTGATGTCGGTAGAAACACAGAAAACCTTCTTGTTTAGCATAATTTTGATAATATTAAAGGACTTGTTTATAAGAACTAAAAGTCATTCCAACTTTAGGTTCTTCAACTAATTTTGTAGTAGATTTATCACATTCCATTTTGTATTTCAAGGATAAAATTGGTATAACTATCAAGATTATCAATATCAATATCAATATATTCCTAATGTTTACTAGCATTACATTTTTCAAATTACACATTTTAGCCTTCCTTCCCTTTTTTCCTAACTTCCATCTCATGTCCTTTTTTGTCCATAAAAATATAATTGGAGCATCCACATGACAAATGGGTTAACCCAAATCTAATTTTACACTATAATGATACTATATTTGCGCTCTTTTAGGAGGATCTATCCACGATTGAACCATGTAAGTGTAATTGTTGATACCGATCTTAACTGTCGCCTAATCTTCAACCATTCGATTTGCATAAAGCGAGTTTGAATTTCAATCCATCAGTTTTTCCACACGAACTCCCTGCCTTATCCCGGTCGGGCTATTGATATTCAAAATCAGGTACCAATTTCATCTTTTATCTCATAATCTATTCTTATTTTTATATCATCCCATACTTTTTTTACTATTTCTTATGATCTTCCTAAGGCGGTGATTTTATTGAATAGTTATATTTTGAAGACTACGCAATATTTTCTGTTCAATTATGTTTTTTGCAGCCTCTACATTTATCCAATTCTATCTACTAATCAATGGATCGGGTTAGTAATGTCATTGTTTTTGTATCTATGTTTGAGTTATTTTGTTTAATCCAAAGGGTCTCAAGTTAATTTAATAGGTCAAAAACGAGCATCCCTTGATACACACTCTCTATGTTAAGGTATTATGTTCTTCGTTAATATTTTTGCTATATATATACATACATATATATATAGATAGATGTACTGTTTTTCAAATATTGTAGATTATAATACTCTACAATGAGTAATTCGGTAATTATAAATCACAATATCATTCTTGATAATATATTATAATTTTTCTAAATATCTATGCATTTCTGTTATGCAGACCACTATTGCACTTGCAAACCTAACTGTTGTAGCTATACTAGAACTACATTCAAGTTTTTGAAACTGGTAACTATGATTTTTTTTGTGTTTTGTTCATTTCTTTACGCGTCATTATTTTTTGCAGAATTGTATTGACCTAGATGTATAATTTTTAGCTAACATAGAATTGTGTTATTAATATCTCTCTTAAACCAAAAGATTATATAGGAACAAGTTTGCACTTTATTGTTAATCTCTTACAGGTTTATGTGATATATATTACAGGAATTAAAGTATGATCTAGACGTTTCCACCCATTAGGCTTTGTTTAGGAATTCTGGTTTCAGGATACCCTACTCCTCTATTTTGTTTCTTTCATTATTGTCTCTTGCTGCATCAACCGTGTGGCCTACTTGACAATTGACAGGAAGGTAGGTGCTTTATTGTATAAATAACTATTTTTCGTTTATATTTCTTTACTTTATTTACCACTTAAGTTGATTTGAGACATTTTAAATTACTCATATCATTGATAACATATATGATCGTCTTGGACTGCCAAAACTTATTTTAAATCGATGATGGGTTGGACTTTATTACCTTATTATTCTTTTAATTTGCTTAAGTTTCACTTCATGGTTGTGTTATTGCTGAATTTTGAATCTGCCGGTAACCATGGTTTGGAATGTCCAGATCCTTTGGAGCACTTTTACGAGATAAGATAAACCCAAATTGAAGGAATATCCAAGAAAACATATCAACGAATTTAGGCACATATAATGTGTTCTGCGAAAACAGGTTGATTTTATGCCCACACATAAATATTTGCTTATTACATATAATTAACATATTGATATCCTTTCATTGTATTGGCTAATTTACTTGTGACGTCATTTTTTAATTTAGCATTTTAATGTATTTATTCATTATGAATTGATGCTGCTTAAGATGCTTTAGATTTTATACCATATATAAATATAAATATAAATTTTAGGAATATCAAAAGCTGCGTCACATTATCTAAATGTTGTCGAGAATGAAGCTGCAAACAATTATGCTCATCCCTTAAGCAAATGAAGCGAATCAGACAAGTTCCAAATCTTGGCAGCTAAAACTGCGTCAAAACTGACACCTGGTACAGTAATCATCTCATTTTCCAGTTGCTAAATTATGTTGTGCATGAGAGCATAATTTCATATATGCTGGCTTTTTTTATCTATATGTTGTACAATAATTATCGAATTTTCCGGTTGCTAAATTGTTTTGTGCTTTTCCGGCACTAAATAGTATTAATGATTCCCCTCACTGAGTGAGCAAGCCCACAAACAAACAAACAAATCATTTAAAATGTTGGTTTATAGTGCAATTGAAAATATGATCCAACTCCCTTTTGTTATTATTATCTTTTTTCCTTTTAAAGCTTGGATGCTCCAAATATATTCTGGACTGTCAGGGTTAGGATTCAATATTGATGAGATTATGTTATGTATTTTAAGAGTATCGTTCTCAGGGAAGGATTAATATCAACACCAATTTCAAGTCTTTTATCTCTTACAGTTCAGAAATGTGGAGAATAATTATATGGGTGTTTTAACTATCCACTAATTTAATCTAATAAACAAATAAAGTTATATAAGATATATGAGAGAAATAATTTAAGAATAATGGTTCTTCAATGCCTATCATGAATGTCTAGTTTGTGTCTCTTGTTTTACTAAAAATAATCCTTCTAATGTTTATAAAATCCTCTCCCAAGGTAGATTATAGTGCCTATAATTATCCCTTGAAAGCTACTCCCATGGTCCTACAAAGTACAATTATAGACTATTAAAAACCAAGGATTACATGTTTCACAATTTGCATATTAATCTCCCGACCAATACTTAAATTGTGTATATCATATCATGTACTAGAATTAAAACTCCTCTTCCGATTCGTTATAATTCTTAGAGATACAATCAAAGGTTCGCGACTCCCTCAATTGTGTTAAGCCCTCAATGACAGATTACCAATAACAAGAAAATCACAATACAACTAAATAAACACAACAAGCCGAAGAATACTACCAAACTCTTGGATTAAGGGATTAGCTACACATAATATATGAATAAAACTAATAAATATTAAAAATGCAAACCATGAGTTTAAGAATTGATGCACAAAGAATACAACTTTAAAGTTCCTTTGGAATCTGGATGAATCCATTCACGCCTTCTTCCAATCTCTCTCTCAAAGTGCTTCTTCTCCTTTTCTCTCAAGAATTACAAATATCTCTATTCTATCCTCTAATACAATATGATATGGTTCTCTCTATACAATATATAAAACCTAATATATAATAGAGTTTTAATGCTTTTCCCAAAATTAATTAGATTCTGATGTAAAATTCGTAGGCTGTCGTTCAGGCCTGATTCTGGGCTTGTCCAGTTGGATTCTTGATATTGGACCACTTCTAAACTGTAGATAATTCTGTAGCTTCGCATGGGCTATAAGATTGCCCAATTCTGATGTCTAGAACTCAAGTTACGGCCCAAACAGTGATGTATGCGCGTACAGCCCAATAAATCTGAATTTCCTTATTAATTAAGTCCAAATAAGCAATTCCATATAAAGTTGGGAATTCTTTATTTTCCGTCATAAAACAATAAACTCTAATTAATAATATCCAACTAATGATATAATATTATAAATATGAGAATAAAATCCTTTAAAATATATATAAATATATACCCTATCAAATATCCCACACTTAGTATTTTGCACGTCCTCGTGCAAACTAATATAATGTACTACAAACTAGTACCACTTTCGTAAGGTGATCACGGTTGCATTTGGCATATGTAACAAGCCCTTTAAACCCCAAGGCAGCCCTAGTGTATAACGACTCGTGTATATTCTTTTATTTTTTTTTAATATTTTCAAAGTGTAATAAAGGTTTAAATAATTAAATAAAAGTGTGTATTGATTTTGGCAGCAGTTGTTGATTATTATTTTTATTTGTGATTTGTTGATATGTGGGATTGGATTGTGTGATCTATTATTGAGTTATATGATTTTATTTTGCTTGTAAAAGTATTTTTATTACAGTTTTAATTCCATAAATATTTGGATTATTTCTAAAATTAGTTTTATAATTTTATAATTTCAATAATTATTTTTAGGACTTCATAAAATTGAGAAATCAATATTTCACTAATTATTTATCTTTAAATAATTTTCTGATTATGTTTATTTATAAAATCCATATTTAATTTTGGAAATCTTCAAAAATCATGAAACTCATATTTTATTAAGTTCGTATTATTCTGGGAATTTTAAAATAATTTGGAAATTTTTGGGATTAATTTTACCCGCGCGTCGTTTCGTCTAATTGTTAAAAAGCGGGTATAGCGTGCACCTTAAACGTCATTTTAAAATTTTGGAATTTATGTTTATGTAAACTTCGGGATATTTATGATATTTTTAGATTATTTCCGTAATTTTCTGAAATCATTTTTTCGTACACCTCAATTCATTAATTTCAAATTTTCGGGGCAAAGCATATTGTAGGACACGTGTTTACTTCTCGTTTATTCATAAATACGTGTCAGGTGCTTATGAATTGAAAAAAACAAATAATAAACAACCATACCCCCACCCCCTACACTCGTCTCTCTCCCTCCTCTTTTCATCTCTCTCGCGTCTCTCCCTCCCAATTTCTCATTTTCTCTCTCTCGGCTCTTATTTTCTTCCTTCCGTTTTTGCTTCCCTGGACTTCGTTCGTCTTCCCCTCGTTGTCCGGCTAATTCTCCGGTGAGCCGCCGCTTAATAGTAGCTTGGCTGGTTCGAATTCTATATTGCTGGTATATATATATATGCATATGATTATGTATATGTTTGTGTGTGTTTGATTGTGTGTGTATCAGTGTGTATATGTGTGTGGCACGGTGGCGCGTGTGTGGTTGTGCAGCTGTGCGGCTGTGTTTTGGTTTGGGCTTGGTTTCGGGTTCCTGTTGTTGGGCTTTGCAGTTGGACTCTGTTATTGGGCCTTCCATGTGGCCTGGTTATGCAGTTGGTTTTTTTTGTTGGGCCTTGTTGGGCCGTCTGTGTGCTGTTGCATTGGACTGTGCAAATTCTTAATTATAATTTCTGTATTGCAGGGAATTTTGAGTCATATTCGTGATAAAAATGAATTTATATGGGAAAAAATTCAGTAATTAATCGGTGAAATTTTTGGTTGGAATCCGAATTATCGGGTACCCCGATAATTTTGCCGTTGTATCGTGATGACTAGTTACGAGAAGACGGTGGACGGTGATAACGTTGTTCTGAGTCCTAAATTGTATAAATAAATAAAATGTTTTCGAAAATAAATTGTATTTTGGGAATTGTACGAAAATAATTAATGAGATTATGCAATTGACATTGTGATGAGATTGTGACTTGTTGTGATTGTTGACGTCGATTGTAATCGACGGGTAGGCTTATAAACAAAGGAGTTGCTGCCAAAATTTTCTAAAAAATTATTTTAAAACATACTTATTTATATTATACTTACGTGATTACGTGATTATGTGTATAATAGTTATACGAGTCGGGTTATCGGATTGGGTTATTAGGATTTGAGGATATCAAGCATGTCAGTATAACTGATTAGGATACTTTGTATTTGTACATCCTAATCGAGTTTCACCAAGACCGCAGTCAGCGTGAAAGCTACTTAGGGCTTTGTAAAGCGTTACAAGGAAAGTACCCCTGACCATTCTTTTATGGTTCAGTACGTATGAATAGCTAAATGTTTTATTCTCGTAATGGAATAGAAACGTTTTAAGTTATGTATCCCCTGTAGTTATAAATCACTATTTTCAAATTATTTTGGGGAAAAGTAACTTCGAAAGATACCTATCTCGGATGAAATGATTTGCGAACTGGATTTTATATGTGTGTTGTTAAAATGAATGATTTTGAAAATGAGATAGGTACAAGTATTTTGAAAACTGGATAAAAAGATCAGATATGGGATACATAGGGGCCAGAGTAGGCCTATTGAGGTGGCGTAAGAGGCTAATTCGGTTGCGCGCACTATATAACCGATTAGTCCAGCAGGTCAGAGACCTAGCTAGTCTCTGAGTTCCGGAACAGGTAAATAGGATGGCAGTTAGAGCCATCTGGTGTTGATAGCTTGATCAGGTGTCTTCACATATCCGTTACGTATCTGATTTAGATTTGCGATTCCCGTAAAGGTATAAGTAGTGATACAGCGGTTTTATAAATGTGAATAGCATGCTAAAATTGGACTCTGGTACTTACACAGCACGCTACTATGTTGTTTTGATAAAGCATGCTAGTCAGTGATATCCAGTTATCTCAGTTTTTCATTATACAATGTTATTGACATGATTATAGCTCTGTTCCTATCATTGTTACGTTACTGTTTTATCCTGATATTCATATTTTGGTACTGCTGAGCGATTATGCTCACCCTTGCAACCTGTTATGTCTATATATCGCAGATGCTTAGAAGACCAGTCAGACATACCCGTTTTCCAGCCCCTTCAGGACCCGGCTCCTCTGAGATAGTGTTTGTGAGGCCACATGCGGTCTGATGAGTTGCTGAACAAAGTTAGAGTGTGTTAGATGTTGAATAAATGGTTTGTAATAATGTGAACCTGAATCATACTTGAACCTGGATCGGATCTTGGTTTGGGGTCAAGTTAGTATATATTAATAATAATCTTGTGGTTTATATTTTGATATTAGTGTTTGGTGACGTCAACTCCTGACCCCGGGGTTGAGGCCGTCACAGTTGGTATCAGAGCTACAGGTTCAAGTCCCTGATCCAGGTTAGGGATTGTGTCGAATAGGTGATAAAGTGAGTTTTAAGGTGTGAGTCAGCAACTCATATAGAGGAACAAACCTTTAGAGTCAGTCGAGGGTTCTGACGGCGTATTCTGGCATCTATTAAATGTTTTGATAGAATTGCCTTGACCTGGTTGTATCTTCCCTATATATTTATTATGTTGGCAGTGGCCTATTGTGATTTCAAGTTCTCCATCTCGGGAGAATCCCTCTGAACCGGATAGCTCAGATTTTGAGAGGACCCTGGATGTTGTTGTTGAGGAGACCCCTATGTCTCCTCCACCAGTTCCTTACTTTGTGCCGAGAGACATCCCTGGACCTGGTACTCGTCCCTGTTGGGTACGTAGGTCTGTGTCTGCCGTTAGGGATTTTCCTCCCAGTTGTGGTCCCAGTTCGTCCTCGACGAGACCTCCAGTACCTCCTGTGGCCCCTAGTGGTACTTCTTCACCGATCCCTTACCATGTTCACCGAGCGGTGAACACCTCTTTTATCAGAGATCAGAGTCCGGGATTGGCTGCTCAGCTTGATCAGGTACCCATTGCACCTTTCCAGGGCATTTCTGCCCCTTCCCCTAAGGTTCAGGCCCGTGTGCGATCATTGACCCAGATGGCTATTGAGAGGGCTAGATTCATTGACCGTTTTATTAGCTCAGAGTTCAGGGCTGTGCAGTATTAGGATCTAGTGAACTGGTTAGTGTTTTAGCTAGGTTCCATCGGTGGCAGTGGGATTGGTTAGACCAGGATTGCAGCAGAGAGATACAGAGCTCAGAGTTGGCTTCCAGGAGTTCTGTAGTTGTTTACCTTGTATATGTATAGTATGTTGTGATAGTTTGTAGTAGGCGGAGGCTTCTATGACAGCCAGTGTTGATGTGTATTCGGATGGTTTCTTTTCAGTTGGATTTAAGTTGTACTAGTTGGATTCCTGTTGGTTATTATATTGTAGCTGCTTTATTTCACTGTTTAGATTTTATATATATTGTGCGTTGTTATTGTTGTTACTATTATTGTTGCTTCTATTGCTGGCATTTTTAGATTATTATCATTCACTCCGGATGGATCCAATTAAACTAGGGATGAGGATATTTTCTTAGTGGCAACGCTCTCCTGATGCATAAATATAAACTGCTTGGAGCAATCCATTTTCTTATATATGACTGTTATGTTTTAGGAGATGCCACTAAAGAGGAACTCTCAACCCAATAACAGATCTGCTGGGGATCCTTCCATGAGTGAATTGATAAATTTGTTGCGTCAGCAGTCTACACAGCTGGCCCAATAACAACAATAATTCCAGCAGCAACAACAACAATCGCAACAACAACAACAGCTCATACAGCAACAACAGTAGTAAATCCAACAGCAGCAACTGCAAATCCAGCAGCAGCATGAGATGAGGGGGGCAAATCAGGGTGTTAGTTTTAAGTCTTTCCAGGCACTGAAGCCCCTAGAGTTTAAAGGAGAGGTAGATCATGTTGCTGCCAGGATATGGTTAAAGGAGATGGAAAAGGCGTTTGCGCTCACCAAGGTGAGTGAGGATTTAAAGACAGATTATGCTAGTTATTTTCTGAAGAATGATTCGAATTATTGGTGGGAATCTACTCGAGCCCTAGAAGGAGAAGGTCATGTTCCATGGGCCAGATTCACAGAGTTGTTTTTGGAGAAATACTTTCCGGACTGTCTTCAGAGTCAGATGGAGATGGAATTTTTGGAATTGAAACAAGGAGATAGGAGTGTTACGGAATATGAAGCAAAGTTTACGGAGTTGGCCCGTATAGCACCGGAATACGTGAGTTCGGAAGCTCAACGAGCGAAGCGGTTTCAACAAGGGTTGAAGCTAGAAATAAGGAGTGAATTTGTAGCTTTACAACTCAAGACATATACTTCGGTAGTCCAGGCTACCCTAGTGATAGAAAGTGATCAGAGGTTAGCTGCAAAGGAGGAGCGTGAGAAGAAGAGGAAGTTTGAAAGTGGACATGTTAGGTCAGAATCAGGAATAGCAAGTCAGAAGTTCCAGCGTTGGTTTGGAAAGAATAAGAATAAGAAGTTCAAGAGGCAGAATTTCTCCCAGGCTAGACCCAGTACTACTTCAGTTAACTACACTGACAAGGGTTAGTAAGCCAGTAATTGATTGTAAGACATGTGGGAGGAAGCACAGTGGACAGTGCCGAGAAAATATCAACTGTTTTAAGTGTGGCCAGAAAGGTCATTATTCCACAGAGTGTAAGTCTGAGACTCAAGGAGTAACTTGTTTTAGTTGCGGCAAAGTGGGACATATAGCTAGGAATTGCAAGTCGGTGACCCAAGGTAATGTTGGGAGGAGCGTGTCCCAAGGACCAGCAACCAGTACCGTTAGAGCTAGGACCTTTAAGATGACCAAGAAATCTCCAGTTCATGATTCCGATGTGGTTGCAGGTACGCTTTCTCTTAATTCCGTACCTATTAACGTTTTGTTTGATTCGGGAACGTCCAAATCTTTTATATCTGTGAATTGTGTGAATAAAATACAATTAATATTGGAAGATTTAGAAGAACCTTTGACCATAGAAGTGGCTAATAAAGATAAAGTTCCCGTAAGTCAATTTTTTCCTAAATGCTCCTTAGATATTTTATGATATATGTTCCCTGTTGACCTAATACCTTTCGAGTTAGGAGACTTTGATGTTATTCTAGGCATGGATTGGTTGTCTCTATAAAAGGCGAATATTGACTGTAAGAAAAAGAGAGTTGTTATGTACACCCCAGATAATAAAAGAATCAGCTATCAAGGACAGAGGCAAGATAAAAAGTTCCTTTCAGTAATGCAAGCAAAGAGATTGTTGCGGCAAGGTTGTGAGGCGTATTTGGCTTATGTGGTGGATACGAAGAAAGAGACCCCTACTTTGGATGAGATTCCCATAGTGAGAGAATTCCCTGACGTTTTCCCAGAAGAATTACCAGGATTGCCACCTGATCGAGAGATAGAGTTCTCCATTGATTTGATACCTGGAGCTGAACCAGTTTCTAAGGCTCCATACAGGATGGCCCCAATGGAAATGAAAGAATTGGCTAAGAAACTTCAGGAATTATTGGATAAGGGAGTTATTCGACCCAGTGTTTCTCTGTGGGGTGCTCTAGTACTATTCATAAAGAAGAAAGATGGAAGTATGAGATTGTGCATTGACTACCGAGAGTTGAATAAGTTGACAATAAAGAATAAGTATCCCTTGCCACGCATCAACGATTTGTTTGATCATCTTAAGGGGGTGTGTTACTTCTCAAAGATTGATTTAAGGTCTGGCTACCACCAACTGAAGATAAAGCCTGAAGATATTCCCAAGACAGCATTCAGTACAAGGTATGGCTATTATGAGTTTCTAGTGATGTCGTTTAGATTGACAAATGCGCCAGCAGCTTTTATGGATCTAATCAATAAGGTGTATTAGGAGTATTTGGATAAGTTTGTTATTGTATTTATTGATGACATCCTCATATATTCAAAGAATCCAGAAGATCATGCAACGCATTTACGGATTGCCCTTCAAAAATTGAGAGGAAAGCAATTGTATGCGAAGTTCTCCATGTGTGAGTTTTGGCTGACAGAAGTACAATTTCTTGGACATGTGGTGAGTAAGGAGGGTATCAAAGTAGACCCAGTAAAGATTAAAGCCGTATCCAGGTGGGAGCAACCGAAGACTCCGATGGAAATAAGAAGTTTTCTTAGATTAGCTGGATATTAGCGAAGGTTTGTAAAATATTTCTCGAAGATTGCATCCCTATTAACCAAGTTGACCAGGAAAAATGAGAAGTTTGTTTGGACGGAAAAGTGTGAAGAAAGTTTCCAGGAATTGAAAAAGAGGTTAGTGACAGCTCCAGTATTAGCATTTCCAGATGAGAAGGGAAACTTTGTGATCTATAGCGACGCTTCTTTGAAAGGATTGGGTTGTGTACTAATGCAACATGACAAAGTTATCGCCTATACCTCCAGACAATTAAAGCCTCGCGAGCAGAAATATCCAGTTCATGACCTTGAGTTGGTGGCTATAGTGTTTGCTCTGAAGTTATGGCGTCATTACTTGTATGGAGAGAAATGCGATATTTATACGGACCATAAGAGCCTGAAGTACATATTCACGCAGAAGGATTTGAACATGAGACAGAGAAGGTGGTTGGAATTGATTAAGGATTACGATTGTTCGATTAATTATCACCCAGTTAAAGCCAATGTGGTGGCCGATGCCTTGAACAGAAAAGAAAGGTTGAATATGGCTCGGATTGCGGACAAACTAGCGCAAGACTTTGAAAGAATGGAGATTGAGGTTCGAGTACCCGGTGAAAGTCAGGAGAAGCTAAATGAAGTTACCTTCCAGCCGGCATTGATGGAAAAGATAAAAAGGTGTCAAGAAGGAGTTATGGAACAAGAGTTGGATACTTTGACAGGAGAAGAGTTGTGTACTAAAAAAGATAATCAAGGTTTGTATAGATTTGCATCCAGAGTTTGGATTCCTAATATAACAGAATTGAAGAATGAAGTATTACACAAAGTGCATAACTCTAGGTTTTCTATCCACCCTGGTAGTACTAAGATGTACCAAGACTTGAAGAGAAACTTTTGGTGGCCAGGAATGAAGAAAGATATTTCCAAATGGGTTAGCAAGTGTCACGCATGTCAAACAGTGAAAGCGGAGCATCAACGACCAAGTGGATTGTTACAACCTTTAGAGATTCCCCAATAGAAGAGGGAAAAGATTGCTATGGATTTTGTAGTGGGATTGCCAAGGACGAGAGCAAATCACGACGCTATTTGGGTAATTATTGATAGATTGACCAAGTCAGCGCATTTTCTTCCGATCAATGAAAGGTATTTATTGGAAAAGTTAGTTAAGTTATACTTGGATGAGATAGTTACCAAACATGGAGGCCTGTGTCTATAGTGTCAGATCGAGACCCGAGATTTAATTCCAGGTTTTGGACTAAATTCCAAGAATGCCTAGGAACAAAGTTGAATATGAGCACCGCTTATCATCCTCAGACAGACGGCCAAAGTGAAAGAATGATTCAGACCATAGAGGATATGTTGAGAGTCTGTGTTTTGGATTTTAAGGGTAATTGGGATGAACACCTACCTTTGATTGAGTTCTCATATAATAATGTTACCATGCCAGCATCGGGATGCCACCCTATGAAGCTTTGTATGGACATAAGTGTAGATCACCGTTATATTGGGATGAAGTAGGAGAAAAGAAAGTGTTAGGTCCCGAGTTGATTCAGCAAACCAGAGATGCAATAGTATTGATTCAGAAAAGGTTTGAAGCAACCCAAGATAGACAAAGGAAGAATGCAGATCTGCATAGGAAAGATATGAATTTCGAGATAGGGGCTCTGGTATTATTAAAGGTATCACCTTGGAAAGGGTTAGTACGATTTGGTCAGAAAGGTAAACTTAGCCCCAGATTTATAGGACCCTTTGAGGATTTGAAGAAGGTGGGAAAGGTTGCTTATGAGATAGCGTTACCACCGCAGTGGAAGCACATTCACAATGTATTCCACGTATCTATGTTTAAGCCCTATATCCCTAGTTCGAATCAAGTCATAGAATATGAACCGATTGAGGTGCAGCCAGATTTGTCCTACGTGGAACAACCGATTCGAATCCTAGATCGTAAAGAGCAAGTTCTTAGGAATAAGTCGATCCCCATAGTGAAAGTCTTGTGGAGAAATCCTCGAGTCAGACATGCTTGATAAATATCCTCATTTGTTTAGTTAAGTCAGATTCTGGGGACATAATCTTTTTAAGGGGGAAAGGATATAACGACTCGTGTATATTCTTTTATTTTTTTAATATTTTCAAAGTGTATTAAAGGTTTAAATAATTAAATAAAAGTGTGTATTGATTTTGGCAGCAGTTGTTGATTGTTATTTATTTATTTGTGATATGTTGATATGTGGGATTGGATTGTGTGATTTATTATTGAGTTATACGATTTTATTTCGCTTGTAAAAGTGATTTTATTACAGTTTTAATTCCATAAATATTTGGATTATTTCTAAAATTGGTTTTATAATTTTATAATTTCAATAATTATTTTTAGGACTTTATAAAATTGAGAAATCAATATTTCACTAATTATTTATCTTTAAATGATTTTCTGATTATGTTTATTTATAAAATCCATATTTAATTCTGGAAATCTTCAAAATCATGAAACTCATATTTTATTAAGTTCGTATTATTCTGAGAATTTTAAAATTATTTTGAAAATTTTTGGAATTAATTTTACCTGCGAGTCGTTTCGTTTAATTGTTAAAAAGCGGGTATAGCATGCACCTTAAACGTCGTTTTAAAATTTCGGAATTTATGTTTCCGTAAACTTCGGGGTATTTATGACATTTTTAGATTATTTCCGTAATTTTCTGAAATCATTTTTTTCTACACCTCAATTCGTTAATTTCAAATTTTCGGGGCAAAGCGCTATTGCAGGACATGTGTTTACTTCTCGTTTATTCATGGATACGTGTCAGGTGCTTATGAATTGAAAAAAATAATAATAAACAACCATACCCCCCACCCCCTGCACTCGTCTCTCTCCCTCCTCTCTTCATCTTTCTCGCGTCTCTCCCTCCCAATTTCTCATTTTCTCTCTCTCGGCTCTTATTTTCTTCCTTCCGTTTTTGCTTCCCTGGACTTCGTTCGTCTTCCCCTTATTGTCCGTCTAATTCTCCGGTGAGCCGCCACTTAATTGTAGCTTGGCTGGTTCGATTTCTATATTGCTGATATATATATATGTATATACATACATATGATTATGAATGTGTTTGTGTTTGTGTGTGTTTGATTGTGTGTATCAGTGTGTGTGTGTGGCGCGGTGGCGCGTGTGTGGCTGTGCAGCTGTGCGGCTGTGTTTTGGTTTGGGCTTGGATTCGGGTTCCTGTTGTTGGGCTTTGTAGTTGGGCTCTGTTATTGGGCCTTCCCTGTGGCTTGGTTATGCGGTTGGTTTTTTTTGTTTTTGGGCCTTGTTGGGCCGCCTATGTGTTGTTGCATTGGACTGTGCAGATTATTAATTATAATTTATGTATTGCAGGGAATTTTGAGTCATATTCGTGATAAAAATGAATTTATACGGTAAAAATTTCAGTAATTAATCGGCGAAATTTTTGGTTGGAATCCGAATTATCGGGTACCCCGAAAATTTTGCCGTCGTACTGCGATGACTAGTTACGAGCGGACGATGGATGATGATGACGTTGTTCTGAGTCCTAAATTGTATAAATAAATAAAATGTTTTTGAAAATAAATTATAATTTGGGAATTGTACGAAAATAATTATGAGATTATGGAATTGACATTGTGATGAGATTGTGACTTGTTGTGATTGTTGACGTCGATTGTAATTGACGGGTAGGCTTATAAACAAAGGAGTTGCTGCCAAAATTTTCTAAAAATTTATTTTAAAACGTACTTATTTATATTATATGTGTTACCCCTATTTGTGTTCGAATTACGTGATTACGTGATTATGTGTATAATAGCTATACGAGTCGGGTTATCGGATTGGGTTATTAGGATTTGAGGATATCAAGCATGTCAGTATAACTGATTAGGATACTTTGTATTTGTAGATCCCAGTCGAGTTTCACCAAGACCGCAGTCAGCGTGAAAGCTACTTAGGGTTTTGTAAAGAGTTGCAAGGAAAGTACCCCTGACCATTCTTTTATGGTTCGGTATGTATGAATAGCTAAATGTTTTATTCTCGTAATGGAATAGAAACGTTTTAAGTTACGTATCCCCTATAGTTATAAATCACTGTTTTCAAATTATTTTGGGGAAAAATAACTTCGAAAGATACCTATCTCGGATGAAATGATTTGCGAACTAGATTTTATATGTGTGTTTGTAATATGAATGATTTTGAAAATGAGATAGGAACAAGTGTTTTGAAAACTGGATAAAATGATCAGATATGGGATACATAGTGGCCAGAGTAGGCCTATTGAGGTGGCGTAAGAGGCTAATTCGGTTGCGCGCACTATTTAACCGATTAGTCCAGCAGGTCAGAGACCTAACTAGTCTCTGAGTTCCGGAACAGCTAAATGGGATGGCAGTTAGAGCCGTCTGGTGTTGATAGCCTGATCATCTGTCTTCACATATCCGTTACGTATCTGATTTGGATTTGCGATTCCCGTAAGGGTATAAGTAGTTGATACAGCGGTTTTATAAATGTGAATTGCATGCTAAAATTAGACTCTGGTACTTACACAACACACTACTACGTTGTTTTGATAAAGCATGCTAGTCAGTGATATCCAGTTATCTCAATTTTTTATTATACAATGTTGTTGACATGATTATAGCTCTGTTCCTATCATTGTTACGTTACTGTTTTATCCTGTTATTCATATGTTGATACTGCTGAGCGATTATGCTCACCTTTGCAACCTGTTATGTCTATATGTCGCAGATGCCTAGAAGACCAGTCAGACATACCCGTGTTCCCGCCCCTTCAGGACCCGGCTCCTCTGAGGTAGTGGTTGTCAGGCCACATGCGGTCTGATGAGTTGCTGAACAAAGTTAGAGTGTGTTAGATGTTGAATAAATGGTTTGTAATAATGTGAACCTGAATCATACTTGAACCTGGATCAGATCTTGGTTTGGGGTCAAGTTAGTATATATTAATAATAATCTTGTGGTTTATATTTTGATATTAGTGTTTGGTGACATCAACTCCTGACCCCGGGGTTGAGGCCTTCACATAGTGGACGAGTTAGGTCTCGTGAGGGCCTATAGTGAATGTACCCACAAAATTCATCTAACCATGTAATATGTAACTATATAAATGCAACTAAATGATTGACAATACAAAAGATCTCAAATATAACAGTTCATGCCAAGTCAGATAGAACCCTCAGCTCATGCACCCAGTTTAGACATATCAAGCTCACACACAATATCACAACATAGTTAACACAAGTACAAAGTGTGCGTATGTGCTTAGCTTAACAAAACGCTCTCTAATGAATCAAGAACAAAGACAGACAAGTTTCAACATGACAAGTCATGTGAGTTAATAGCCCCAAGTTGAGTATTAGAATAGAACTAGCCATTGTTCAAGTTTAGCAAGGGATTTTTATGTCTTTCTTTATTACTATAACACTACAACTATATATACATACAATTTATTTACTGCTCGGTCTAAGGTTGGGTGGCTCCTCGGTGTAAGTGAGTTACGACCGCCATAAGACTTCACAAGCTCAGTCTAAGGTTAGGTGGCTCCTCAGTGTAAGTGAGTTACGACCTCCATAAGACCTTGACATCCATACTATACACGCATATATATAATGGTTTATTAATTGTGCAATGGTCGAGATCCCTAAAGATTTATGCACTAATACCCATGTAGCGAGTGTTGGGTCAGCAATCACAAACCATAAAAGGATTTAGGTTACTAGGAACAAAGTCCCCTCAGACTTAATTACTCGAGTATTAATGAGCTCAACCTGGTCAATTATACCACATTTATTTTTTTTGCGTGTTATTTATTACTACTATCATATACATTTTTTGTTGTTTTTTTAAAGACATGTACACCCCACTGCTTCCCTCAAACTTAAGTGTTTACGTACTAAGCTCAAAAGGGAATAGTCAAAATTCTAATCATCAACAAGCGGCTACCCCTCAAGAAACAAGCATATCTAAGTCTCAGTTTAAGAGCACAATAAGTGTGTGTTAAAAAATAAGCTCCGCACTAGTAATGCTACACATGTAACATCTTTAGCATGTGATCATAGTAAGACAGTCAAATATAAGGTACACAAAGTATCATCATAGGTCACCAACTTGGGCTACTACTAATTTGAGATCATGCTATGATATGAAATACAATGCAATGCAACTAGCATACAATGTCACTATATGATATAATGTAATCTATATAATTTTTTTTATTTTTTTATGTATAATGCAACTACTGAAAACACATCCCCACACTTAAATGAGTCAATGTCTTCATGACACGCTACACTAATAATTCTATAATATAAGAGAATGAAAGAAATGATCCCCTATATATATGCTTGAAGTGTCTGATCCATATCCAGCTCGATTGAGTCTATGCAAACTCGTAGTGCTTCTTTTGTTGATGTAGTTATGTTACATGAGCATGCTTATAAACTGCACGAGCATGTCAATCCAGTGCGTGATCATGCCAATAGCATACATGACCATGCTAAACCCTTAAAAACATGTTGTGGGTTTCTTTTCCAGTTGCATGGTCATGTTGATGAAGTTGCGTGAGCATGCTAAACCGCCAAAAAGAAGCCGTGAGTTTTTTTCTACTGCATGAACATGCCAAAACTCTGCATGATCATGCCATTTTCTTAAAAATCAGCCGAGAGGTATAGGTTGTGCTGCATGACCATGTTGACACCCTGCATGACCATGTCGTTTCTCCATTCTTGTCCAAAATCATTCTAAACGCTTGAATCACTTCAAACAAACACATCAAGGCAACACGTGGGAGTAAAAAAACAAAAAACAAAATCTAACTAATCTTATAATCTTGGGTTGTCTCCCAAGCAGCGCTTCTTTAATATCATTAGCTTGACGTGTACATACAACTAGCATCATCAATGTGGTGAAGAAGCAAATAAATGCACATATCTACGAATCAGTATTAACATTATGATGTGCAAATATATCTTAGATCCATAAAAATATAAGAAACTTTTTATGATCCACACTTTCTCAAGAGACTCGGAAAAATCAAAGTAGCTAGAAAAGTCGTCAGAATAATCATCATAAGTATGACTCATAAACTCCTCCCAAATTGGATCCCTATATTCCAAAAGCAAGACTCCAAATTTCATCAATCATAAATCCCTCCTCAATTTTAATGGGACACTCATCAATTTTTATCTCTTCTACCAATTTATTAAGCTCAACAACATTCTCTAAATTTGGTAGAATTTCAATTGCATCCAAATTATTGTTATCACGCATGGGACTATCATTAACTAAATAAGTAGACTCATCAGACACAAAATTATCATCAATTGCTAAACAATAATCATGGATCGTCGGAAAATTGACACAAGGAGGAACTTGAAGACAACCATCATGCATCACAAGTTGAACTTCCATTATAAATCTATTTCTTTTAGCATAATACTCGTACCAACCTATTGATTCTACTTCACATGGAATATCACCTTTATTAGCAATCTCAAAATTTAAGTCATCTAAGTGTTTAAGAAGTCCCAAAGAAAGTAAAGAATGATTAGAATGACTCAAACTCTCATCAACACCATTGCATACATATGAATCATCATAGTATTGATTATCAAAAGAATATGAAAAATCTGTGTTAGGAGGGTATGGAGCATAATATGAGTTATAACAATCGAACGAGTTCACCTGATATGCATTAAAATCCTGAAAAGAATTAAAATCTTGATATCATTCTTGATTGCTGATGAAATCTTGAGCGTTATCCCAACCAAAATTGTTGTACATATTGTCTCCCAAACTCAAAACTGTACGCTGTCTACCTCAAAGAACCCTATAGACACACCAAAGAAAAACAAAAAGAAGGAAAAAAAACTATATACAAAGATAAAATCCAAACTACAAGAAATAATTAACTCAAAATCAATATTGTTGCCTTCCCCGGCAGCGGCGCCAATTTGTTGTTGTGTATTTTAAGAGTATCGTTCCCAGAGAAGGACTAATATCAACACCAATTTCAAGTCTTTTATCTCTTACAGTTCAGAAGTGTGGAGAATAATTATATGGGTGTTTTAAGTATCCAGTAATTTAATCTAATAAACAAATAAAGTTATATAAGATATATGAGAGAAACAATCCAAGAATAAGGGTTCTTCAATGCCTATCATGAATGTCTAGTTTGTATCTCTTGTTTTTCTAAAAACAATCCTTCTAATGTTTATAAAATCCTCTCCCAAGGTAGATTATAGTGCCTACAATTATCCCTTGAAAGCCACTCTCACGGTCCTACAAAGTACAATTATAGACTATTAAAAACCAAGTATTACATGTTTCACAATTTGCATATTAATCTCCCGATCCAATACTTAAATTGTGTCTATCATATCATGTACTAGAATTAAAACTCATCTCCCAATTCGTTATAATTCCTATAGATACAATCAAAGGTTTGTGACTCCCTCAATTATGTTAAGCCATCAATGACATATTAACAATCACAAGAAAATCACAATACAACTAAATAAACACAACAAGCCAAAAAATCCTACCAAACTCTTGGATTAAGGGATTAGTTACTTATGATATATGAAGAAAACAAATAAATGTTAAAAATGCAAATTATGAGTTTAAGAATTGATGCACAAAGAATACAACTTTAAAGTTTCTTTGGAATCTGGATGAATCCCTTCACTCCTTCCAATCTCTCTCTCAAAGTGCTTCTTCTCCTTTTCTCTCAAGAATTACAAAATATCTCTATTCTATCCTCTAATACAATATGATATGGTTCTATCTATATAATATATAAAACCTAATATATAATAGAGTTTTAATGTTTTTCCCAAAATTAATTAGATTCTGATGTAAAATTCGTAGGCTGTCTTTCAGGCCTGATTCTGGGCTTCTCCAGTTGGATTCTTGATGTTGGACCACTTCTAAACTGTAGATAATTCTGTTAGCTTCGCATGGGCTACAAGATCGTCCAATTCTGATGTCTAGAACTCAAGTTACGGCCCAAATAGTGATGTATGCGCGTGCAGCCCAATAAATCCGAATTTCCTTATGAATTACGTCCAAATAAGCCCAATTCCATATAAAGTTGGGAAATCTTTATTTCCTGTCATAAAATAATAAACTCTAATTAATAATATCCAGTGATATAATATTATAAATATGAGAATAAAATCCTTTAAAATATATATAAATATATACTCTATCAATGGAGGAAATGCATGAAGCAATAAAGTGGCAGAGTAGAATTCGTTTTTGCTTGGAGCCATTACTATAAGCCGTGCGTTAAACCTTTTTATCATGACCTTAAAAAGGATGAGATTAAATATTTTAGTCATTTTCAATGTCATTTTTATTTTATTTTTCATATGTTGTATATTAATTTAGGTTTGTTTTCGTAAGTCTAATTTTGTTTCACAGGGTGATACAAAGATATTGTGAAGCAAACTACTACACGTATCGGAGAAAATATGAAAGTGAAGAGGTTTTCCCATTTCATACTTGGTGAAAGCTTGCAAAAGAAAAGTTTTGATTTTGATGCAGAGGTAGCAACCCAAAATAAGGGAAATGAAGTTGTTAGATATATTTGATAATGTCATGGCTAATATGTTTTATGTTTAGCTTTCAGATCTTACGTGAACAGGATAAATCAGTACTTAACTGTTGATCAGTACTTATACTGGAAGTCAGGACTTAAGGATATCAGTACTTATATTATCAAGAGATAATCATCAGAAGATAGATATCAGAACTTAAGTGCTGAAGGACAATCAGATAAGGACAGTAGCTGATTAAAGGAAAGAAGATCGAGATAAACATAAGAAGAGATATGCATGAAGAAGGAATTTCGTGAAGAATGGAATACTTGGAAGAAAAGATATCTGATTGATATATTTTAGGAAGCAGAATTATATTCCATATCAATTAGCGATTATCTTGTAAATGTGTAGTATATAAACACAGACATAGGGTTTACACTATAAGTGTTATCATTATTAAAAAAGATTATTCATTGTAACCCTAGCAGCTCTCGTGATATTTGTTCATCACTGAGAGGTAACAGTTCCATACTGTAACAGAGTTTATTGTTTCAATAAAGTTTGTTTTCTGTTACTTAAGTTCTTAAAGTTCGATTTAAGTGTACTATACACTGTATTCACCCCCACTACAGTGTGTGTGTGACCTAACAATTGGTATCAGAGCCTATCTGTTAACTTACATACAGTTAAAGATCCAAACACAATCATGTCGGACACAGAAACTCCAACTAAGCCTACCACAACTGAGGAACCACCAAAGACACAAATTCAGAGTCGGTATGAGACCATCAGAGTCCCCATACTGAGACCATCTGAATATCCCATATGGAAGGTAAGGATGACCATGTTCCTGGAAGCAACAGATCCAGAATACCTGGATAGAATCAAGGAAGGTCCTCACAAACCAACCAAACTCGATGTTGCAGTTGCAGGTGAAGCAGCAAAGACCGTACCAAAGGAGAAGAGTTATTATACTGCTGAGGACATAGCATCAATTGCTAAGGATGCTAAGGTACGACACTTACTACATAGTACCATTGATAATGTAATGTCAAACAGGGTAATCAACTGCAAGACTGCTAAGGAGATATGGGATGCTCTGGAAACAAGGTGTCAGGGAACTGACACAATTAAGAAGAACAGGAAGACAATACTCACTCAAGAGTATGAACACTTTGACTCAAAGACTAATGAGTCATTGAATGATTTATATGATAGATTTGTCAAACTTTTGAATGATTTGTCATTGGTTGATAAAGAGTATGATCTTGAAGATTCAAACCTTAAGTTCCTGTTAGCTCTTCCTGAATGCTGGGATTTGAAGGCAACAACAATAAGAGACAACTACAATCTTGATGAAACAACTCTTGACGAAATCTATGGAATGCTCAAGACTCATGAGCAGGCGATGGAACAAAGAAGCAAGAGGAAAGGAGGAAAGTCAAGGACAGTTGCTCTTAAGGCTGAAGAAGAATTCCCCAAAGCAGCTTCCTCAAAGAAAGACAAGGGTAAAGCTCTTTTCATAAAGTCTGATACTGAGTCATCAAGTTCTGAGAGTGATGATGACTCAGATTCTGAAAGCTTGCCTGAGACTGATACTGATGAGGAGATGATGAAGCTGTGTGCTCTTATGGTGAAAGGAATCACAAAGATTGCATACAGGAAGTTCAGGAAGGGAAAGAAGTTTTCCAGGAAAAGCATAAGTTCTGATAAGAAGAATTTCAGAAGATCTGAAGGCAGAGGAGGAAAGTCTGACAGAGGAGATTACACCAATGTTAAATGCTATAAATGTGGTGAGAAAGGCCACATATCTCCTGACTGCAAGAAGGTAAAGGGTGACAGAGGCAAGGCTCTTATCACAAAGCAGAAAAGCTGGACAGACACCTCAGACTCTGAAAGTGAGGAGAACTATGCATTGATGGCAAATGATGATAAAGAAAGTGCTGAGAGCAGTTCTGAAGCTGCTGAAACAAAGGTACCTCGGACTACTTATGCTTTTCATACTGATGATATTAATGAGTTGAGAAGATATCTTAAAGCCATGTTTGTTAGCTATAGAGACCAAACTTTAACATGTGAAAGATTAACTTCTGAAAATCTTGCATTTAAGAAAAGGAATGATTTCTTAGAAAAAGAGTTAGTCATGTTCCATCAAACTCAGAAGGATAGAGATGATGCTTTTTATGTTAGGAATGAAGTGCTAAAATTAAATGAATCTCTAAAAACTGAGTTAGAAAAGGAAAGAGAAATTATCAGGACTTGGACTAACTCTGGCAAAACAACTCAAAATTTGCTAAGTAGTGGAAACTGGAAAGAGGGCTTAGGTTATGGAGAAGATAAGAATGATAAAGGAACTGAAGAAATTAAGCCTGTTGTTAAGCAAAAGCCAAAGTTTAAACCTATTAAGTTTGTAACTGTAAAGTCTGAAAATGAGAAATCAGAAGTTAAAGAGGAATTAACTTCTGACAAACTAAAACAGGAAAAGACAGCTGAAGTGAACATAGGTTTAATGACAAAGAAGCAGCTTAAGCATAAGCTGAAAGATGTCAAGAATGCAAACAAGGTAAAATCACCTAGGAAAAATAGGAATGGAAAGGAAGGTGTGAATAAAAGCAATGATTATAAACCTGTTCCTGATGCTCCTAGGAAAACATGTCATAACTGTGGAAGTTCTAACCATCTGGCTTCTTTTTGCAGGAAGAATAAGAATATTAACTCCTTACCTTCAAAATCAGGAGTTAAGAGTCAGTCTGTTAGATACAAACCACAAAATCCTTGTTTTCATTGTGGTAGTTTATGGCATTCCATTTATACTTGTAAGGAATATCATAGTTTGTACTATGATTATTATCAAATAAAACCTTCTTTGAAGAAAGTTTCCATTGTTCCTTCTAGTGTAAATTCTGATTCAAAGACTGATAGTGTAAATTCTGATAAGAAAAATGTTAACATAAACTCTGATGCTAAATCCGCTGCAAATGTTAACAAACTTAATAAGGCCAAAGGATCCAAGCAAGTCTGGGTCCTTAAAACTAATAATTAGTGGTCTTTGTGATTGCAGGGCAACAGGAAAAATATTCTAGTTCTGGACAGTGGATGTTCAGGACATATGACTGGAAATAAGGCCCTGCTATCAGACTTTGTGGAGAAAGCTGGCCCAAGTGTTTCTTATGGAGATGGCAACATTGGAAAAATATTGGGATATGGCAATATCAATCTTGGAAATATCATAATTAAACAAGTAGCTCTGGTCTCAGGACTTAAACACAACCTACTGAGTATAAGTCAAATCTGTGACAGAGGTTATCATGTTGATTTCTTTGAAGAACACTGTGAAATTGTGAGTAAATCTAAAGGCAAAGTTGTTCTGAAAGGATACAGACGTGGTAACATTTATGAAGCTAAGCTTTCAACAAGTACTGATGGTTCTGCAATCTCTCTGATAAGTAGAGCATCAATTGAAGAAAGGTGGAATTGGCATAAGAAACTCTCTCATTTAAATTTCAACAATATAAATGAACTGGTCAAGAAAGATCTTGTGAGAGGATTGCCAAACACAGTATTTGCTCCTGATGGTCTTTGTGATTCATGTCAGAAAGCCAAACAAAGAAAATCTTCATTCAAGAGCAAGACTGATTCATCAATTCTTGAGCCTTATCATCTTATACATGTTGATCTATTTGGTCTAGTAAATGTCATGTCTATTGCAAAGAAGAAGTATGCGTTGGTCATAGTGGATGAGTTCACCAGATACACATGGGTGTATTTCTTGCACACAAAAAGTGAAACTGCATCTATCTTGATTGATCATGTCAAATAGCTGGATAAAATGGTCAAAGATTCTGTGAAAATTTTAAGGAGTGGTAATGGCACTGAGTTCAAGAATTTGATAATGGAAGAGTTCTGCAAAAGCCATGGAATAAAGCAGGAATTTTCTGCTCCTGGAACTCCACAGTAAAATGGAGTTGTTGAAAGGAAGAATAGAACTCTCATTGAAGCTGCACGTACAATGCTTGAAGAAGCAAAGCTTCTAACCTATTTCTGGGCTGAAGCTGTGCAGACTGCTTGTATTACTCAAAATGCAACACTCATTAACAAGCATGGAAAAACACCATATGAGATGGTGAAGAAAAAGAAGCCAAATCTGAAATATTTTCATGTATTTAGATGCAAGTGTTTTGTTCTCAAGACTCATCCTGAACAGCTATCAAAGTTTGATCTAAAAGCTGATGAAGGAATCTTTGTTGGATATCCACTTTCCACAAAAGCCTTCAGAGTCTATAATTTGAGAACAAAAGTGGTCATGGAATCTATCAATGTCTCTTTTGATGACAAGAAGATCACTGGTCTTAAAGATTTCATTGACCATGATCAGCTGAGATTTGAAAATGAAGACTCATATTCTAATACTGAAAATCTTGACAGTCTAAGTCCTGATACTGCAAACTCTGATGGATTAAACTCTGATGTTATTGAAACTGTGGTGACTACGTTAAAGGAAGATGCACCTATGCAGGGGGAGCATACTCAAGATCCTACCACATCTCAAGAAACATCCGAACATGCATCTGGCTCTTCAAGTTCTGATTCATCAAGTTCTGATAAGCCAAGTTCTGATAGTGCTGAAAATCTAAATACTGAAGAATCCAACTCAGAGAGCATAGTTTCAGGGGGAGCATCAGAAAATGAAAATGAAGATAGCATGGATCATGGGGGAGCATCCAGTTCTAGAGAAAACCTTCCATCTGCAAGGAAGTGGACAAAATCACATACACCTGATTTGATAATTGGAAATCCTGATGCAGGTGTCAGAACTAGAACAGGTACTTCAAATGAGTGTCTTTACAATTCTTTTCTCTCTCAGACTGAGCCAAAGAAAGTGGAAGAAGCTCTTCAAGATGCTGATAGGGTGCAAGCAATGCAGGAAGAGTTGAATGAATTTGAAAGAAATAAAGTCTGGACCCTAGTACCAAGACCAAAGAATAGATCTGTTGTTGGTACAAAGTGGGTATTCAGAAACAAAACTGACAGTGATGGCATAATTACAAGGAATAAGGCAAGGCTGGTTGCAAAAGGATATTCTCAACAGGAGGGAAATGATTATGATGAAACATTTGCACCAGTTGCTAGGTTAGAAGCCACAAGGATATTTTTGGCTTATGCTGCTCACAAAAAGTTTACTGTCTTTCAAATGGATGTGAAAAGTGCTTTTCTCAATGGAGAATTGGAGGAAGAGGTATATGTTGAACAACCTCCAGGTTTTGTAGATACCAAACATCCAGACTATGTCTACAGACTTGACAAAGCACTTTATGGACTTAAGCAAGCTCTTAGAGCATGGTATGAGACTTTAGCTCAGTTTCTTCTGGAAAGTGGATTCCACAGAGGGACAATAGACAAAACACTGTTCTACCTCAACCATGGAAAGGAATTACTTCTGGTCCAGATTTATGTTGATGATATCATATTTGGATCTACAAATGACAAACTTTGCAAGAAGTTTGCCAAACTAATGCAGTCAAGATATCAGATGAGTATGATGGGGGAACTTAGCTATTTTCTGGGCCTTCAAGTCAAGCAGAGTGAGGAAGGCACTTTTATTTGTCAAACCAAGTACACCAGAAACTTGCTAAAGAAATTTGGAATGCAAGATTGTTCAAGTGCATCCACTCCAATGGCCACTGCAACAAAACTGGATAAGGATACCGGTAAATCAGTAGATATTACTTACTACAGAGGTATGATTGGCTCTCTACTCTATCTAACTGCTAGTAGACCTGATATCATGTATGCTACCTGTCTTTGTGCAAGATTTCAAGCAGATCCAAGAGAACCTCACTTAACAGCTGTAAAAAGAATCTTTAAGTATCTTAAAGGAACAGCTGCTCTGGGATTATGGTATCCTAGAGAATCAGATTTTAAACTAATAGGTTACTCAGATGCAGATTTTGCAGGTTGCAAAATTGACAGGAAAAGCACAAGTGGAAGCTGCCAATTTCTTGGAGGCAGATTGGTTTCTTGGTACAGCAAGAAAGAAAAGTCAATTTCCACATCAACTGCAGAAGCAGAGTATATTGCTGCAAGAAGCTGTTGTGCACAGATTCTTTGGATGAAGAATCAGTTACTGGATTATGGGTTAACATATTTCAAAATCCCTATTTACTGTGATAATCAAAGTGCTATTGCTATGACAGGTAATCCAGTTCAACACTCAATGACAAAGCACATCAGCATCACGTACCACTTCATCAGGGAACATGTGGATGAAGGTACAGTGGAATTGCATTTTGTTCCCACAGATCAACAATTGGCAGATATCTTCACAAAACCATTATGTGAAGCTACTTTTACAAGATTGGTAAATGAACTTGGAATGGTTTCAGGTTCTTTCTCTAAATCTGCTTAGACTTGTTCTATGAATCAGACTTTATGCTCAGTATTTACAGAATTAATCGCATTGTATATTCTGTGCTTAATTGATAAATGTCTTTAAGTACTGACTGTTGTCTGATATATGTTTCTAAACTATGATAAGTGATATGTTTGTTCTAGTACCTATTCATTCCTATGAGGATAACTGTGCTAGATACTGACCTAGTAGTCTTCAATAAACAAATGATTCCATGGAAGAAGTAATTATTTCAGTGGAAATCTTATGACACTAGCAAATTCTGATAACTGAGCTTAGTTAAGTTTACTTTGTATATCTTATTACTAAGTCACAAATTAGAATAATGCTACTCATCTGTTAAGTTCTGATACTAGTAAAACTGCTGAATGTACTAAGTGCTGATAAACCTCTCTTATCAAAAGAAAAAGCAAAAAGATCAAAGATTAAAATCAGGTACTCCTTTGAGATCTAGAGTAAAAATGTGGAAGGGACGACCCAAGTGCATTGCTGGTATTAAGTAAATATGCATCAGAAAAGCAAAATATTTTCTTGGTGACTTTTCACACTCTATGATTACTGGAGAAATACTCTGAAAATAGCATAAATTCTGATAAACAGTCGTGACTCACTTACACTGAGAAGCCACTGTAAAACAGAATTGCAAAAGATGCATAAAATTAGCACAAAACAGTTGAGATGGACTCTAGCATGAACTCATTCATCAGTAGGTTTCAGGACAATGACAGATCTTTAGCAAAATTTTAGTTATGCCTTATTTCTAAGATGTACTGAAGTGAATCAGACTTTACTCTTTGTCTGTTTTTAGCTTAATGCACACACTAATCACTCCATCTGAATGATGAAAATTTATGTGGTGGTCTATGTTATTTTAGATAAACAGTCATTGA